>NC_046318.1:71827083-72127083 GCF_009819535.1 Lacerta agilis
CACTGTCAGGAATGCCCCACTTGACCCATGCCAAGCGGTGGCCACCATGCCAAGTCCAACTCACCCTGGGTGCCACCAGAAGGCAGGCCGGTTGAGGGCAGATGCTTAACAATGCCTTATGCCAAACTGGCTTACATCTGTCATCAATAATGTCACAGCCTAATTTAACCCATCCAATGATCTCCTGTGTCTTATTTACATTGCCACATCCCCACTAGCCAGCAGTGCACCTTGTGCGCTTGGGCCATGCAGATGGGGAACCTGCAGCTCTCCAGATGTTGCTGGGACTCCCAATTCCCATCAGTCTTAGCCAGCATGACCAGTGGTCAGGGCTGAAGGCAGTTGTAGCTCAGTAATGCCTGGAGGGCCCCAGGCTCCCCTGCCTCTGTTAAAACCACCTAGGAAACATTAGGCTAGAAACAGACTTTTGCTGTTAATGTTAAAACAACAAATGTGACTTTTCTATGTGTTCTGACCCAGGGGCAATTTCAACAGGTTCCTTTCATCCCACTTTAATGCTATGCTGTACACCAAGTTGCTAAGGAAAAGCACAATAACTTTTGGGCTTATCGCGGATGGGTTTAGTCCCACAGATAGAGCCTCCACCATCTAATCCAGTTTACCAGCAACTTCTGGAGTGTCAATGGTGTAAAGCAGGGGTAGGCAGCAGGTTTTCCCAGATATGGCAGGCTACAATGTCCATAATGCCTAACCGCTGCAGTGCAACATCTGGAAGGCCACGCAGATTGCTTTCCCCTCCTCACTTCATTTTTTACTTTATCTCCTCCTCACTTCATTTTTTACTTTATCTTTATAGTGTATTGTCTACATCCTCTGAAGAAGTGTGCATGCACACGAAAGCTCATACCAGGAACAAACTCAGTTGGTCTCTAAGGTGCTACTGGAAAGAATTTTTGATTTTGTTTTGACCAAGAACAAACTCAGTTGGTCTCTAAGGTGCTACTGGAAAGAATTTTCTATTTTGTTTTGCCTACATCTTAGTTCTTAGTTAACAGTTACTTATACAATGCTTTTCCAAAAAAACTTCATCACACGTATCAGTGGTGGGCAAATTGGAAAACAGATGTTGCCTGAATTGAAAGCTCTCAAGAGATGAAGCCAGGGAAATTTTTCAGCCCGATTCTATCATTCCATGGAAATTAAGACCTGTCGATTTCTGTGGCATTTGCTTCCCAGTTCTTGTTTATTGCGGTTATGTTACCAATTCTGTCTTGTGCGGGTGTACTTACGTAGACCAAAAGAATGTACCAGCTCTCACCCCTTGCTTGGCAGCAGTAATCCATATCTAATTAGGAAAATATAAGGCGATTACAAAGAGCTGCAGACCGTCGGCTACACGGCGGTACATTTATTAAAACAAAATGTCATAAAACCTTCCACAACCCTCAGCCCCAAACATTGGCTTCCAGTTCTACAAATTAGAATTTTGAGTATTTGCATCCAACCAGGCTAGCAGCAGAAATCTGAATAGTTTCTTTGATTAATAGGTTAGAGAATCAGTGTCACGGTTATTTAATAACTGAAAAAATAAAAGGAGAACAGGGCTAAAATCCTGATTCTGCAATCTGGTGCCTTTTCCCGGATGCTGTAAATTTCAATCTCTGAAGTCACGGGTATGAGTCACATACATACACACACACACACACACACACACACACACCGAACATCTGAAATACAATGTCAGCTCCCAGCCTCACAACAGCAAGCTGGTTGCATATGTGAGCATTCACTGTCATGCAAAGAATTCAGTTTTTAACACAGGTTGTGAAGTGACATTTTCATCGCTGGGCACAAGTTAAGATCACCACACAGGCTGAGGACCACCACAGGAAAGCTCTACACCATCTCATGTTCTGAATTATCATGTGCAGGGCCGGCGCGTCCATTTAGGCGAACTAGGCAGTTGCCTAGGGTGCCAAAGTGGAGGGGGCGCTGGCCAGCCTACCCCCCGCCCGGTGCCGCTCCGCCAGCGGCAGAGTGGCGGGGAGGGGCGAGCAGCCCGAAATCGGGCTTCTCCGCCCCCTCTGCCAGCGGCAGAATGACAGGGAGGGGGAGCAGCCCGAAATCGGGCTTCTCTGCCCCCTCCACCAGCGGCAGAGTGGCGGGGGAAGGGTGAGCAGCCCAAAATCAGGCTTCTCCGCCGGGCTGGTGCTAGGGATTGGCCGGGGGGGGGTGCCAGAAGGTGATGTCGCCTAGGGTGCAAAAAACCCTAGCACCGGCCCTGATCATGTGACCAGACTCTGCAAGAGATCTTCAGGCTTGGTCTATCTGCGTGAAACACTGTACAGCCCTTAATACCTGCATGCCACCTACACAGGGATGAAAAACATAGAGGAACAAAATTTTAGGGAAACCTAGACAGAGGTGTGGCACTGGGCTGCACACAATGGTTGAGACTATCATCAACCGTTTATCCTCCGTGATCTACCCATTAGCAGTTGCTGCCCGGTTAAACCCCAGCTTGCAATTCTAAGTTAGAAGGTTCAGCTTCAAAGCATCTTAGGGACCCCTCTTTGAGTCTGGCAAAAAACACAGCACCTCCAGCCACAGCCAGTATCTTGCTGCCGAAGGACAAGGATATAATGACTCCCCCATCCCACATACGGAAGCTAATCGGAACGGCGGATGAATCTCATCTTCTGCCTGACTTTTGCCTAACAGTAGGGCTGGGCCATGGGAGCAACCAGAGGCTCAATAGGAGCTCAATGTCATCTCTGGGAACACTGCACAAGAAAAATGCTTCCTTTGGCCTTATTTTCTGCAGGAGCACCATGTTCCTTTTGGACACTGTACTAACAAGAACCATGGATCAATCTCCCCTGGTGAATGGGTCCCTTGCATTTGCTTTCACTTTTTGAAAAGTATAAAACACCTTTCTGATGTTCCTAATAAGGCTATGTTTACATGAGCAGGATACTGCCATGGTGTTGTCTTACATTACTCAAAAAGCTTTTGACCCATAACACTCTTGGCGTTGCCAAGTGGAATTGGCAATAGAAGGGTTGTAACCAGCTGCTTCTGTCCAAGTTCTATTGTTAAATGTTAAAATGAATGGGGACGGACGGACTGCATTTTATAGCTATAGTAACACACTATATTTCTAAAAACAATTAAAGAGAATTTAAACCAAATTTTAAACCAATACTCCAGAGTACCATTATGATGGGCATCCCGGTCTTTTGCTAAAGCTATATTTAGCAGTATCAGAACCAATTTTCAGCACGGACTTCCCTTAATAAGCTTTTCTGCATAACCAATCCAGCAACCCTGATCCGGCTAGAAGTTAGCCGTGACAAAGTCTCACTCAAAACCAATAGGAAAAAATGACATTATCCCCGACTCCCAGTGGAGCTGAGCCATGACTAATTTTTGACATCGCTGGCCCCACTCATGCCAACATAAAAGCCAGAAGATTTAATACCACAGAAAAAGTTCGTTATTTTTATTGACTCCCTTTCGCTAAGGCAAACAAAACAGAAACTTACCGGCTGACCTCCCCACCACCTGTGATTGAATTTTTCTCGGCCTCGGAGGCTGAATGCAGCATCAAATACAGGATCGTACATCGAATTGCCAATGATTCCATGGGATTCAGGATAGAGGCCCTTTGTGTTGGAAATGTTGAAAAATAAAACAGATTATTAACTAGTCAAGAATTGATGCTTTTGAATTATGGTGCTGGAGGAGACTCTTGAGAGTCCCATGGACTGCAAGAAGATCAAACCTATCCATTCTGAAGGAAATCAGCCCTGAGTGCTCACTGGAAGGACAGCTGAGGCTCCAATACTTTGGCCACCTCATGAGAAGAGAAGACCCCCTGGAAAAGACCCTGATGCTGGGAAAGAGGAGAAGAGGACGACAGAGGATGGTTGGACAGTGTTCTCAAAGCTACCAACGTGAGTCTGACCAAACTGCGGGAGGCAGTGGAAGACAGGAGTGGCTGGCGTGCTCTGGTCCATGGGGTCACGAAGAGTCGGACATGACTGAGCGACTAAACAACAAATGATCTTATAACGGGAAAAAATAGCAGTTTCAGTGGAAATCATAGTGCGTGGGAGGACTTCTATTTTTTATTTTTATTTTTTATTTTTGCTGAAGTGCTAAAAACTTGCCCTCCTAGTTAAGGCCTCCATCTCGCTATGCTAACCTGCTGACTAATCTTGTGCAACACAGTACAATCACATGGGGGTTATGTTCTGGGGATGACACATTTATGCAAAAATGTGCATACTTGGATAGCCCAGTGCGAGCATCCCTAGCCTTCTAGAGCTGGCACGCCAAGAGGGCCTTGCCTCCCAAGCAAGGCAGAGAATGTAAAGCTCTTTTCTGTTGGGTTTCCCCAACACTAGTGCTTTCCCCATCACTGATTATATGGGTATACACCAGTGTAAGCAACACAGGAATCAGGACATGGCCCAAGAGTTAAGAAAGAGCGGGAGAGATAATGCAGTTAATGGTTACTTGATTGCTGCCCTAACAAATTCCAAATCTAGTTATATACAATATTGCCAGGTGTATCCCTAATCACTAACTGACTTTCAGCCAGTCTAGAATGGAAGTCTTGTAATACTGTTTGAAGCTGGCAATGGATCCCTCCAACCCTTTCCCCCCATGTGCAAAAGAGTAATGTGCAAAGGAGTGGGGCGAGCTGTGAATCCTGAACAAGAGTGCTTTAGAGGGAAGTTTAACCTCATGGCATGCCTCTTCCACAGCCATAATCTTACCTCCAGAACACAATTAACTATTATGCTCCCCCAATTTCATTGCTCCTCTTTAAAAGAAATGGGCGCCTTTAACAATCCATGGCTCATCCGTAGACTTCCATTTCCAGACTCACAATTTTTCAGAACCCAGTTCCTCCAGACCCCATTTTACACCTCCTCTTCCCTAGTATGGAAGACAGCCTGCTGCTCAAAGCAAACTCTACCCAACATTTAAGCATAGCTGTAGTTGAGAAGTAGCCTGGTCTTGCCTCCCCACCCCCAAAATGGAGCAAAGAGTGGAGTTTTGGTTCAGAGTCCAAGGTGATTCCTGAAGTTCCTTCTCCAGACAATAAGATTAGTTACTCTAATCTCTTTACTCTCAGTGATCCGAAGGACTGAAATCGAACAGATCCTGGAAGTTGACAGAGAGCTGGAGTGTCGTTTTTTTCAGTGTGTGTGTGTGTGTGTGTGTGTGTGAGAATTTCTCTTTTTAAACTTAGCAACACCTATGGTGGGTACCAGTGAGTCCAAGTATGTAGAAGGGCATGAACCCAATTCACTTCCAAACTGAAAGAAGAAGAAGAAGAAGAAGAAGAAGAAGAAGAAGAAGAAGAGGAGGAGGAGGAGGAGTTTGGATTTGATATCCCACTTTATCACTACCCGAAGGGGTCTCAAAGCGGCTAACATTCTCCTTTCCCTTCCTCCCCCACAACAAACACTCTGTGAGGTGAGTAGGGCTGAGAGACTTCAGAGAAGTGTGACTAGCCCAAGGTCACCCAGCAGCTGCATGTGGAGGAGCGGAGACACGAACCCGGTTCCCCAGATTACGAGTCTACCGCTCTTAACCACTACACCACACTGGCTAGCAAATACGGATGGTCAAATGCCTGTTAGAGGGGAGGATAGCTCAGGTCAAAAGTTTTTTATACTCTCACAAAGCTCAACAGGTTAAATGCCAGCTTCTCACCTGAGTCTTCCTGGACGCATAATCGTGCATGTTGTTTGAGCCCTACCATGTCCTTTTTCACATGACACAGGTATATGCAAATTTGCCCTTAGGCTCGGTGACCATTCCCTTCCCCACATCAAAGCAGGACAACAACATCATATCTCAGAGGCTTTCTTCATCACCAACCACTACTCATTTGATATCTACAGAAAAGCAGGAGGTTTCCTATACTGTATACTCATAAAACCAGCAGCAAAACTTACCGTCGCCAGGGTATACAAGTTAGGGAAGGTTTTTGTAGGGTAGACTGGCCTCATATATGGAGCATGTGTCCCACAGGACCCTGAAAATGAAGTTTGTGGTGTGGTTTTAATATAGATCGGTGTGGTGATGTTTACTTACAGCAGATGCCATTAAAGTCAATCATGAAACATGGTATTTCGCTGCACTAACGGTGCAATCCTGTACATGCTTATCTCTGTTCAGTGGAGTTTACTAAGTACATTTTAAATTGCAGTTTAGGAAGAGCCAAAGACAAAAAGGGGTTTTTGTCCCAATAAAGCACACGCACTTACTTAGTTTTTCAATGTTGCGCATCACTTTGTCGCCTTTCTTCATGTACGATGCACGGAAGCCATCGACCGAAAAGATTATCAAGGGGGGGCGAACGAAACTGTGGGAGGCAAAGCATATTACCAATGAACTTAAAAGCTGGAGTAAAGATGTGGCAAAACAAATTGGGAAAGAAAGCCTCTTCTCTGTGGTTTCAGGACAACTTCACCTGGTGTCGAAGTGACCTAGGACAACTTTTATGCCTCTGCAGAGCCAAAAATCCCAGGCACACATGCCCTTCACTCATTTGAGTTATATAAATAAATTAGGCATCACCTTATAAGTATTTTTTAAATTTTATTTGTTACCTTTGTGTTTCCATGCAGATAAGTTATCTTTTGTTAAAAATCCAAAGGGAAACATAGTCCCATTGCCATCAGAAAATGGTGTTGTTATAAGTTTATAATATATGGGTAGTATTCACTGCTGGTCCTACTCAGAACCAAACCATTGAGGTTAATAAACAGGACTTAGGTTCATTATTTTTATTTATTAAATTTAGATACTGCCCTTCGCCTGAAGATCACAGGGCAGTTTTACAGTGCAAAACAGTAATTTCAGAGGGTCTACTTCAAGTAGGACTTAGTTGAATACAACCCTATATTTTGATATTTTTACATATCTCCTGGGAAGACAGGCAAACTAATGCCAGTGTACTGGAAGAAGCAAAGATCACCAGTGTTGAAGCAATGATTCTTCAACATCAACTTCGTTGGACTGGTCATGTTGTGCGGATGCCTGATTATTGTCTTCCAAAACAACTACTATACTCTATTCTGAACTTAAAAATGGAAGTAAGTAAAACTTTAATACGGTCAAAGACCAGCAGAAAAATAGTACAGTTCAATTCGTAAGTTAGATTTCTATTTATTATAGTAATATTGAGTAATACACAGTTTTAAAATTGGTTATTAAAAACATGACTATTAAAAGCTGAGTCTCTGTTGCCTCTCCATCTGCTATAGGTTAACTGGGATCATTATCTTTGGTAGATGCTTTCATCATTGCATCTTAAAAATGGAAAGCGTAATGCTGGTGGTCAACAAAAGAGGTTTAAAGACTCTCCCAAGGCAAAATTTAAAAATGTAGTATAAACACTGACAATTGGGAAGCACTGGCCTGCGAGCGCTCCAATTGGACTACAGCCTTTACCAAAGGTGTCATGGGCTTTGAAGACACTCAAACTCAGGATGAAAGGAAGAAACATGCTAAGAGGAAGGCACACTTGGCAAACCTTCACCATGATCAACTCCTGCCAGAAAACCTATGTCCCCACTGTGGAAGGACGTGTGGATCCAGAATTGGCCTCCACAGTCACTTACGGACTCACTGTTAAAACTGTGTTCATGGAAGACAATCTTACTTGGCTATGAGTGATCGCCAAGAAGAACAACAACAAGAAGAAGAAGATTTTGATGTAAAGGTATGGAAATAGATCCAATGCAATGTTAGCACCATGTTGTGCGAGAGTCGGTGCTGTTGCGCAAGCAGTAGCAGCACAAAGCTAAATTGACACAGAGTATAATAGTAGCTGCTGCACTATGGGCTGAACAATGCGTTTTACAAGCGAAAGACATCCATTTGATTTGGCTATTATATATAATCATAAATAAGTGCTCTCACTAGCAGAATAGCTGTTCTGCAAATGGGCTGCCGCAACTGGATATCGTCCAGAAAATGTATACAGTATGTTGGTTCTCCTTTCTTTAGATGCTTGCAACAAGCCTCAGTTTTCACAACAGGACACAAAAACGAACCGCTTAGTTGATCTGACCACCAGTGGCAGCCGACACTTAATGGATCTCCTACACGTGATAAAAGTAAGTACATAAAACAAAGTGCTTACTTTGCTGGGCATTCCGGTGTCCGTGTATCCTCACATTCATCCGCAACCCAGTGAGTCTCTCCTAAAGAGGGATGATGATAAAAAAACCATTTTGTACACAACCTATACAGCTGGAGGCTCCATTTACAACAAAGGTGACAGCATGCAACCAGATCCTATATGTTTCTGCAAGTGTCAGTCCTAACGATCACCAGGGCTTGTTCTCGAGTAAAGAGCACATCGGATTGCAGCTGCACTGCCATGTTTGCATTCAATGATCACAGCCAATCTTAGAATCTTTCATTGTATACAGGTGTGTAGGGTGCAGGTTTGCCAAACTGTGTGTGTGCTACAACTCATCACTTCTTTCTGGCTGCATGCTCATTGTCCAGTGTGTGCTCACTGCAGCCTTGGATGCCTAACCTCATGGTGACAAAATCCTGAAAAAGAATTAATTCACCGTTTCACAATCCAAGGCCTTTTTTTTCCTTTTTAACAGTTAAAATTTCATCAGCATCTTTAACAACAATATACTCTGCCTGACTAGTACGGCTGGAAGCATATATAAACAATGCCCCTCTGTTGCTATTTTCAGATGAGATTCAATCACACCCCAGCAAATTCAGGTTGTGCAATTAAAGTGTGTTTGGAGCAATAAAGTGTTTTTTTTTTGCAAGATGGAAAGTGGTGGGGAAATGCCCCGGAAACTGCTGGGTAGCATTTTCTGCATACCCATCATCTAACCTCCCTGCAAACAAACCAGGATGGATTCTCAACGAACAGGTCATCAAGTCATATAAACCTTTTGCTATTGGTTGTTCACAGGGAAACAGACAGGAGGCATGACTATCACTGTTGTTGTTATTCTGTCACTAAGTACAAAATATCTGAACCGTCTCGTGAAAAAAAATAAGAACTTGTCAACTAGTTTCTACATGGGCACACATCTACGAAGTGATGTCTTTAATTGGGGTTTTAAAAAAAACCACTCTCAATATTATTTGTGCCTGCAAATGTTTTGGGGTGGTGGTATTGCTTCGTTTCCAATTGGTGCATGTTCTGTAACTTCC
The DNA here is from genome assembly GCF_009819535.1 of Lacerta agilis. Lineage (NCBI taxonomy): Eukaryota > Metazoa > Chordata > Lepidosauria > Squamata > Lacertidae > Lacerta > Lacerta agilis. Next base: position 71,836,264 of record NC_046318.1, read on the forward strand.
TGCTGAAACCCATAGCTAGTAACACCAAAAATGTCCCAGAAGTTTTCTCCCACTATAGCCTCTCCAGATAGCAGTGCACTAACTTAGGGGAAGCACTGCAGAATGAATGAAGCACCAGTCAGCTTGGACTATGTGACTCGCATCTCCCTTCCAAAACATCTTTAGGAGGAGTATGATCCGGAATGCTTGGGTTTCTTTTGCAGATAGAAGAACGAAAACAAGTACCTTTACAAACAACTTGGTAGTTAGTACAACAGTCCCCTCTGGATAAGCAGTCTTCAGAACAGTGACAGGCATTATCTTCATTCCTCGTCTCTCCGCAACGCTCTTTCGTACATTCCCAGCCTCCAGCTAGCATTATCACAAAAACAAAAAACATGAAGACCGTGGTTTCTTAAAGACAGCTATGCACATGTGCCCCCACACCTTTGGGGCAAAACAATTTCACAGCAATTTTCACCTTGTTGGGTGTTTTCATTTTAAACCTGGAGTGGCAGTAGTCCAACAATGTCTGGAGGGTCCAAGTTTAGCCACTGATGCTTTAGTTGCGTTCAAAAGGTAGCAGGGTCTAGGACATAGGAGATATCTACACTACGTTGCTGTTGTCTTTATTCCAGCTTAAATGCCATGGCCTTCTCCCTCAAAAGATACATGCTACCCACCCCCACAGAAGTGCTCACTGTTGAACCAGTTTAAATATGTATGTATAGTGTCCAGAGACTCAGAACTTTGAGAGAGCTATTTCAATCCCAGCTCAGCCATGCTCACTGAGAAGACCGACACTTCCTCCAATCTATAAAATGTTGTGTTAGAAGAAGCAATGGAGTAAAGACTGTAAAGCATAACATACTTGCACTTTTTTCTTTCATAAGGACATGTTTGAGTAGTTCTATTGAGTAGCTGGGTGTATTATGTACACTGGCTGCATCTGGCTACAACATCAAACCATAGTTTAGTGTTACAAATGAGCCCAGGCTAGCCATGGACTCACATACCTTTCCCTCCCTTCTCTAGCACATCCATACAAAGAGATGGGAAGCTTCAGCTAAATCTAAACTCTGGTTAATCTATGATTAAACTATGGTTCATACGTGCCAGCTCCCTGGGGCCCCGGGGCCCCGAGCATCCACCAAATTCCCCATGAAGGGGCCGAGCACCCACAAATTTTGGCACCAGGGCCTTGCACACTGCATGACACCCATGGCCCTGGGCACCCACGGTTGCAAGGCCAAGCTGGCCCTCCTGCTATGGTTAGTGACAACAAACCAGTTTTATGGGCTGGAATTTGGCTTGTTTCCACTAACCATAGTTAAGATTACACGGTGGTCTAAAACAGAAGCAAATCCTTCTGAATTCCACCTGGTGATTATGCCACAGGAGGGGTGACTGTGCAGGAATGGTGCTCACTTTGACTTGTTCTTGCAATGCTGGATTGTAGTTTAGCATTATGTCCATGTCAAGGCTCCCTTCCTCAACATGTGGGATGGAGTGAAGAAGAATTGCCCCAAACTTCCAAGCTTTGGACAGTTTCACCTCCTCTCCCCTCTGCCTATGCCCCATTCATGATTGTTCAGGAGGTAGCCACCTTTTCCTCCAAAGAGGGTGTGTTTGGTTTGTTTGGTTGGTTGGTTGGTTGGTTATGAAGGGGGTGCGAAGGAAAATGGGGCAATTTTCCTTCTGTGAATTTCCCTCTGTTCATGTACAATCCAAGCTGTGTTGTGGCATAACTCCAAGAAAACACGCAAAAGAAAAAAAAGATGGAAGAGATGGCTTATATTCTGCTTGCATGAGATTCTTAAACACACACACACAACCACACACACACAACACTGTCTTACTACAAGTTGGTTATTAAGTGATTATGAACCAATACTGCAACCGGAGTGTAAGGTCAAGTGGATCGGTATGCGCTGAATGCCAAACAAGGACACAAGCCAAGCAACTTCAAGGGCCTTCAACAGGAGAGGCTTAAAGGCGACACATGCTTAATTCTTCCCCCCACTGAAATCTAGGGAGAGCCTCTGGATCATGCCCATATGAAATAGTAGCCAAAATGAGTCCTAAGACTTCAGTAAGCTGCATTTCCCACTGCGTTAAAAGGTGCTCAGATCTGGGAGGCATGGCCAGAGGCAATGGTTTAGCTCTCACCGAGGTGCTGAATCTGTACCTCAACTGTACCACTTCAGATTACAGACAGGTGCTTTTCTGACTCTTTGGGTAGGAGCCTAACTGAAAGCAGGTCGGAAGACATGGGCTGGGATGCAAGATTGTGGTTAGAGGCTGGAGGTAATGGAGAGTAACCCTTTCCTTCAGGATGCTAAGCGTGTGTTGTCAAGTGTTTTGGTTTTAGTGCTGGGAATCTTTTCCCAGACATAAAAAGGTATGGAGATCTACCTCCCACCGTTAGCACTCCGGGTCCTATTTCTGAGGAAACTCAGGTTAAATTTCCCAAACTGTTATGGCGAAGGATCCACGACCATGCATTTGAGTGGTCTTAAAAGCATGTCAGCGCACATGGAGAGGTAGAAAAGACCACGATAAACTCTCATCAGCAGTAGCAATTTGTACAAAGCAGGCACTCAAGAGCTCTCCTACCTGTCTTTAAACATAGTTCGTCAAAGTCTGCACAACAACTGAAGTAGCTCTTGCACAAGTTGTCGCAGCGGCAACCTGGAGGCTCTGCCTCGTCAAGTTCAAAGCACCTGTTTTTGCAGGATCCAGAAGGACTGGTCCAAGAGGAATCGGATAAGACTGTGTTGGGGGCAAAAAAGAGAAAGAGGACACCATGAGTCAAGCGACCAGTAGCTGGCTAAAGTTAACTACTCACTGCCAATCTGAGCTAACAGGCCCACTGCACTGCCCAATAAAAGAGAGGAGAAAAGAGACCGTTTAAGTCTCGTCAAACAATCTAAGAGCTGGTATGTTCTCCAGTCACATTTTCTTATCCTGGATTAACCTGCAATGAATCAAAGCTGTATGTATTCTGTGCCAAACCAAAAATCCAAGTTTTGCACTGAAACCCCCACAGTTTCACCAAACTTATGGTAATTGGAAACTCCAGATACTGGACATAAAACAAACTGTCAAAGACCTGAGAATTATTTTGCCGAGACAGGAAGAATGGAAGGCGAGAATAGCATGGAGATGGGGACCTAGGTGTAGACAGGAGAACAGGCAAGGTCCTGGAAGGCGTCAAAGCTCGAACCCGTGACCTCTAGAAGTCTTGGCCAGCTAGTCACATGGACCATCTCTGTATGAGAAAGATAGGATGCAAGTTTAAAGGTAAAGGTAAAGGGACCCCTGACCATTAGGTAAAGTCGTGTCCGACTCCAGGGTTGCGGCGCTCATCTCGCATTACTGGCTGAGAGAGCCGGCATACAGCTTCCAGGTCATGTGGCCAGCATGACTAAGCCACTTCTGGTGAACCAGAGCACCACACGGAAATGCCGTTTACCTTCCCGCTGGAGCAGTACCTATTTATCTACTTGCACTTTAACGTGCTTTCAAACTGCTAGGTTGGCAGCAGCTGAGACCGAGCAATGGGAGCTCACCCCGTCGCGGGGATTCAAACCGCCAACCTTCTGATCAGCAAGCCCTAGGCTCTGTGGTTTAACCCACAGCGTCACCCACGTCCCATTTGAGGATGCAAGTTTACAGCACAGCAAAACCAACCTTGGCTGCTTGTAGCAAGTTTCAGTGGTGGTGTGAGGGACAGGGAGGGAGATGATGGGCAATGTGAGTTGGAGACAAGGAAGGAGCATGTTAAATGGGTCATAGCATAAAGCAGTGAAAATTGGGTATTACAGCAAAAGCGTCAGTCAAGTTAAACCAAGAGCAGAAGCATTCAGCTGAAGTCATTCTTGCCTTGCCATGAATAAAATGAATAGGGAATAGGGAATCTAACTCATTTATACCATGTGCTGGCTAAGAAACTTTGCTCTTTACTTTCAGGCTGTCCTGCACAGGGGTGGGTAACATGCACCTCCCCGACATTTTGGACAACAACTCATCAGCCCTAGCCAAAACAGTGTCACTAACATGATCTAAAGGCACAGTTGCGCAGTTGTCCTTTGGGCTAAATTTGCTTTCCAAAAATGATCTGAGGATCCCGCAGCTACTGGGTTTATGTAGCGTATAATCCAACAACTTTTGTTACATATTCCCTAGCAAGCATCCTACCAGTTTTCCAGAAATCATTCGCTAAGGCCTTAGCATTACCTTCTCTAATCCGGATGGTACCACATTAGACAAAACCAGCACCAGGACCAAAATGGAAGTGGATCGCTGGATTCCTTAGGTTACCCTCTGAATTTCAGTCTCCCTTGCATCACCTCCGGCCAAATTACAGTGTGACATTTCGCGAGGCGATGACACGGTGTGCCATTTCGCTGTCTTTCAAGGATTTGCTCAATGGTTTCATTTATCCATTTCATTTGGCTTACTGGCAAACCTTGCACAGCAGAGGTCTTTGCACTTGGAACCAAGCCAGCCTGATTTTACAGCTAAGAACACCTCAAACACCCTTGGCTTGGGGGGGGGGGTGGCTCTGTTAAAATCCATGCACAATTGTTTATTTTAGGAAGCAAAACTCAGCAAGCGTTATTGCATTTCACATAAGCGACAGCCTTGTTGCTTGTGACACTCGCACAAACTAGCTACGCGTGAAGAATGGTTTCTAACATTTTCCATGTCAGAAATATTGTGTGGACGACACATCGGACAGCTGCGCATCCACTCGGAAAAGGATTTAAAAAAGCAGTTGTTCCCAGCTCCCACTAGGTTCCCAGTGTTTGCTATGTGGATGTACCATGAAAAGTGCAATGCCACGGGAGGAAAAGTATCCAGTTTTGCTCATGCCCCTTTTGAACTTTTAAAAATGTTAATGTTTGCTGGCATGGTCTTAAACTGTGACCTGCCAACCCAAGTGTCGTTCACCAGTTATGCATTATGGTACGGCACCATTCCAGGGGCAGGGGGAAGAAAAATGGGTGGTGGGGTGGTGGAGGGTTAAGGCTCCCATTAGGCAGCCTGGCCTAGGATTTCATCCTGGAATTACCTTTGCAATGAGATGCCTGCCACAGAGCTGCTCTCCCACAGCTGCCTTATCATGCCAACTGATACTGTGTGCATGTTGTGATCTTGTGGGTTCTTCCCAAGGATGTAGCAATTCCAGTGTTGGGAAGCCACTGGCTTGCAAAGCACCTATGCAATGCAGGTTATGCCCTCATGATCAAAACGTCAAAATACCCTACTACTTCTGTAAGGGAGTAGGGTTTGTGGCAGCGGCAGCAGCCATGAAGGTAACATATGAACTGAGTCCAACAGACATGGGTTCGGTAAAAGAAAAGTGTTATTCATTCATAGCGAACATTCTTAACACCTCAAGTTGTCAAGTGCATGCAATGGTCTATACCAAGGATTCTGGGCTTTAGGTGGGCCAAAAGATTCTGCAAGATCTAGACTGCTAAATGGCAATATTCTGCAGGCAGAAAAAAACCCAAGCCCCACTCCTGCAAGTCTCATCTGTGGCAATGCGAAGTGGTTTAACGATACAAATCAATCCTTTTAATAATGCCTCCTTGGTTTTATGGTAGGGAAGGGGCCGAAACAGTAAGAATCACTCCTTTTAATAACAGCTACTTGCTGTTATTAAGTACGCGGGTGGCACTGTGGGTTAAACCACAGGGCCTAGGGCTTGTCGATCAGAAGGTCGGCGGTTCGAATCCCCACAACAGGGTGAGCTCCCATTGCTCGGTCCCAGCTCCTGCCCACCTTGCAGTTCAAAAGCACATCAAAGTGCAAGTAGATAAATAGGTACCACTCCAGCGGGAAGGTAAATGGCGTTTCCGTGTGCTGCTCTGGTTCGCCAGAGGTGGCTTAGTCATGCTGGCCACATGACCCGGAAGCTGTACGCCGGCTCCCTCGGCCAGTAATGCGAGATGAGCGGCACAACCCCAGAGTCATCCATGACTGGACCTAATGGTCAGGGGTCCCTTTACCTTTACTTGCTTTTTACTGACAAAGTAGCAGAGTATGGGCTCTGTGAGCAGGGGGTCCTGGTTCAATCTCCAGTTTAAAGGGGAGGGCTGGGAAATGCCTGCTCCCAAGACCTTGGAGAGCTGCAGGCAGTCAGCAAAGACAAAATACGAGGCTAGATGGGCCCAAGGAGCTGACTATATACAGTAGCTACATAAGCTTTAAATAGCATTGCTTGGTCTCATTCTCCCACCTAGGACGATTGTGTAATATCGGTTTACCTTACAGGACTAGGGCGCAAGAAACCAACTGCTATGCATCAAACATCCACAGTACGAATACTGCTGAATATTACAGTCTCCTGTATCACCACAGAGGGAAAAGTCAAGGGCAAAACTACGGCTGGTTTCACAAACATATAGATCAGCAGTTTCCTATCTGCAAAAATGCAGTAAAAAAGACAGGTAAGGTCATGATGCATGGCATTATAATCTGCATACTGATAATAATGCAGCGCCAGTAAGGCACATACTTTCAAGCAGGAGAGATTACTATTTTGCTCCAAAGCACGCAGGAGAGAAACGAAGATCCAGGTTCACTTTGGAGTTTAAAACTTCCCAGTACTTAAGAATATGTTTCGAGGTGCGCTAACCACAATAAAACTGCTCATCTGCTGGCCATGAAAATGTAGGTTTAACAAGCCAATATAATGCCTATATCTAAATGAGTGGCTTTAAAGGGAGAGAGTCAAAAAGGCTGTTCTTTACCAGTAAATGTTACAGACAAATGAGAAACTTGAAAATCTCACCCACAACATGTGCAAGTCAACGAAACTGCTCAAGGTACATTGCAAGCCATGCCAAGCTGCCGCAGTCGAGCTCCACAACCTTTCAGCACACATTTCACACAGCTCAGACTTTGATAGCAAAAGAGAGTAGCAAAATGCAGCCGGGGGTAATATTTAAAAGCCCCTTTACGAAAGGTGGTTAGCATCCAGAAAGCAGTAACCTTCCAGTGTCAGCTGGGCTGTATTAATAACTCTGGCCATATGCTTGGGTATTGTTTTTTTGTGTGGTTGTTGTTTTCTTTTGCAAGCACTGTATCCAGCACCTGCAAGGACGGTCGGTGCAGGCTATCTTCTGCGACAGCTGGAGAAAACATTTTCCATGTTAGCTTAGAAAACAGATGGACCAGACAGCAGAATTTGGTCAAAGGAGATGTTAAGCACTTAAATGTGCACAAGCCAACTCAGCAGAGGTGCAAGAGGCCTCTCGCCACAAACGTCCAACTTGCCGTCTATAAGAGGCTCTCTGCCTCACATCTGCAACTTCCATTACTAATAATAGGAATCATATGTGCTTATCAGAGCCTGAAGAAGGCTCCTTTGATCAGAGCATTTGTTACCAGTTAGACGCAAGTCATCCAGCAGAACAGCACGCCCTCCTTTTCACAGACCATCGTTCAGTTCTCCCGTTTATGACGCTGGAACACAAGGCTTTCTGATCTCGGGTTTTCTACATCCTGCTTCCATTACTTTGATACGTTAGGAACAACTTTGGCAAGGGCAGTGCACAAACCTACACTTACACAGCACTGCGATATAAACAGCAATTTGGCTGCAGTTTCTGTTTCTCAAATGCAAACAGGCCTGGGGTAGTTTAAAAAACAAGAGAGGATGCTGCAGCCGAAACGAGGGCATGTTTGTGTCCACCAGAAAGGTCCACAAGGGGACATTTCAGATCTAAGGGCACTATAGACGTTTTTAATCACATTGGTAGTTGACAGCCAGAAGTTCCCCCACAAAACTTTTTTATGCATGAAACAATCCATCTTCAACTTCTCTAATTATTAACACTCGCCACTCTAAATAACAGTGAATTCTCTGAAACTTTAAAGTCACTTTCAGGCAAAGGCGTCTTAGCCATAGATGCTAGTGTTGCATGGCACCACGGCGCCAAGTTCTGGAGGGCACCAGGGAAGAGGTGGAGGCTGGACGTGGCGCCTCCCGGCATCAGCTCACCGCCCTCACCCACCTCTGCCTCCCGGCAAGATGGGAACTAGTGTGGTGTAATAGTTAAGAGCGGTAGACTCGTTATCTGGGGAACCGGGTTCGCGTCTCCACTCCTCCACAGCTGCTGGGTGACCTTGGGCTAGTCACACTTCTCTGAAGTCTCTCAGCCCCGCTCACCTCACAGAGTGTTTGTTGTGTGGGAGGAAGGGAAAGGAGAATGTTAGCCGCTTTGAGACTCCTTCGGGTAGTGAAAAGCGGGATATCAAATCCAAACTCTTCTTCTTCTTCTTCTTCTGCCATGCTATGCCGCACTGTGCCCAGAGCCTCCACCCCACCGGAGGAGCCGCCCTCCAGCTGCTGCCCACCCAGAGGGAAACATGGGGGTGGGGTGGGGTGGGGGGGCACCAGAGGGCTCCTTGCACCACAGCGCCAGATAAGCTTAAGACGGCCCTGCTTTCAGGTAATATACTCAAAAGTTAAAGCTATGAGTTTAATGTGTTGCAGAAAAGTGACAGCAGTATGGAGTCAACAGTTCTGAAAAACACTGCTTAAGAACAGGAGAACTGCAGATCTGAAAGGATGGAAACATGGGACTAGAATGAGATACTGTGTGTTGAGAGCTGGTCTCACAACCAAGAGACCAGAATTTAAATCCCCATTCAGTTATGAAGCTCATCTCTCAGCCTACTGTACATCTCACAGGATTGCTGCAAGGATAAAATGGGGAGGAGAACAACGAATGCCACCTTGGGCTCCTTGAAGGAAGGGCAGAATATATATGTAATCTTAGAACCTTAGAAATGTAGAATTGGAAGGGACCGTGAGGGTCATCTGGTCCAAACCCCCTGCAATGCAGGGTTTTGTGTTGTTGTTTTTTGCCCAATGTGAGACTCAAACCCACAACCCTGAGATTAAGAGTCTCACGCTGTACTGACTGAGCCATGTGGGCATAAAGGTCTGAAATCTACTTTGCAGAACAAGGAGGAAAACGTAGGCTGAGCTTCTAACAGTGGTCAACAAAAGCTTCTCAGAAGCTGATAAGCATAAGCTTCCAGGTACCTCCAAATACCAGCTGCTGGGGTCAGACAAAAGGGGATGACAGAGGGTTCCCCAGTGACATCTGGCTAGCCACCATTAGAAACAAGATAAAAAGTTTGACAGGTCCTTGGTCTGACCCAGTCCTTAAGGCAACAGCCCTCCCTGCCTCATGTTTTCCCTAGCAAAAACGATATTCAGCGGTATGCTGCTTTTAACCATGGAGATTCTATTTGATTGCCATGCTAGAAGCCAGCTCGGTACAGCTTTTAGCTAAAAGAGCAAACACCCTTTTAAATCAGTGTGGACAGGCTACTGGAAATGCAGAGTATTCAATATCCAGCAATGAGCCATTAGCAATATGCAATAAAGGTAAAGGTAAAGGGACCCCTGACCCCTGACCAGTCATGTCCGACTCTGGGGTTGCGGCGCTCATCTTGCGTTACTGGCCGAGGGAGCTGGCGTACAGCTTCCGGGTCATGTGGCCAGCATGACTAAGCCGCTTCTGGCGAAACCAGAGCACCGCACGGAAACGCCGTTTACCTTCCCGCCGGAGCAGTACCTATTTATCTACTTGCACTTTTGACGTGCTTTCGAACTGCTAGGTTGGCAGGAGCTGGGACCAAGCAACGGGAGCTCACCCCATCGTGGGGATTCGAACCGCCCACCTTCTGATCAGCAAGCCCTAGGCTCTGTGGTTTAACCCACAGCGCCACCCACATCCCAGCAATATGCAATAGGGGAGGGCAATGATCAAGATAGTGCCAAGATAGTGCAGATTCGATCCCCGTATAGGAAAGCTACATACTCCTACATTGCATGGGGTTGGACTAGATGATCCTCGGGGTCCCTTCCAACGCTGCAATTCTATGAGATTTAGGGAAGTGCTTACAAACACCCCATTTTCATTTGCTGGAGGGTATGTAGAATGTGATCCTATGCACAGTTACCTGGGAATAAGCCTCATTGTATACACCAGGTCCTACTTCCAAGTAAACCTGCACATGGCTGCAGTAGTCACAGCACAGATAAGGCAAAGCAAACCCACTCCCCCCATTTTCCACATCTGAAATATGTATAGCGTGCATCCCAACACGGTTGAGGTCCCAACATACCTCCATTTTTTTTATCCCTCTTGAAACGTAACACCATGCAACTTTAAATGAAAACCTAAACATTAGAGAACATCTGTTTCGTGCAGCACCTGTTTTCCTCGGCCCCCCTTCCTCTCCCCCACCCCTGGCCTCCCAAAATTTCCTCTGCTAGTTCAGAAGTCAGCGTGATTAGCTGATAATAGGAAATCTCTTTCCATCAGTAAACACAAACTGGTCCCGATCAAACAAGAATTGCAGCGCCAGAGGGGGTAGACAGCGCATATCTTTAAATAGCCCACCCCTATTAACTTTTATTTTCTGTTGCAGTCGCTGTATGTATATAATATTTTTTTTTGTAAGTGACAGGATGCATTGTTCCATGTAACCACACACACACACACAAAACCCTATATCACCCCAGACCATAATTAAATATGGTCTCATTCTCTCTCTCTCTCTTTCTCTATGTCACAGACGCAGAGAGAGAATTGAATAGGTTACCTATAAGCAAGAATGTCAACAGACTCAGGCTTTTTCACATAACCTTTGCTATAATCCAGAACGGGAGTGGTGGGGGGGGGACACAGGAAAACTACATTTTGGAGCCATTTGCTCCTCCACCCCCCCCCCCCACCCGCACCCCGATACATCAAGGCGTTGCAAAACAGGCAAATTAAATCATCATTGTACCTGGAAATGGAAACTCTTCCCCTTCGCCAGATCTCCGGACTCTATTGGCCGTAAATCCAATGCACACGTTCACCCCAACAGCTAAAGTGAAGAAGGATATTACCTGGTAACAAGGCGAGAGAGAGAGAGAGAGAGAGCGCTGGAGTTAATAAACCAGCCAGGAGCCAATCTGTTTTTGTCTTTTTAAAGAATACATTTACAATGAAAATAGAATAAACCAGCAGTTTCAACATATTTCCCCTTTGCCCACAATTCCTACTGCTGGAAAAGCAAGCTGACCGAGCCTGGAAACTTCAGAATATTAACCATCTCGGTGACTTCCCTGAGTGCGTTTCTTTTTGCGCAAGGTCTCCCACCGGCACCCTCGAGAGAGAGAGACAGACGTCGCTTTACTCCTCCTTAAAGAAAACCCGCTCCTACCTGATGTAACTGGAGCCCGTTTTTCTTAGCCATGCTCAAGAGGATTCTTGAAAAGCCTCCACAGTGGGTTCTCTTTTTCTTTAAAACTGAGCGCAGGACTCTGTTTGCTCAGTCTATTAGCTCCAGCTAATCCCACCTGGAGAGGCTGACAGCCTCGATGTGATTTGTCCAGGGGGAGATTTCATCATGTTCCACGCACAAATCGCAGCTCTCCAGTGCAAGGAGCTGAAGGCATCCTCCTTCTCGATTCCCCAGCCCCCCCCCCCCCGCTCCCCAAACACACACACACACACAGAGTGACACACACTCTCCCTCTCCCTCTCTTTCTCTCTCTTTCATGTGGTCTCTTCTGGCAACGCACGGATTTTCTTATGTTCCTGTAGCCAATAAGCCCATATTCATTTTATTCTTCTCACTAATATATGGGTTGAGAGAGAGAGAGAGAGACCAAATGTGTGTGTGTGTCTATCCTGGCCAAACTGCAGGGAGAAAAACCTCTTGCGCTACAACTTTGATAATAATTACAATACAACAAACGTTTTTTAAAGTTTGCAACCCAAAAGCGTGTTTTCTCAGAGGTAAGTCTTGGAGTAAGCCCCGTTGAAGATATTGTGCATTTGATTGCAATCTCACACACTTTTTATTCATAGAATTGTAGAGTTGGAAGGGACCCCAAAAAGTCATCTAGTCATTCCTACAAGGCAGGAATCTCAGCCGAAGCATCCATGACAGATGGCCATCTGACCTCTGCTTAAAAACCTCCAAGGAAGGAGAGTCTACAATCTCCGGATTGTAAAGTTTTTCTGTATGTTTAGTCGGAATCTTCTTTCTTGTAACACCTACAACTTTCTCATACCCTCCAGCAAATGAACATAGAGTGTTGCAAACATTTCATAGAATCATAGAATCATAGAGTTGGAAGAGACCACAAGGGCCATCCAGTCCAACCCCCTGCCAAGCAGGAAACACCATCAAAGCATTCCTGAAAGATGGCTGTCGAGCCTCTGCTTAAAGACCTCCAAAGAAGAAGACTCCACCACACTCCTTGGCAGCAAATTCCACTGCCAAACAGCTCTCACTGTCAGGAAGTTCTTCCTAATGTTTAGGTGGAATCTTCTTTCTTGTAGTTTAAATCCATTGCCCCGTGTCCACTTCTCTGGAGCAGCAGAAAACAACCTTTCACCCTCCTCTATATGACATCCTTTTATATATTTGAACATGGCTATCATATCACCCCTTAACCTTCTCTTCTCCAGGCTAAACATACCCAGCTCCCTAAGCCGTTCCTCATAAGGCATTGTTTCCAGACCTTTGACCATTTTGGTTGCCCGCTTCTGGACACGTTCCAGCTTGTCAGTATTCTTCTTGAACTGTGGTGCCCAGAACTGGACACAGTATTCCAGGTGAGGTCTGACCAGAGCAGAATACAGTGGTACTATTACTTCCCTTGATCTAGACGCTATACTCCTATTGATGCAGCTGAAAATTTCCCTAATTCTCATATCAAAAGGCCATCATTGCTTCCCCTGTTACATATTGCTGAAGACTCCTTGCTAAATGTCGGCTCTGTCGTGTGTTTACAAGAGCTTACCCACACTTGATTTAAAGCCAAGCGGTGTTTATTCTTTTTGCTAAAAGCCACACTGCAAACACACACTGCTCTCCACACGAGACATTTCCTACAACGTGTTAACAACCGTTTCAAACACACCTTGGTACCTGCAATGCACCGGCAAGGTGTGCACTGCTTGGTGAGATAATGGTGGACTAGGACCTGGTAGACCAGGTTCAGGATGCGGGTGGCACTGTGGGTTAAACCACAGAGCCTAGGGCTTGCAGATCAGAAGGTCGGCGGTTTGAATCCCCGCGACGGGGTGAGCTCCCGTTGTTCGGTCCCAGCTCCTGCCAACCTAGCAGTTCGAAAGCACAAAGTGCAAGTAGATAAATAGGTACCGCTCTGGTGGAAAGGTAAACGGTGTTTCTGTGCGCTGCTCTGGTTCGGCTTAGTCATGCTGGCCACATGACCCGGAAGCTGTACACCGGCTCCCTCGGCCACTAAAGCGAGATGAGCGCCGCAACCCCAGAGTCGTCCGTGACTGGACCTAACGGTTAGGGGTCCCTTCACCTTTACAGACCAGGTTCAAGCCCCCGCTCAGCCACGAAGCTCTCTCAACTCAACCTCTCACTGGGTTGTGAGGAGGCGAACCATGTTTGCCACCTTGACCTTCATTAGAGGTCAACCTAACAATCAACAAAGAAATATGTGTGCCTGTCTCTAGCATCTATCGTAAATTGCCGAGGACCACAATACCTCAAAGACTGCCTGTGATCATCATCTGAGGGTCTTCTTCGTGTGCCCCCTTCATGAGAGGGTGACAACAGGAGAACTAGCCTTTTCTGCTGTGGCTCCCCATTTGTAGATTGCTCTCTCCAGGGAGGCTTGCCTGGCACCTTCATTAATAATAATAATAGTTTCCCCAGACACTCTGGGCGGCTCCCAACAGAACAAAACTTCAAACATTAAAAACTTCCCTAAACAGGGCTGCCTTCAGATGTCTTCTAAAAGTCAAATAGTTGTTTATTTCCACAGGGCCGGCGCCACTACCGAGAAGGCCCTCTGCCTGGTTCATTGCATATATTTAGGTGCCAGGCAGAAACATTCCTCTTCTCTCAGGCTTTTGGGTGATTAAACAATCTATGGCCTTTTAAACTGGGGCAGGGCTATTGTTAGTTTTGTTTGTAGTTGGTGGTATGTATTTTTCATATTGTAAACCACCCTGTGATCCTCAAATTAAGAGTGGTATATAAATTTAATAGATGAAATAATGAAATCAAATAAATATTTGCAGTACTACATTACTTTTTATTATTAAAGATTTTCTTGATTTAGAAAAGTGTGTGCAATGTCTCTCTCGTGTTTTCTCCATGTAACATTTTTACAAATCAGTTTTGGTTGTTGAGACATTAGGGAGAGAAGTGGGGAGGACGGGGGGATGGGGGGTGACGATGTTTCTATTTTCCTTAATATATGTAGGGTTTGGTGTCAGTGTTGTTTGTGTAGGTTCTCTGTTGTTCTCTTGTGCCCCTTTGGCAGTGAGAGAGGTCGGGGTTGGCGTAGGGTGTGATTGTTCATTTGTGGTTGGCTGTGGTGATCTTTGGTTACCTGTGTGAGTGGGGTGGGTGGGTGTTTCTGATCAGGTTAGCCATATTGATTTGTATGCTGTCGGTAGATTTTTGTCATTGTCTTGTTGGGCTGTGTGTGTGATGAAATAATGATGATGATGATGATGATGATGATGATGATGATGATGATGTCACCCATCCGACTGGCTTGCCCCAGCCACTCTGGACAGCTCCCAACAAAATATTAAAAACACAGCAAGTCATCAACCATTTAAAAACTTCCCTGGGAAGTGTAGTTTGTTAATGGTGCAGTGTGTTGTTAGGAGAGCTACAGCAAGCAAGTTGGTGTGATAGTCAATAGGAGTCTACTACTAACAACTCTCAGCACCCCTGACAAACTACACAGCACATCAGATTCTTGGTGGGAAGCATTTGTGAATGGAGTCTGGTTGCACATCTCAACCCTGACAAATGGCAAACGGAACAACTCTGCCCAGCAGATATTCCGTAGCTATGTGGCGTGCCTACAAACACGGATCGGAATAGCAATGCCGCACACAACCGTGTATTAAAATTAATGGATTTTGTGAGAGAGCATCCCATGCTTTCAAAACACTGCTATTCATCCTTAAAGAAAGGGGAAAAAACTCTGCCTTTGATAAGCAATCCTATGCACAAAGCTGATCATCACTGCGGACACAGTTGCTGCCCAAACTGTCAGTTAAGAAATTTATTTGCTCAGGCAAATTTACCAAGGTAGTGGCAGCTTTTTCTTCCCGGTCTGATGAAAACACCTTTCACTAAACTGTTTACCAACAACCACACTTAAGGAGGGACAGACTTGTGATTGTCGAGCCTGCAGGGAGGGGCAGAGGAAAGACTACTTTCCCAGATTATTTAATAATTATCAGGCGTAGAGCTTGTGCTAGCGAACCCGGTACAATCTGCTTGTGTGCTTTCAATTGAAGTCAAATTGCAGCTTCTGCAATGCATAGGGAGGCACCGAGTCTGGACCACCGAAGTCAAAGGGATCTTTGATCATGATTGCAACGAGCCCAAGGTCAAGTTCACACCATGCAGCTTCGTTAACCGGATGCCTGGTAGGTAGCCCACAATATTTCAAAGACTCGCCACTACCTCCAGACCTGAACCGAACGCACTCGTGCAACCCTGCCAAACTCAGGACGCCTGTGATTTTCAGAGCAGGCACTGGCAGGAGCCATCTGCTGGGTTCTTCCAAACGGCAATTAACAGAAGTTCCTCCTGCTTGACAAGTCATTTCCCCCCCCCCGCTCCCCAGGCAGCTCTTAGTGTATGCACATATATTTTATACACGCACAAATCCACATTGTGCAGCTGTGCCTTTGCCCTGTGGTTTACGTGGCAAAGCAATTGCAATTCAGCAGAGGCCAAGATTTCTCGCTCAAATGATACGTTGCGTTCTACAAAGAGATGCCCAGTTTATTCTAAACCATTCGTATTTGTTTATACTGGATGGCATGGCCTAAAAACACATATTGTTAAAGCAGCACGAGGCTCTGCAGAGGCTCAGCAAGGCATAATAAACCATTTCCTCGCATCGTAGAAGAGCCTCTATAGTCTGGATGAGGAACCTGTGCCCTCAAGGCACTGAGGCTGAAGGTAGTTGGGAATCCAACAGCAATCAGATGATGGAGGGCAACAAGAATCCCAAGCCTGCTTTAGATCTCTTTCACACTGTGTTTTAGGACAGAAAGCAGAAGGGAGCCATTTTGAAAAAATCTTGCCGTCGAATCACACAGAACAGCTGGTGTCTTGTTTCAGAGAATTGTACTGGCTTGCCAGGAGAAAAGACCGACTAGAGGTAGTCCAAGCCGTTTGATATCACACCCTCCAACAATTCTCCGATGATAATAGGGGCGTCCTATTCAATCACCACCACCGCCAACTTATTTATACCCCACCTATCTGATTGGGTTGCCCCAGCCACTCTGGACAGCTTCCAATATGCTCAGTTGTTTAGAGTGTGGTGTCAAGGTTGCAGGTTTGACAGCTGCATAGTCCTCAGTTCCCCTTAATTCTAAAATTCTATGATTCTATGATACAAAAACACAACAAAACATTTTGCGTGTCGAGGTCCCCAAACCACCCCTCAAGTAAAACACACATCACACCAGATATAAGTTTAAGGTTTTTGGCATTAATTTTGGCCACAACTTTATTGAATACAAATTAAGTGAGTGGTTGCTTAGGCATTGGTTAAGACTATCTGTCCCTCTGGGGACAGAACTGACATCCACCCGCCTGTGGAGTCAGTATAGGGGAAAACACTTTGGGGAGAGAATGTGCGCCCGTTCTCCCCAAATGCTCCCAGGGGCTCTTGCGTGGGCCCTGTCCCCCGATCGGGGGAAACGGACAAGCATGGTGAGCCCCTGGATTCCTGTAACGGAATTCCCCTCGCAGCAGCAGCTTTGAAGGGGCAACCACAGCCAACCTGCCCCTTCGCAGCATAGGAGGGGCAACCACAGCCAACTCTGCCCCTCCTAAACCAATTTATAACCAATGCCTAACCGCCAACCTTACAAGTTGTGACTAATTGCTACGCAGTAGGCGAAAACCAGATGGCACCAGCCAATCAGCCAAATGGAAAAATTCCTACCAGGCCCCTGCTCCAAGGCAGACGACCCCATGACAGGCATAGCAAGGTCAATGCAGAGGCCTAATAACAGGGCGGGAGGGCGGGCGATCCAATGCACGAAGCCAGGAGGGCTCCGACGCTGAGTGCAGGGTCATTTATAGGCTCTGGGCTGTCCATCAACAAATTGCAACATATGAATCTCCCCAACTACAGCCAGAGCCCAATCACAGTAGTGGCCATCCAAACAAACCCGCCCAGCAGCAGAGGGGTGACTTGTTAGTCCCCACCGCAACACGTGCTCTCCATGAAGGAGAACACGCTTAAACAAACCTTCCCTATCCAGGACTGCCTTCAGGTATCTTCGTTGGCTCAGGAGCTGCATAACTGCATACCCTCCCACATTTCTCTGATGGAAATATGATCGTCTTAAGTAAAAGTGGGACATTCTGGAATCAAACCAGAAACCAGGGCGGCTTCTGTAAATCTCTGGAGGGTCTGTGATATCAGAAATACTCCCCAGGAGCTACCACGGTGAATTGACAATTTGTTGCTCCTTTCTATGCAGGGTTGAGCAAACTTCAAGCCTAGGGACCAAATATGGCCCCCAAGCCTCTCTGTTTGGCCCTTAGGACACTCCTCAAGTCACATCGCTCCCTGGCTGGAATGGCTCCATGAATTATGACAATGTCTCTGGCTTGGATGGGGAGGAATGTGTGAGTGCATATAGAGATTAGCCTACTACTGTACCTGCACAAAGCTTACACTCATGGCTCTGCCCACTTTTGTTAGAGATTTCAGAGTCACCTACATGCAGAAAGGAAATGCAGCTGTTATCTTCAAGCAATTAGTAGTTGGCAGAAAGCCCAGATTGCTCTCTCTCTGACCATTAGCAAGCACCTGTGATTGGTCAGTGGAGTACTTAAAGAACTCAGCTTTATCTGAGAGGGTGTGGTAGGTGTTAGTGTGTGGTGTTAGGTTGATGAGAGAGAGAGAGACAGAGAGAGGAAAAGATTTTATGTTTTGTTTCTTTTATTTTGTAAAGTCTGTAAATAGTAACTTATGGATGCTAGTTGCTTCAATCAATAAATACTGTATATAGTTATCCAGTGAGTTGCTGAGTTCCTGCGTTGAGCTGTCTAGTCAATTTCACAACAGCCAGAAGCTTCCAGAAAAGTCTGCGTCTAACTCTGCGGTGTCCAGGAATACGTTATACTCCTGACACTAAATCTTCAAAGGTTATGATTGTCTTAAGAACTTTTGCCTCTAACCCCACCTGTCAATGGAATGTGGCCCCTAGGAGATTTCCCAGAAAGGAATGTGGCGCTCGGGTTCTTCGCCCCTGCTCAAACGGTATTCCAAAATCTGCTGGCTAAATGAGAGCACCTCAATCTTACAGTTGGGCTGGCTTTAGAAAAGACCACCTGTCCACCTGGCTTCTGTTGCATTTTACAAACTGGAAGTGCTCTGCGTATATTCTGAGTCATCCCAACAAGAACTCTGCGAGGTAGATCGCTATGACTAGCGCGAAGAAAGTGGGAATTTGCTATAAGGTGCGTTTGTTGAAAGTGAGAGATTTCACTTTCTTGGGTTCCATGATCACTGCAGATGGTGACAGCAGTGACGAAATTAGAAGACGCCTGCTCCTTGGGAGAAAAGCAATGACAAACCTAGACAGCATCTTAAAAAGCAAAGACATCACCCTGCCGACAAAGGTCCGTATAGTTAAAGCTATGGTTTTCCCAGTAGTAATGTACGGAAGTGAGAGCTGGACCATAAAGAAGGCTGATCGCCGAAGAATTGATGCTTTTGAATTATGGTGCTGGAGGAGACTCTTGAGAGTCCCATGGACTGCAAGAAGATCAAACCTATCCATTCTCAAAGAAATCGGCCCTGAGTGCTCACTAGAAGGACAGATCCTGAAGTTGAGGCTGCAGTACTTTGGCCACCTCATGAGAAGGGAAGACTCCCTGGAAAAGACCCTGATGTTGGGGAAAATGGAGGGCACAAGGAGAAGGGGACGAAAGAGGATGAGATGGTTGGACCGTGTTCACGAAGCTACCAACATGAGTTTGGCCAAACTGCGAGAGGCAGTGAAGGATAGGCGTGCCTGGCGTGCTCTGGTCTATGGGGTCACGAAGAGTCGGACACGACTGAACGACTGAACAACAACAAGCGTTTGTCGGCAAGAAGAAATTTGAAGCAGGGACAGCTGATACTCTTAGCTGCTCTCTGCTGGGCTCTTATATGTGAATGCACTGAAAACAGGGAGACCAGTTCTCTTTGGCAAGCTGATCCTAAACGACATGTTGGCAGAAAATGCTGTTTACTTTCAGATGACCCGTTTGCAGGAGCTCTCATGTTAAACAATGTGGCTCTTGATGTTTCATAGGCGAGGACGGACTCCTAAATAGAAGTGGAGTGGCCTGCTAAGGTCTATCCAATCACAAAAGCTACAATCCCTTGAGGGCAGTCATGTGTCCATTGCAGGAAGGAAATGACCTCCTTTGGGGTGGGTGTAACTGCCCCAGTTGCTGTTCACCCACCGCGGGACCCATAGCTGCATAAACACCATACATTTAAAGCACATGCAGAGAGAGAGAGAGAGAGAGAGAGAGAGAGAGAGAGAGAGAGAGAGAGAGAGAGATCGAAGAATCCTGGAAGCTGTAGTTTCCCCCTAAAAGGTAAAGGTAAAGGGACCCCTGACCATTAGGTCCAGTCGTGTCTGACTCTGGGTTTGCGCCGCTCATCTCACGTTACTGGCCGAAGGAGCCGGCGTACAGCTTCCGGGTCATGTGGCCAGCATGACAAAGCCGCTTCTGGCGAACCAGAGCATCGCACGGAAACGCCGTTTACCTTCCCGCCGGAGTGGTACCTATTTATCTACTTGCACTTTTTTGACGTGCTTTCGAACTGCTAGGCTGACAAGAGATGGGACCAGAGGGACGAAACAATGCAGGAGGATTGGAAGAAATTTAAAAGTTATTTGAAAAAATATTGTAATGTTAAAAAAAATTAAATCCTAGGGAAGTATCTATAGGTTTCGGGTTGTAAATTGGGTTTATATGAGTTAAACGGGAGCTCACCCATACAAAGCTACATTTCCCAGCACCCTTAACTAACTACAGTTCTCAGGGTTCTTGGGGGGTGGGGAGGCATGTACTTTAAATCCACAGTGTGTAGGCAGCCCGTGTCAACACAAATACAGCGCCAAGATTCACTTTGAGCAAGGTTATATGCCAGGTATGTAAAAGGTGATTCATAAATTGACGAATAAACAACTTCTCATTTTGCTTCCCCCTCCTGAGAAAAAGGCAACATTGACCCAGGAGCAGGGTGTAATGCTCAAAGGGTGGGCTCCTACGGTAGTTCTAGCAATATATAGGATGCTGGCATTATACCAAGTTGGGCCACTAGCCCATTTATCTCAGTACTGTACTGTCAGCACTGGTTGGCAGCTCATCTACAGGGTTTCAGATGCCGGGGATTGAATTTAGGACTTTTTAAATGCAAGCGCATGCTCTTCAGCAATGCCCACCTAGCCTTCTTAGGGTTTTATAGTGCCTAAAATCTGCTGTGCATCTTCTTCTGAAGCGGCCTTCTTATTTCTGCTAATTCGACAGCATAAATTAAGCTGAGGAAATCGGCATCCGAAAGCACGGTCTTCTTTCCTCCCTGAAGTAAAACAAAAATGCTCTCACTTATATCCAGCTGTGAAGGTGGCGGTGGAAATGGCCGAGGCTAGTTTTCCGAGGGCTGCTTTCAGATAAGATGCCACCATTCGGTGTGTTTGTGTGATTTAAAGAGCATTTTCTACCTCTTTGGACTTGGATAGCTGTTTCAGGATCTATAACTGCACATGGCCTGAAACAGGGGTCAGCAAACTTTTGTGCAGGGGGCCGGTCCACTGTCCCACAGACCTTGTGGGGGCCGGACTATATTTTTTTTGGGGGGGGGGTGAATGAATTCCTATGCCCCACAAATAACCCAGAGATGCATTTTAAATAAAAGGACACATTCTACTCATGTAAAAACACGCTGATTCCCAGACCGTCCGTGGGCTGGATTTAGAAGGTGATTGGGCCAGATCCGGCCCCCGGGCCTTAGTTTGCCTTCCCATGGCCTGAAACCACAATGGGGAAGGGAACTACCTCTAAATGGTGCATCTTAGCATCAACTGCCCTCTTACCTCGCAGTATTATGATTTCAGGATTCAGAAAACCAGATTAGAATCATAGGGCTGAAAGGTGCATTGTAGGCCATCTGTTCCAGTTCCCTGCCTGCTTCCAGAGTCCTGGAGTTAAAGCTTTTCCAAGAGATGGTTGTTCAGCCTCTGCTTGCAAAAAAGACCCCAGCGAACAACTGAGTCCATTGTTCAACTGCTCTTGCTTAAGGATCCCAACCACATTATCTATTTAATGCATAATTATCATACATTTATAAACAAACATGGCTTCCTCCCTGAAGATTCCTAGAAACTGGGGTTTGTTAAGGGTGTTGGGAGTTGTTTGGAAAACCCTATTTCTCCTACAATTTTCAGAATTCAAAATTAAACCACCCTGGAAGGCCTCACTGAGGTCACATCCATACCATACATTTAAAGTGCATTTATTATACTTAAAAGGACGCAGGCGGCGCTGTGGTCTAAACCACAAAGCCTAGAGCCTAGGGCTTGCCGATCAGAAGGTCGGCGGTTCGAATCCCCGTGACGGGGTGAGCTCCCGTTGTTCGGTCCCAGCCATAGTTGTCAACTTTTCCCTTTTTTAAAGGGAAATTCCCTTATTCCGAATAGGATTCCTCGCAAGAAAAGGGGAAAGTTGACAGCTATGGTCCCAGCTCCTGCCAACCTAGCAGTTCGAAAGCATGCGGTACAAGTAGATAAATAGGTACCGCTCCGGTGGGAAGGTCAATGGTGTTTCCATGAGCTGCTCTGGTTTGCCAGAAGTGGCTTAGTCATGCTGGCCACATGACCCGGAATCTGTCTGTGGACAAACTCTGGCTCCCTCGACCAGTAAAGCGAGATGAGCGTGCAACCCCAGAGTCGTCCGCGACTGGACCTAACAGTCAGGGGTACCTTTATCTTTACCTATTATACTTAAACAGTCATGGCTTCCACTGCAAAAATCCTGGTAAACGTGGTGGTGGCAATGAGACCAGTGTTTTTTTTCTTTAAAAAAATGTTTAGGTGTACTCTCATTCTGTCTGAGACTCAGGAAACACCGTGACAGGAAATGAAGCTGCCATCGGGGGTAGCAACAGAACTGACGATTCGCTGTGCTAGAGAAGAAACTTTAAAAATTTAGTTTCTTCTCCCATTAGGTTCACAAAATGTTTAGGGGTATGCATACCCCTGCGTACCCCCCAGGGGGGAAAAAAGCACTGAATGAGACTAACAGCCTTCTCTTTAGTCTTGGGTCACATCCACAGCAAACGTTTAAAGAACATGACCTCACTCAAAGTAGTGAACTGTAGCTTGTAAAGATTTCTTGGGTTGTAGCTCTATTAGGTGTAATCTGCAGTTCTCAGGGTTCTTTTAGGGCGAAGTTGTGTGCCTGAATTGTATGGTGTGCACAAATGCGGCAGTTCAAAATGCCTGGTTTTGAAAGTACCCTTGCTCTCTTCAAAGGTACGGAATAGCATGATTTGTACTTTAGAACGCCCCAGTGAGGATACAGCAAAAAACATCTCAGCAATACAGAAGGAATTAATTAAACACAATTCCGACTGGTGCTAATTCTTATGTAAGCAGACTTTTACTGCAGGGGGTTGCATTACTAATGAACTGGCCCTTTACTGGAAGCAGGGGATGATTTCACTTTCCAAATCATTCATAGCAATCCAAAACTTTCTCATTTGTTGTCATTTCACATAGATGATGAATTGGCCAATATTGTTTAAATGGAAGCTCTTGTTTCGTTGAATAATCAGTAAGAATGTATATTTTATTGTATTTATCTACATCATCTGTGCTCTATAATAAATGTTTCCCGTCATCTGCACTGAGCTCCCCCCCCCCCCACACACAGACTGGCCCCCTCCAGATATTTTGGACAATGGCCATCGCACCCAATCATTAGCCACGCTGGCTCAGATGATGAGAGTTTCACTTTAAAACATCTGGACGGCACTAGATTGGAGAACGCTGGTCAAAAAATATATTTGTATATAATAGGAATAGGAATAATTTATTATTGGCCAAGTACATTTTCCAACATACTTGGAATTTGTTTCGGCTACATTGCAATGTAAACATACAGACACTGTTCCTTTCACAATACAAAGAAGTAAAGAAACCCCACCCATATTTTACCTCCCCTTAAGCTATACAACTACGAATTTAACAATTTAATGGCACAAGGGAAAAAACTATTCTTGTGCCTGGCCAATTTTGTATATGAAGTCCTGTAGCGACGTCCAGATGGAAGTAAATCAAGCAGATGATGACCGGGATGTAAAGGATCTGCTACAATTCTCTCTGCTCTCTTCCTTACTCGGGTAGCATAAATTGTCTCTATTGAAGTTACAATAAGTAACTAAAAATGAAAAGTGCAATTTGAGTAAGAGGCAGGGGGAGAGAGGCGCGGGGGGGGGCTGTCTTTGAGCTGTGGGGTTGCCTTTCTGTAGGATCTGAAGCGTGGCTGTGGATTTGCTGGTCTGCAAAAGTGCTATGTAGTTTGCTTCCACCAACACTTGACTTGTTTATTTAACAATAAAAACTCCAAGAACTGCAGAAAGGTTTTAAGTCTCCAGCAATCTCTCCTCCAAAATGAAATAAAATCAAACCCAACAGAGCCTGTGGGAGAGCTTAGTGGGTACAGCATGAGACTGTTAGTATTTGTATTTGCATTGTAAATGAATTTCACAAAGAATAAAGGCTACTGGGGAAAGGGGGTGGCAGTTGGCAGCTGGCTGGTTATTCTGTTAGTGTATTCTTTGACTGAGAATGTGGAAGCATGGTGACTTCCAGCAGGCGCTGTCCGGAGGAGTTTGTGAGGACAGGCAAGCTATGGGTTAATAACACAGGCACTGCTATGAAGGAGTTTTGAAAACAAAACCCTCTCTTGGGCTCAAAAGAGAGAAACACGTTGTATTCACACACACACACACGAATAATACTTGTTGTTAAAAAACACCTGAAGGCAGCCCTGTTCAGGGAAGTTTCTAGTGTATGATGTTTTTACTATTTCCTTTGTGCGAAGCTGCGAACAAGAGTGGCTGGGGCAACCCTGTCAGATGGGTGCTATATAAATAATATATTATTGGTATCATCATCGTCATCATCAACTGTTGCCAACCTGATATATCTTCAAGTCCTGTGTAAGGTGTCTATTTTATCACAAATAGCTAGCACCAATGTCAATAGGGATTTTGGCAAACCACAGAACAAGCAGAAGAAAACAAGGGACAAATGGAAGTGTGGCTGTGCCCTCGCCCAAAAACAGTGCCAGCCCTGTTGTTCAGTCATTCAGTCGTGTCCGACTCTTCGTGACCCCATGGACCAGAGCACGCCAGGCACCCCTATCCTTCACTGCCTCTCGCAGTTTGGCCAAACTCATGTTAGTAGCTTCGAGAACACTGTCCAACCATCTCATCCTCTGTCGTCCCCTTCTCCTTGTGCCCTCCATCTTTCCCAACATCAGGGTCTTTTCTAGGGAGTCTTCTCTTCTCATGAGGTGGCCAAAGTACTGGAGCCTCAACTTCAGGATCTGTCCTTCTAGTGAGCACTCAGGGCTGATTTCTTTGAGAATGGATAGGTTTGATCTTCTTGCAGTCCATGGGACTCTCAAGAGTCTCCTCCAGCACCATAATTCAAAAGCATCAATTCTTTGGCGATCAGTCTTCTTTATGGTCCAGCTCTCACTTCCATACATCACTACTGGGAAAACCATAGCTTTAACTATACGGATCTTTGTCGGCAAGGTGATGTCTTTGCTTTTTAAGATGCTATCTAGGTTTGTCATTGCTTTTCTCCCAAGAAGCAGGCGTCTTCTAATTTCTACCATTCCACAAGATGAAGATTTTTTGCTGTGTGCCTTTGAGCCCCTATCAGTGGGACGCTTCTGGTGACGCGACCAGAATACAACTCTTCTTGTATTGAAGTCGCTGACCCTGGACTCTCCATACGGCCCTTCTGCAGCTGTTGCATAACTGAACACAAAACTCCTGTTTCCCCTATAATTTCTGCAACATCTGATGAAAGGTTGCACATGTAGCATGCTCTGCTTCAGAAGCAAAGCCTCACAAGTGGGCCACTGCTAGGGAGCTCATTCCTAAAGAGCCCCACAACCGCCAGAAACCTCGCTCAAGGTCATGGGGAAATCTGTAATTTTGTGCCACTTCTTACCACAATAAGAAACTTTGAAGGAGGGGATAAAACTGAAACTTTGTTTTGAAAGAAGGGAGGAGAAGTTACATTAAAAAGTGTGCTAAGAACTAGCATTGGTTTTGGATGTAATAAATTGCCCTTTGTCTAAACATCTCACAAACGGTGTTGGTGCAGATTGCTTACCACACCGCAATTCTGTGTAATCATCTGCTGATTTTTTCCCCTTTATTGAGAGAAAAAACCCCATAACAAAAGCAAATACCTTAAACAAAGATTATCACACCACAACTGTGACAACCTAAAATTTCTTTCAATTCTTCACATAGTCCTTGTTCTTAAAAAAATCTAATGTAAAAGAAATATTGACTCCCTTCCACCTATGTGTGACTTCAATCTTTCATTTTTATCTTGGTTGTTGTGTTCTTAGCATAGCTGTCAACTTTCCCCTTTTTTTAAGGGAAATTCCCTTATTCCGAATAGGATGCCTCGCAAGAAAAGGGAAAAGTTGACAGCTATGGTTCTTAGCCTTAATTTTCCTTTATGTCTCTTGTATCAATTTCTTCCTTCTCTTAATTAACCCTGCAAGCATCACGCATTGTGTATCAATATGTTTACCCCAGAACAATGTTTTTTCCCCCAAATACTCTTTTACACAATCCCATTCTTTTATTAATTTTTGATCTAATTGTTGTCCTCTTAGCGCTGCCGTTAATCTTGCCAAATCTATATATTCACAAAGTTTAATTTGCCATTCTCTTATTGATGGTTTATTTGGTCTATTAAAACAAGTTTTTTCATAAGGAATGGCCCTGGAACCTGGTGGCCCTTCCTTAGCACAGACTACGGTTTCCTAAACTTGGGTCTCCAGCTGTTTTTGGACTACAATTCCCATCATCCCTGACCACTGGTCCTGCTAGCTAGGGATGATAGGGGTTGTAGTCCAACAACAGCTGGAAACCCTGGCATAGACCTTGGTTATAAAACCTGCAGCCCTCCAAGGTGCTGTTGGACTCCAGCTTCCATCAACCCCAGCCCCACCCACCATGGCCAATAATAGAGAATGATGGGAGTTGTCATCGAGGCATCTGAAGGGCTTCACATTCCCTAGGCCTGCCACAGACATAGCAATCCCCTATTCAAAGCTTCCTTTCTTTCTGGGGCACGCAGACTCTCTGGAAAAACCTGAATGACTCTCGGAGGCTTATCTACAAGTGTGCATTGGTTTTATATTATGGCATGATCTGAAGTCACATGAGGCTACCATGCTGCTGAAGCTAAACACATCTGGACTTGTTCAGTGCTTGGATGTGGAAGATCAACTGAAGCCCCAGGTATACTAAATGAGGTTCCATGGTGGGATATAAACAAACACCTGTTATGTTCACCCCTCACCTGTATCTCAGAATCCTAGTTACAGGTGGGTAGCCGTGTTGGTCTGCCATAGTCGAAACAAAATAGAAATTTCTTTCCAGTAGCACCTTAGAGACCAACTGAGTTTGTTCTTGGTATGAGCTTTCGTGTGCATGCACACTTCTTCAGATACACAGAAGAAGTGTGCATGCACACGAAAGCTCATACCAAGAACAAACTCAGTTGGTCTCTAAGGTGCTACTGGAAAGAATTTTCTATTTTGTTTCGCTCAGAATCCTAGAATCTCTAACTTGGTAAAGGTGCTAAGAATTCTGTTAAGAAATCCCTAACCTCTCTTCCACATCCAAATTTTAGTTCCCATTAAAGAGGGGCTGACTATTAAACAAAATTTCAAAGGATGGCTATGTTTCGGTTCATATGTAATTTCAGAAACTAAGAATTGGGTAGGTTCACCTTCACAGCACAAACTGAACTGAATTCCCCTGGCCCATCCCTAGAGTAGAAGGATCAATCTTTACAAACATCACAGTCACCGTGATTCAGTTTATCTTTGTGTTATATATGTGGGTTTTGTTTTGTTTTTTTGCAATTACTGCAAAGCTTAGAAGAGGGAGATGTATGCATGCCTCTTGCTGGTTAGAACAATACTTTTTGTTTTCCCTGAGAAAGAAAAATAACTGAAACATTGTTGGCAAAAACAATAGATAATGTTTTCTTATTTGGTTTTTTAAAATAATTTGTAACAGAGAATCTACTCAGTTGTATTTCATATCCCGAAGAAGAGATGGAGCACACATGGAAGTAACTAAGAGACAAGCTGTGTGGTTTTTATTGTATCCCAGCAAGTCCCCAGAATTTACATCCAAGGACACCAGAGCTTCTTATAATTGCATACTGCCAAGATGAAGAATGGCAGGGTGTCTGTAGATGTTATTCTATTAAATGAAAAGAAACAAAAGTTACACCTTTTCGGTCCCAGTTTAAGAGCTGAGCCTTCTGGTCACTGAAACAGTCTGATTTTAATGTTGTGTGCAAGCCATACATTTAAATAACATTTTCACCTCCAAATAATCATGGGAACTGCAGTTTACTAATCACAGAGCTCCAATTCTCAATAAACTACAGTTCCCAGTATTCTTTTTGGGGGGGGGGGTATTGGGAGGTGCTGTAGATGTATGGTGCATCCACAGCCCAAGATTTGCTGTCCAGTTAAGCAGATTTTTTTTTTTAAAAAAAAAAAGCAAAACAAAACAAATGGAACTGTTTCTATACATAATTGCCCCTGGGATTCTACCATTGGCTGTTTTTGGGTACCAAATGTGTTTGTTTTAAAGACACACAATAGAGCAGTTGTGCCATATCAAACCTGTCTATTGCTACAGGAGAAACTGAGAAATTTAAAGAGAAAACTAGAACAGTATGTCAATAGGGTGCAAGAATAATTAAAGAGACTGTACTGTTTCATAGAGGACACGGGTGGCGCTGTGTGTTAAACCACAGAGCCTAGGGCTTGCCAATCGGAAGGTCGGCAGTTCGAATCTCCACAACGGGGTGAGCTCCCGTTGCTCGGTCCCAGCTCCTGCCAACCTAGCAGTTCAAAAGCACGTCAAAGTGAAGTAGATAAATAGGTACCACTCCGGCGGGAAGGTAAACGGCGTTTCCGTGCGCTGCTCTGGTTCGGCAGAAGCGGCTTAGTCATGCTGGCCACATGAACCGGAAGCTGTACACCGGCTCCCTCGGCCATTAACGCGAGATGAGTGCCGCAACCCCAGAGTCATCTGCAACTAGACCTAATGGTCAGGGGTCCCTTTACCTTTACCTTTACTGTTCCATAGAATCATAGAATTGTAGAGTTGGAAGGGACCCCAATAATCATCTAGTCCAACCCCCTGCAATGCAGGTGTCTCAACTAAAGCATCCATGCCAGATAGATGGCCAGCCAACCTCTGCTTAAAAACCTCCAAGGAAGGAGAATCCACAACCTCCAAAGAGAGACCGTTCTACAGTTGAGCAGCTCTTGCTGTCATAAAGTTCTTCCTGATGTTGAGTCACAATCTCATTGCCATGAGTCCTACCCTCCAGAGCAGGAGAAAACAAGCATGTTCCCTCCTCTATGTGACAGCCCTTAAGATATTTGAAGATGGCTCTCCTATCTCCTCTCAGTCTCCTCTTTTCCAAGATAAACATATGCGGCTCCTTCAACCTTTTTTTATTTCACAAATTAAAAAAAACAGCAAAGCGTTTTAAAAACTTCAGTTTTCCTGGGGGAAATTCTGAAATCTCTCACCCGATTCTGCCCACAAACAGATTGCTGTTTCTTGGCACAACTGAGCCTTCCCCCCAAGCTGGTGTCCTCCAGATGTTTTAGACTACAACTTCCATCAGCCCCAGCCAGCGGAGTTATGGAACAGGTCGGGGAACACTGGCGTAAACAAACACGTGTCACTTTCCTCCACATCAGCAGATAGCGTTCCAAGCCCATCTGCACCAGGCATTTAAAGCACCACTTTAACAGTGATGGCTTTCCCCAAAGAACCTTGGAAACTGTAGTTTGCTAAGAGTGCTTAGAGTTCTTAGGAGACCCTTATTCTCTTCCTTGGGGAGCTCTAGGAATACAGTGGTACCTCGGGTTACAGACGCTTCAGGTTACAGACTCCGCTAACCCAGAAATAGTACCTCGGGTTAAGAACTTTGCTTCAGGATGAGAACAGAAATTGTATGGCAGCAGTGCGGCAGCAGCGGGAGGCCCCATTAGCTAAAATGGTACCTCAGGTTAAGAACAGTTTCAGGTTAAGAACGGACCTCCAGAATGAATTAAGTTCTTAACCCGAGGTAACACTGTAGTGGTTTCTGTAAGGGAAATATACAGATACCACACAACACTTAGGGTCCAAAAAAAGGTTTTTCTGTTAGGAGGATTTAGGAGCCAGCGTGGTGTAGTGGTTGAGAGCGGAAGACTTGTAATCTGGTGAACCAGGTTCGCGTCTCCGCTCCTCCACATGCAGCTTCTGGGTGACCTTGGGCTAGTCACACTTCTTTGAAGTCTCTCAGCCCCACTCACCTCACAGAATGTTTGTTGTGGGGGAGGAAGGGAAAGGAGATTGTTAGCCGCTTTGAGACTCCTTAAGGGGAGTGAAAGGTGGGATATCAAATCCAAGCTCTCTCTCTCTCTCTCTCTCTCTCTCTGGGCTACTGGTTCCCTGCCCCCCCGGCTCTAAACGGTGCCCCCACTAACCACAACTCCCTAACGGAGGTCAGCTCCCAGCAGGCATGCAATGGAGAGCACAGACATCTTTGTTGCTAAGTCCTGAACACTCCTATTGGCACCAAACTCTCACGACTCGCTCTTCCTCCCAGGATCAAAGCCAGTGGACAAAGCAGAAAGAAAGAAAACCATCTGGCGACAACAGCTCAAATATTACTGCTTCTCTTGGATAAACAAGCATTATCTTAATGATGTCATTACTTCCACCAACGTAGACATCAGAGGAGTTGGGCTGGGGCACGCAGGGTGGCAAAAGAACCTGGGTGATGTCATCCTCTCTCAATTCCTCATTCAGCTGGTTCGCGATCACATGCAGTTGCAGCTGTTAGCCATTGTGCTTCACACAATCCTCATGTTTCTCCTGCCCTGCTCCAGCAACTAGGCAGACATCCAATACTAACAGGCCAAAAGGTGCCCCACAAAGACAGCATCGTGCAACCCACAAGCAAGGCCTATGGCAGAACCAGTTCCGGTGCAGGGCTGTCCCTATTTCCTCCTGTGCATTTCAAAAAGGTGCAAGTCAGATGAGGATGTTAGCGGAAACAGGGAGACTCAGCATGAAAGTTCAGTAGTGATGAAGTGGGCTTGCCATAAGCCCGGAATTTCTCCAATTCAAACAGCAAAATTTGTGCAAGAACAGAACAGAATAGGGAGGAAGCTGGTGACCCAATTCCTAGTCAGAACCTATTCTATGCTTCACTTCCTGTTCAATAAAAGCCACCTCCCTTCTTCTACTGCTTAGCACGGCCTTCCCAAATCATGACATGCTCCAGATGTTGTGAATTACAATCCCCATCATCCCTAAGCATTGGTCATGCTGGCTGAGGCTGATGGGAGCTGCAGTTCAACAACATCCAGAAGGCAACAAGCTGGAGAGGCTGGTATAGCAGATATCTTCATGATGCAGCAGCAGCAGGAGAAGTGGGTTCACTATACAACAGTAATGGCCAAACTTGGCCCTCCAGCTGTTTGGAGACTACATTTCCCATCATCCCTGACCACTGGTCCTGTTAGCTAGGGATGGTGGGAATTGTAGTCCCAAAACAGCTGGAGGGTCAACTTTGGACATCACTGCTATACAACATAACACCGGTGCAGAACATCTGCATCTTGCCCATAAGAGAGATCGGGAGATTCCTCCTGTTCTGTTCCATTATTGCTCAGATGTTCACATAAATAGAAAGGGGGAGGCAGGTGAAGAACAACTCTGAGCCTACTCCAGATGTGCATTTACACCCATCCACACCCATTCTCCAGCTGCCCTGTGGGAAATATCCCAGTACTGGAAATATCAAGAGAGACCTGTGAGGGCAGGCCAGTGAACCGTCTGGCTCAGCATCCTGTTCTCGCAGTGATCAATCAGATGCCTCTGGGCAGAAGCATATCTAAGCTCCCTCGGCAAGGGCTTTACTGGCCCCTTCAAAGCCGGGAGGGACCACGGACCAGTCTGCTTCTTGATGCCTTTCCTGCTCTGCCACTGCAGCCATCGGGGTCAGATCTGCTCTGCTCTGCTCCACCTTCCTTCCTTCCTTCCTTCCTTCCTTCCTTCCTTCCTTCCTTCCTTCCTTCCTTCCTTCCTCCTCCTTTGGCCCGTCTGTCTGAGTGCACAGGCGGGTGGGCTCCTAACCCTGCTACGCCCTGCTTTTGGGAAGTCTGCAAGCAGGACCTGAGTGCAACAGCACTCTCCTTTCTTGTGACTTCCAGCAACTGGTATTCAGAGGAAAGGAGGGCAAAGACCCCAAGTCCAGCCGGACTGGCCCTTGGCACACATGGGGTCCTCTACCACCAGCTTTCCCGTGGGGAGGATACCAAATCCCTTTTTATATATGTGGAAACTATTTTTTTTCCATGGCTTTAAAGAATGCATTTTGAAGTTACTCAGCCTGCCTTAAAAGGATCGGTATCCTGAAAGGAGCGATATAAATAACTCTGATTAATTCCTCCTCTTTGAACTCTCCTGCACACCATTCCCCAGGAACACCAGCTTGGGAATTTCAAAAGCAGGTCCAAAATTGGGGCATGGGCAGCTTTCAGCTCCTTGGCATCTTTTACAACCCCCTCTACTTTTCCTTAAAAAAAAAAAAATCCGATTAGTTACAGCGCTGTACTGTTTCGACTGTGTGCAGCTTTCGCAGGCACCTTCTCCTTGGAGACCAACCTTGGAAGTTGAGCCTGGAGCCACCTGTACCTGTGCCATCTTGGATGCTGTCCTAATGAACCACAGCAGCAGCCTAGGGCTACTTCACTACTGGGCTTTATGGCTGAGAACCATCAGATTCTACCTTATACGAAGTCAGCCCATCAGTCTAGCTCAGGATCAAAGAGTCCCGGGAGCTGCCAAGAGTGCATCTGCAGCAGCACAACCGGATGCCTTCATTTGCCCCAGCTCCAACAAAACATCTCTCTTCCATATCGGTCTCGACAACCACAGCAGGCACCGTAACCTTCCAACACTTTGACTTCACTCCTCCTTTGTCTACTGAAACAGGATAGCTCAGCTGTTTGGAGCCAAGGTTGCAGGTCTGATCCCCGTATGGGACGCCAGCATATTCCTGCATTGCTGGGGGTTGGACTAGATGATCGTCAGGGTCCCTTCCAACTCTAGAATTCGATGGTTCTATGAAAAAGATGAATGCCAACTGCTTCTCTTCTGCCTCCTGTCACCGGATGGTTACAGCATTGCTCTCTCTATCACGGGAGGCTTTTGGTTCTGGCCTCCTTTTAGTTCAGAACACCAAGGCCCCATCTGCCTCAATCTGCCCTTTAAACAGTCATGGCTTCCCTAAAGATTCCCGAGATCTGTAGTTTGTCAAGAGTGCTGAGATTTATTAGGAGATCCAGATTCCCTTCCCAGAGCTACAATTCCCAGAGTTCTCTGGGAAGAGAATAGTGATCTGCTAACAACTCACCTTAACAATGAATCCAAAGATTAACTGGGGGGGGGGGGACACAACTGTTTAAAGTGGCATGGTACTGTTTTAAATGTATAGTGCAGATGGTCCTTAGTTACAGGATTCTCTGAAGCATACAGCGAGGAGGCTACCTCAAGCCTACCCAGCTGTGTGACCACTGGTGTTGTGGTCAGCTTTGAAGTACAGTATAGGCAATTTTTTGCAACAGCCCCCATAGCTACAACCCTCCACAGAGACTCCAAGAAATGCAGGCAGCTGTGTTGATCCATTGCATAGCCACTCACATCAAAGAACAGCAACACATAGCACAGTACCCAATTTATTAGGATAAGCTAACAGTCCTGGAACAGTATAAAATTTGTTGCGCTGTGCAACAGCACAGGATTGTTGTTGTGAGAAGAGAGGGCTTTTTTTCCACTTATGGTGGGAATATCCCCTGGTTTCATCATTTTGGTCTGATTTCTATCAGGAAATACCTAATATAATCAAACCAAGTCTCTCCTCATGTCTCTCCATTGCTGAACATGTGGGGTGATCAAATGCAAGTTTCTCATTCTAAAGAACTTCTGGCAGGGTGTTGGCTGCAGCCAGGATTTCCATAGCTCAACAATGGAAAACACTACAAAATGTGCACCTTTCTTTATGGTTCAAAAACTTGTGGGCTTTGGCTAATGCAGGGGAGAAGAAACCCAAAACCATAAGCTGCAGGTCTGCAGAGGGATGGAAATCCCAGAATGTTTATATGCTATCCAGCAGGACTTTATTTTCTGTTTTGCATTGTTTTGCACAACACTCACTATCCGTACCATCTTAGGAAATGTGGCTTTCTTGAGTTATTCTTGTGTGTACCTATTCTTTATACCTATGGTACTAGACGTCCTGCGCTTCTGTTGTTGTTGTTGTTCAGTCGTTCAGTCGTGTCCGACTCTTCGTGACCCCATGGACCAGAGCACGCCAGGCACGCCTATCCTTCACTGCCTCTCGCGCTTCTAATGTAATTTAATTTTCCAGTATTGTTTATTTGTATTTGTTGCTATATGTCAATAAACAAACATGGTTGCACTAGGTCGACAGATTTTTTAATTGCGCAAACCCAAATTTCCATTATGCACTCCTGCAAAATAGTGACAGTCTGGAGGCAGAATTGTTGTGCTATTTAAGGATGCTTGTAAGTCCCCCTAGTGTTAAATCAACACCTGTGCACTTCACCTGTGCACTCCCCTCCAAGCTCACCTACCTACAGATGACTTAATAGACAGGTAGGTTAAGAAACCTCTCCCCTACTCTCCAAGATACAAATTGGTGGAACCAGTCATATGCTCAAGTGCCGTGATGTCACCCAGTTAATATCACCCCCTTTTCATGTTTCGGGGATAAGTTAACCGATGATCTCATGCATAGCTGTGAGGTGGCTCAGCCCTGCCATTTGGGTAGTTTGACC
This sequence comes from Lacerta agilis, assembly GCF_009819535.1. NCBI lineage: Eukaryota > Metazoa > Chordata > Lepidosauria > Squamata > Lacertidae > Lacerta > Lacerta agilis. The sequence continues at coordinate 71,870,542 of NC_046318.1, forward strand.
TTTAAAATTCAAAAACAATGTGTGGGTTTTGCTTATAAAACAAGTATGGTCAAAGGACTAAGTAATTTGCTCACCTGGTGAGGGACTCCCTGGGTAAATGAGCGCAGCTATCCATTTGCAATGAGTAAACTGTGTTATATTCCACTTGGCACTCTGGGCAGCTTCCAACAAATATTAAAATACATTAAAATATCACAGATTAAAATTTTCCCTAAATAGGGCTGCCTTCAGGTATTTTCTAAATGTCAGGTAGTTGTTTATCTCTTTGACCTCTGCTGGGAAGGCATTCCACAGGGTGGGTGTCACTACCAAGAAGGCCCTCTGCCTGGTTCCCTGTAGCTTCGCTTCTCGCAGTGAGGGAACCGCCAGAAGGCCCTCGGTGCTGGATCTCCGTGTCCGGGCTGATGGGGGTGGAGATGCTCCTTCAGGTATACTGGACCAAGGCCGTTTAGGGCTTTAAAGGTCAGCACCAACACTTCGAATTGTGCTCGGAAACGTACTGGGAGCCAATGTAGATCTCTCAGGACCAGTGTTATGTGGTCCCGGCAGCCACTCCCAGTCACCAGTCTAGCTGCCGCATTCTGGATTAATTGCAGTTTCCAGGTCACCTTCAAAGGTAGCCCCACATAGAGCGCATTGCAGTAGTCCAAGCAGGAGATAACTAGAGCATGCACCACTCTGGTGAGACAGTAGTCACTGGTGCTTCCTAGGCACCCTCAGCAAGTGCCATCGTGATGGGTGGATGGAAACACACAGCTGCCAAGGTCTTTGCAGCCCCCGCTGGAAACTCTGTGGCTATTGCGCTTTCACATAGCTGCTAGAGCAATTCTTGCTAGCCCAAGCTTTGGTATAATAGCAGTCTTCCGAGCTGAAAGACAGCATGCCGTTTTGGGAATAAATCCCACTGAATTCCCCAAAAAAATAAACATGCGAAGAATCACTCATACTGTACGATTCCTTTCAGAGAGTTAACAACTATTTTAAAGACCCAGTTCCACTAAGAACTACTGGTAAGTTAGACTTGCTGAAACTAATGTACCTAATGTAGACGTGCCTTTTAACTTTAACGGGTCTACTCCGAGTGTAATTGCTGTTTTGTGCTCGGGATTTCCTTCTCTCCCATGCCGTGTGGTTGTATCTGGTAGCAAAAAGTCATTACAAATTAGGCCACTTATTATTTAGCTGCTGCGGAAAGAAATAATCAGGCAAAGTCCACACACACCCCCCAAAAATCCATCCAGTAAAAAACATACAACACCCCTAGAGTTGGGAGTTTTTAAAAAAATTACTCGTTGCGGATCAAACTCATGTTTATTGTGAAACACAATCTACTTCTGAGGGTAACTAGGAGTTTCCTGGATATGATTCATAGCTTTTAACCGAAGTGCTGCATTGCATCTTTCGGGACAAGGGCTCCAAGAGAACGACGGAAAAGGCATTATTTAAGAACTGGGTAACACAGCAAACCAGTCCCTTAGCAAAAAGCAATTTGGAGTTCCCCTTCGTAAGGAATTTTCCAATGACGGAAAATACCAAGGGAGTAGTAGACACTATGTCAGCACAGCTTACCATTGAGGTACCCTCCCAGACAGGGGCAGCTCCTGGATGTTGTGCTGCTTGAGGCAAAATGCCTTGCCGCTGCCTCCTGCCCCATCATCCATCGCCACAAGCTTGCCCTGCCAAAGCCATGCCACCGCTGCCACCGCCCACAGCAAAGGAGGAGGAGGAGGCGGCAGTGAGCAGTGTGCTCCTTAGGCCCAGATCTGCCCCCTGAGGCAACTGCCTCAACTTGCCTCATGGGTGGGCCGGCGCTACACCCAGTGATGGGCCATGAAAATGGGCGGTTAAGAACTCTGCGGGGACTTCAATGAGATGGCAAAACTGACATGTTTAAATCAGAGAAGAGTCACAGCTAACATTTGTTAAAGATTGGAAACCTCTCATAGACTTTTTGCGTGAAAAGAAATGGAAATAATGGTATCTGAATTTGAGGATTGGAGATAATGTTTGTTTACAGAAAGCGCCTTTGTTGGGTGTTGTATTGGACTGAATGAAGTGATTAAAAAAAAGTGGACAAATGAAGAACCAGAAGTTCTTTGTTTTCTGAATCTTATTTTTTCTATTTTTATCTTTTAACTTCTTTTCTACCCTTTTTTTTTTTAAAAAAAAACCCTCTCTTTTTCTATTTTCTACCACTGGCTTTATCAGCATCTCGTGTGTTTTTTTTTGATAAATAACTTCTGAAGCTATCCTTGGTCTTCTCTTGTAAAGAAAGGAGGGGACACAAACCACCATTGCTAATTACTTAAGCAGTGTGTTGGCGAGAAACCACAATTTAAGGACAGAAGCAAATGTTGACAGTTAGATTCTCCCTACGTGGGTACCTATATGGAAAAAAAAACTTTAAAATAAGGATTATTGTGCTTCCTGGCAATCTAGGGTAGGTTTGGGTGTCGTTTTTTTACAAAGCTAGCCAGCCCAAGATACCATCTCCATAAAAGATCTCATTAGGAAATACATACAATGATCTGCAAGGTATTTTTTTATCACCCTGCCGCTCTAAACAGCAGCTCCTATTTTGTAAGCACTGGAAAGAGGCTTAACTGCTGTTTGAAGGCATTATCACTTTGGGAAGGAAGTCCGCACACATTTCTCTGATAAATGAAGCTTAACTACAAGGGATCACAGACCCAGCGCCTGTGCAAATTAAACCCTCAAACATCAGACATAGCAGATACAGGCCGACCACCTTTAAAGCAATTTCACTCCAGAACAATGCCTCCAAATTCTTTGTGCTCTGAAAGAAAGTTGTTTCGAAGCCAGTGACATAAATCAATTTCAATTTGCATTGCTCCTTCAGAAGCATTTATTATCCTTTCTTTAGAGTTTCAATTCAATAACAATTTATTCGACCGTCAGTCAGAACACAATCATCCATACAAATTTTAAAACCTGAGACAACTCAGAGGGGTTTACACTAAAACATATACTAAAAGTAAATTATACATAAAAACCCATATCGATACCATCGATTTTGACCTTACGCTGTTTAAGGGCCAAAAAAAGAAATTTGGCCACCTCAAAGGTTGTGGTACCAGTAAAATTATTCACCAAAAACGAAACCTGACATTCTCCATCTACCAGGCTAAGGTGGCCTAAGAGTGGAGCTATCAGTTTTTGTCTAAGGGCTACATAAAATGGACAGGTCAGGAGAATGTGTTCCGTTGTTTCAACCTTTCCCAAGGCACAGGGACAGACTCTCAGAGCATATGGGACTCCCTTATATCTTCCCAACAAGACCGCTGTTTCCAGGACATTTAACCTTGCTGCTGTGAGGAGTCTACAGTGACATAAATCTAAAAGTCACAATCAACTCGGAAAAGATTAATTCCTCTCCAATAGTTTGGACTCCGTCCCTAGTAAGCCTGCTTAGGCTTGCGACATTCACTGTATCCAGCGTGGAATGCTTTTCCGACTACTGTTCTTAATACTATGCTACAATTAAGATGTGGCTTGCCTTAAATTCTCCACATGTTCGTGATGCAATAAGCAATCCCCGCAATTGTAAATGCTTCCTGCCTTGCCTCTTAGCCTAAACACATTTCTGCCTATGCAGAGGTCTACTTGCAAGCCACCTAACATTTCCTCAAAAGTAAATCCCCAAGTAGGGGTGTAATAAGAGTGCAGCTTCAAAGCAGTAAAACAGGCAGGATCCCTTCTCTCTCCCCCCACCCCCAGCATCGCATATTCATGGTGTAGCAATTAAACGAAAAACAGAACAGTGGATGGGAAAGGCAAAAAGACATATGTACATGTGTCTTACCAGTTTGCTTTTCTTAGCCATGGGTTGAACAAAATGCTGGTCAGCCCTATTTTCTCTTTCTGGTGGACTCCGAAAGCTTTCCCTTTCCTCGTGTGGGATGCAGCCACCCTGCCTCTGGCTTGTGTTGTTTTGTCCAGTGTATCGTTTGCGTTTGAGATCGGTCCGGTGCAGATGAACTCAGGGTGCCAGCTGTCCCCGAAGGACAATGGTTCAATGGGAAGATGTCTTTCAGACAAAGGAGCTGCTTCCAGGATTGATTCACTCGCTCTCCCCAGACCCACACCACACACGACCTTTCCCTGAAATGACTCCGTGGAAAAAAGTGTCATCGCTTCCCACCCCCTACGGAGACCGGCTTTTTAAAAGCATAAGCTGGCTAGGCAAGTTTAATGAGTTTGACCGCCACCAGCAACAGCAGCAGCACATTCAAGGGAGGGTCTCCTATCCAGAGGTAACAATGCATAGCTAGCCGGATTCCACTGGAATAGTTTCATGGGATGACCTTTGGTAGAATTGCTCAAAGCCTCTCTCTTTTTTTGGTAAAATGTCCTCAACTTATCAACAGCCCAGACTGAAAAATGCAAAGACTGCTTTACAGCAGACCCTCCCTGTAGGGAACCAAACGTACCTGAACAGCACGATCCTATGCATGCTTACTCAGGCTACGCACACACCATACATTTAGACCATCCCTGCCCTGCAAAAGCAAAAAAACAAAACAAAACACTAGGGAACTGTAGCACGGTGAGGGCTAACTACAGTTCCCAGCATTTTCACAGCAGGCGACCTGGTTTATACGTAGGGTGTGCACTCTTCAAGTTAAGTTGCACTCTGTTCAGTGGTATTTACTACCAGGTAAGGCTTAAGGCTACAACCCTATGCACACAGAAATGTGATGAGGCAGATATGATAATGCCCCTAGGATTGCAAGCGTTTTATAACAGCCACCTGCCCCTGTGCCTGACCTGCACCTGCAGAAAATAAGCAGGTGATGCTTTTTGCTGGTGCAGAGATGATTTTTTTTCCTACCCCCTTACCACCTGGCTTTCTGTCTGCCAAGCTGTTCTTAAAAGCACAGGAGCTGAACCTGTATAGAAAAGGGGGGAGGATGAGAGGAGATGCTCCATTGCATTTGCCTCTTGCAAGTACCAGGCAGAAACTAAAAGCGTGGGTGAAGTTAACCTTAGGGGCAGACTAGGCTCAGTAAACTTTTTGTTGTGCTTTTGTGATGTTTCAGAGGCGCCGCTTTCTTCTAGCTGCATAATCGATAGAGAGATAGATTAATTAAATTTACATCCCACCCTTCCTTCCCAAAAGAAACCAATTCTGCACAATCCGGGTTCTGCAGAGAAGCTGGAATTCTGCAACCTGCATAAATTAGGCAAATGGAAGGGGTTTGTTTTCCAGTCATGGATAGAGGCAAGCAGCCATGTATGGCATCGAAGACCCACGCCATTCCCGATCCCTGGAAACCTCGTTCATCCATGCCTCTCTGGCTTCTGAGGTTTCAACAGGCACTACTACCTTTGCAAACATGAGAGCTAGAAACTTGCTATCTTAAAAAGGAAAAAAAAAAACCATGAAAGCTGAATTAACATCACATTTGTACCCAGTTTCAGCACATGGTGGCTGCCGGTTTTCCAGGGTCTTGTGAGTTAAACATGGAACTAAATTCCAACCCCTGCCTTATCTTGTTTTTATTTATGAGTCACCAACTCATTGTGATATTTTGAGAAGCAGAGCAAAATATACTCAGAGCTGCATTTTTGGAGAAGGCATCACAAGATCACAGTTTCTTCCTGAAAACTGCTTACATGTGAAATATGAGTGGTATGGATGTCTTTCCGCAGAAATTGTTTAACAGCCAATCTTCCCTCTTCCTGGGAAACTCTGGGAATTGTAGTTCTGTTAGGGGAATAGGGGGTCTCTTAACATATCCCAGCACTCTTAGCATACTGGGAGATGCTTTGGGGGAAGCCGTAATGTGGTATGATCCTGTTTTAATTCTATAGTGCAGATGGGGCCCAAGTTATCCCTTCAATTTGTGAAGTGTGACAGGGCTGGCAACACCGGGTGCAGCTAGGATGCTCATCCTCTCCTTTTGAGGCACCTAGGATGCCTGAATGGGGCTATAGAATCATTTAGAAGACATCTGAAGGCAGCCCTGTTTAGAGAAGTTTTTAATGTTCAAAGTTTTATCGTGTTTTTAACACGGGGGCTGCCCAGAGTGCCTGGGAAAACCTAGTCAGATTGGCAGCATACAAATAAAATTAATAATAATAATAATAATAATAATAAAATTTAGAGCTGGAAGGGACCTGCAGCAATATTGTAACTTGAATCCAACTGTTTATTAGGAAGCCTTATACAGACTTGGGAATATAGTAGTTGTGGCCTGCAAAACCACGAATAGCAAACAGAGAGTCAAGCCTCAAGCTGGCGATTGAAAGTTGCCATTTGTTTTGTTAATTGGCCATATTGCACTGGGCAATTTTCACATAAAAGTATCACCCCATTACTTTTGCCCCTCCCCCCAATGTTTATGCTTATGTTTTTGGAAATGCCTTCCGCCTCTTGAATATTTAATTCAAAAAATGAAAAGCGTGCTTAACAGAGCTGGTCCTACCATTTGGCAGAGTGAAGCATCTGCCTCGGGTGGCAGATGGTGGGAGGTGACAGGCCACTTGCCATAATTCCCCTAAGTTAGTCTGCTCTGCATCTCCTAAGCTAGCCTACTGTCTCAGGTGTGGTGGAAATGGTTTTTCCATCACCAGTGTCAAAATAAAATTCAATTGCCAGTCTAGTTAGATTCTGTAGGAGGTTGTGATTGTATTTTGTAAATAATAATAATAATAGTAATAATAATAATAGTAATAATAATAATAATAATAATAATAATAATAATAATAATAATAATAATTTATTTGTACCCCACCCATCTGGCTGGGTCTCCGCAGCCACTCTGGGTGGCTTCCATCAAATATTAAAATACATTTAAAATATCACAGATTAAAAACTTCCCTAAACAGGGCTGCCTTCAGGTATTTTCTGAATGTCAGGTAGTTGTTTATTCCCTTGACCTCTGATGGGAGGGCATTCCACAGGGCGGGTGCCACTACTGAGAAGGCCCTCTGCCTGGTATGTATCTTCTCCTTTGCCTCAGGCAGCAAAATATCAGAGGGGGGGGGGCTTACTTCCCAAAGTAGTGGAGTAAACCAAGCCTGTGTCTTACAGTCAATGCATGTTCTTCCAGTGTTATGGAACAATTCCATATTTGATCTTCCAGTGTGAATCATCGTTCGAATATATTCATATTATGTTGTTAAATCCAGCCATAAACATGCCCTCAGTGTGCCAAAATTGCACAGCCGCTCATTTTACAGTAAACAAATCCTTCCTTGAAACTGATCTTACCCGCAAAGCCTTTGGTGTAACACTTTTTGACTTTGTCCCATCCCAGGAATGAAATTGTAAATACTTTTGACTGCAATTGCACATATCCAATCTCTCTCTGTGCTTCCATTCTTTCCCTACTTTCATGGTCTTCCTTACTACTGGAATTTATACTGTAAACGTATTGGGGCATCTATCTCCTTTTGCCCCACTTACTTTGTTAAAATGCCATGTGGACTGATGACACTATATAAACAAACAACCTCACCTTATAGATATTTTGGATCATCCCTCCTGGTAGGAAACTGTTCTGCTACTATCGTGGCAGCAAGACCCTTTATCCAAAGATCCCAGGGCGGTGGACAACATTAAAAACACATTACAGAACATCAATGATAAAAACATAATAAAAAGCATACTGACAAACAGCCTTGTGATATATTACTTTTGTGTGTGTGTGTGTGTGTGTGTGTGTGTGTGTAATTGCACAGTGTGCCCTAACATGTACACTGCAGTACAAAATTCAGAGAAGGGCAAATTTTGAAGGATGGCTGAGTTTCAGTTCGCATATTGTTTCAGAAAGTGCAAATTTGGTAAATCCACTTTTAAAAATGCAACCCGAATTCAAGTTCTTCCCTATCCCTACTTATGAGTAACCAATCCCTTCTACTTCCTCAGTGCCAGCAGCTGTGGTTAGGTTGTGGTTTAGGTCTCCCTCCCACTTGTGTCTCGTAGATGTTGGAAACAATGCAGGTGAGAGCCAGTGTGGTGTAGTGGTTAAGAGCGGTAGACTCATAATCTGGTGAACCGGGTTCGCGCCTCCGCTCCTCCACATGCAGCTGCTGGGTGGGCTAGTCACACTTCTTTGAAGTCTCTCAGCTCCACTCACCTCACAGAGTGTTGGTTGTGGGGGAGGAAGGGAAAGGAGAATGTTAGCCGCTTTGAGACTTCTTCGGGTAGTGATAAAGCAGGATATCAAATCCAAACCCTCCTCCTCCTCCTCCTCCTCCTCCTCCTCCTTCTTTCTTCAGGTCCCTGGCTCCTAGTTCCTGATGCTACTCTCCCTGGCTTGCTGTGTTGTACCTTGCTTGAACTCCCTGCGATATTGACCTTGGACGGGTGCCTGACTGCCTTGGGATCACGTTGGGACATAGATGGATTCTCTGTGCTTGGCCTTGGTTTGTTTGGAGGGTGCTGCCTCTGTAACCCGGTCCTGATTGGTGACATACATCTTCTGCAACTGGGACCCTACTCCCTGAGGGTATCTGTCAGAGACTGGCTGGATGAGGAAGAGTGGTGGGGAGCCACCAGCCCAAGAGCCCCCCAGGGAGGGCTCAGAAGATGACACCTTAAAGCCTGGCACCTGGTGGTGGGAAACTGAAGACCATTCTGAAGAAGGGATGAGCTGGGAACTGCTAGAAGCAGGGGGTTTGAGCGATCAAGGGGCGCCAGGAGAAGGAGGGCCTTTGAGAACAGAGTTGCAGGCCGATAGCCACGGTGTGAGTGCAGACAAGTCCCAGTCCTGCTGACTCTCCTCTCCTCTGACACCCCACTTGAGGAGAGTCCTGCACATTTCTGAGCAACAGGCCAGACAGGCCCAGAGGAGGAGCTCACTCCTTCAACACAGTCTTCGTCCGCTTGGGAGGGATCCAGAATGAAAGGGTCTGTTTCAGCAACAAATGTCTCAGCTATATTAAGACAAACTGACAGAATCTGCTGTGTGGTTATTTTCTGTTAATAAAGAGCTAATTGCATTCCATGCCCCCTGTGTGTGTGTTTCTGCCCTGTGGTTGACCTGGCTCTTTGACAGCTCCTTGACAATATCTCCTCCAGCATTACCGAAGGTTCCCTGGGCTGGTAGTCAACCGCTGATTGCTGTAACAACCTTGGTTGGGGCCCAGAAGTGTTGACCCCTGAGGTGGGCCCTGCCAACATCGATCAATTATTTCCATCCCTGGTTTCCCAAGCAAGGCCGCATCTAATGTTCTGTCCCCTCGGACACTGGGAGGTGGAGGTGCTTACTGAAATGCAGGAGATTTGCTTTTCCATGTATGCACAGTCAACCTCTGAAATCCCTCCTGGAGGACAGCCAAGTATCCCCAGCCAACTCGCCAACACTGCCAGCCTCCTGTGACTCAACTGATAGTTGCAACCCGTCATTTGGCAATTGCTGCCTTGGATGAATGTGGCTTGAACTGGACAGCGGTACTGCGGTGCCCACTGAAGCCCAAAGGTTCAATTAGCAGAAAAGTTTACTCTGGGATGGTATTTGAGAGGGTCGGCCTTGTGTCGCATCCCGCAATCAGAATGTATGCTTTTGAGCTGCATCTATAATTTAGATTTTTTGGCACAGCTTCGTCGAGTGCACTTTCAAGGGGCGTGGGGAGGAGGAGGAGGAGCTTTTGTTACTGCACTCAACCGAGCGTCAACTCGGCAATGTCCTGCATTTTCCAAGGGATTTATTGGTAAAACAAAACAAAACAGCGGAGGTGGGAAAGATCTCTGCGAAACAGTATGGAGAGATAGTCAGATAATACTGATCTCAGGCAGACCAATGGTCTCATGTGTTTTGAGACCATTTCATTGATAGGAGCCATATATCTATTACCCAGCTGTCCTGGGCACTATGGCTGTCTCCTGTATATTTGCTGAGCATTAATGCTGGGGCCGCAGCACGATTTGCTGTTGATGAAATTATATTTTGCAGTCGTTGCGTATCCCTCTCTCGGATTGTTCGAAACAATGAGGAGCAGGTGACGAGTGCTTTAAATAAACAGATAAAGATTTTTTTAAAAAAATAATACTGGTCTAGTAATGCTGACAGGGCAACGCTGACACGAGAAGGGATTACATCAGTTTGCTCTACCCATGTGAGTGCTCCCCTTCAAACGTTATTGGCAGCAAGCCCTCTGTGGTGATTCTTGTTCTGTTCAGGTATTAAAGACTCTGTAATATAGGCCGGTAATCACAGGTCACAACTGGCATCTTAAATACTACTAAAGAACCAAGTATGTAATTTTTATGGATTGTTCCTGTTCAATGAGCCCTTTTTCCACAAGGACCAAACTTTCAATGAGCAATGAGCTTTGCACCAAGGAGTAATCTCATATCATTTGGAAACCTGCGGCCACCAGTTGCTATTGACTGCGTTCCCGGCCAGTCACGACCTCCCCTCACAGCTCACCCAAACCTTTAAAGGAGAGGTGAGGCACTTCGGAAAACAGTTTGCCACAACCGCAGCTCACTCACCTGCCTGTTTCTGTTGTCATATTGGAGTTGGCGTGGTCACCTATTGGCAGCCACGTGAACTGCAGCATGGCAACACCCTCACGTTTTTATATACAGGCAACTCCCCATTTACACATGTTCAAGGTGCGCGCACATTGGTGCAAACCTGGAAGTGGCATGGGAAGAGACAAAAACAGCCCTGAAAGTGTGTGGAAATGACAAAAATGGCACGAAAACAGCATCTAACAATCCCATGAGCCATTGCAAGTGCAATCCCAGGAGCCCTTGCATTGACCTTTGAGGCCAATGAAGAGTTGGACTTTGAGCAAGGAGGTTTGGAGAGAGTGATTGTGGGCAAATCTTGTAAGTGCTGCTGGTTTTTCAAGGGTTCCCAGAGGTTTAGAGGGTGTTTGCAAGCTTTTTCAATGGTGTTCCCAATATACGAAATTTCGCTTAAATGCGTGGTGCCTGGGAATGTAAACCCCACGTTAATGAGGAGTTGCCTGTATATAGATTGCTGTTGTTGTTATTCTTTCTTTTTCAAAACAACTTTCAAAATAAAGCATAAAGATGAGAGTGCTGATGTGCCTACGGGCATCTGCTGGTTGCCCACTGTGAGAAAAGGATGCTGGAACAGATGGTCCTTTGGCCGAATTCAGCAGGGCTCTTCTTACATTCATACCAGGTGCAAATTGCTTTACTTGGTTTATTTTAAGATGCTAAGGGAACCTTGTGTTTTGGGGCAGTCCACAAATGCCGCAAATCAATAAATGGGAGCAATCTGGGAATCGTCCAAGGCATCCTGGAGCTTGGTGTGCCGTAATATTGTGCAGAGTTTCACCCTTGATGTTCCAGGTCAGGGAGCGGGTCAGAAGAGACAGCATCAGTCCACAGCATCTCTGAGAGAGTGGAATAGTACTGGGATCTGATAAGCTCCGGGATGCCCAATGCATCCAAATCCACTTCTACTTTTATCTAATCTTTCCCCACTCTCATCCGCTAATCCATATTATACCCCTAGATTCAGAAGGGGGCCTCCCAGTCAAAACATCAACCCTTATCTCCAATGCTAAGTCAAAACCTTTAGCTCAGTGGCACCTTTCCAAGCACTGCCGCAACCCCCACCCCAGCACCCACCCCACCCGTCCCCATTTGTCGTCGCCCCCCCCCCCCAGCAATTCGCAATCAGTTGCAGGCTTGAGCAAACACAAGACCACGCTTTGCCACAAATTCTCATTCTTGGACATTGTGTACAAGTTTCCTGAAGGAGATAATGCCCCTCCTTGCCTCAGAACCGTAGCTAGGGGACCCTGTAAACAAAACAGTCAACTTGAGCTTTCGCATGGAGAACGGTGCCAAAACAGCCACGTCACAAGCTCCAAGGTTGCGTGTTATCGGGAGCGGTGAAGCCAGCATTAAAGGAACATTTGTAACTGCTGTGTGACAACAGTAATTGCCATCTTTCCATGTCCGAAAACAGCTGAGGGGGGAAACAAAGGAAATATAGAGCCGAGATGTAGCCACACGACTAGACTTCTGTTGGCGAAGGTTGGTTGAATAGGCCCAAGATGAAGTGGACACATCCACAGAGGAATTTCTCCTGCCTTCATTGGAACGCTTTAATCAGGAATTGCCCTCTCCTTTTCGCCACTGGTTTCCCTCTTATTTAGGTTATGTGAAAGTGGACAGCCTAGGGTAACCTGGTATCTCAGAACCTGGGTCTCTGCTGGCACAGACGTGGGTCACATCCGCACAATACATGGGAGCATAAGGTTGAGGAACACTGGCGTAAATGAACATGCTTCCACTGGAGAGTGCAAGTGGTCCCCTCCTCCAAACCAGCAAATACTATTCCAAGTAAGGCCGCTTTCACAGTCATGATTTTGCGCAAAGAATCCTGGGAACTGTTGTTTGTTAAGAGTCTCTTGGCACCCTTAACAAACTGTGGTTCCCAGAATGTTGGAGAAGGGTGGAGATCAGATCTATTAAAGTGGCATAAAAGTGCTTTAAATATCTGGTGTGGATGTGAGCTTTCAACTGAAATTTCCATCTTAGACCTAGTGACTTTAACAACTACCCTAAATTTTCTACCTTTTTGCTGTCCCCGCCCCCCCCCCCATTCAGCCACCTCCTACTTTGTGAAACATCTTTGCCTGAAGAAGAGTTCTGAAGACCCTGAAAACTTGCCAACTTTTTGTGACTTTTTGGTTGGTCTTAATAAAAGCATTACCCAACTGGCTTTCTATTACAATTGTTCCCTTAAGGCAAAGAAATGACTGGTAATTTATTTATTTTTAATGCTGTCCTAGCAGAATTTCAAGGAAAACATATGCACATTTTAAACCTGGATTGCTTTACACACAGCACACATTGAAAGCGCATTTAAAGCACATTGCTTTCCCTGAAGACACCTGGGGAACTGTAGTACACTCCTCACAAAGCTAGAAATCCCAGCACCTTTAACAATCTCAACCTCCACCCAACATTGTTTGGGGCAAGTCATGCACTTTAAATGTACGATATGTACACAGCCCTGGTCCTAACATGTGCTAAAAGTGTACCTTGGTTACAGTAAGCCTGCAACCTATGGGGATTGCATCTAAAGCGAAAATTGTGTATAGTCAAAACACATTGGGTTCAATGGCAGGTGCAGTTGCCAAAATCATTGCTCCCAGAATCCCCAACCCTTTCTATTCCCGCTCCCCTCTTTTTGCCATGTATGTAAAGCTGAATGCACACAAGTCAAATGTGCTTAAGTTGTGGGCTTACTGAACTTACCATCATATTCTAGACGTGGTGGAAATGCAATGGAAGGGAGATGGCAAACTTTCTTAGACTCGGTAAAACAAACATGTGAGGGCTTTCATGAGCATTTGCACATCCAGTTGACAAGTCACGGTAAAAGTAAACAAAACAGGAATTGGACACTTGCTGGGACACCTCAAGGGTCAGACCAGTGGCACAAAAGGTTCCCAAACACTTTCCTAGCAAGTGAAATCACAAAGGACCTTGTGGGCTTCCTTCCTCTCAGCATATGTGTCTCCTCGGTTTATTTTATTACTCCTTTTAAATCCCCACTCCCGTCTCTTTGTCAAGTTGTACAGTATGTGGTGCTCAGCTCCTGGAGAGTTAGGAAGATTATGGTTTTGTTCTCTTTAAAAGAGAGGGAGAGGGAGAGATAGAGACAGAGATAGAGATAGAGATAGATAGAGAGAGAGAGAGAGATGTTTTGGATGGGTAACCATCGAAACTAGAGTTGAGACCAAAATTCCACTTCAAGCCAAATTCACAGGAGGTGTCCTGAGGTAAAAATTCTGAGGGAAGCCAGCCATGTTTTAAAAATAAGATTAGTAACAGTCCTCAGGGCAGGGCAGGGCAGAGATTGCCCTCAACTGTAAAGTTGCCACTAGATTTCGCCTCGGGGAAAGTTCACAGCAGCTAACCTCAAGGATGCTGGACTGGAGAACAAATCTTCCAGGTGGCCTAGTGACATAGAATCGCTCAGGGCCAAAATGGACACAGCATGGGCTAAAGACCGTATCAGCAATTTCCATGCACATTTAGATGCGGTTACCCAGTTGGGCACAATGTTCACACAAAAATGGCATGTGGCTCAGAGCAGGGGCAGATTTAGGGTTGTGCGAGTGGGTATGCATGCTTTGGGAAGGAAGCGTGAGGCTCTGAGAAAGTCCCGGAGTCCTCCGGCCTCCTTCCCCAAACCTTGTTAGCGTTTTCCCAGCTTTGGCTCTAGGACCCAGCCATAACCCTCGTGCCTCCTTCCCAAAGCCGGCCACCTCCTTCCGCCTTTGGGAAAGCAGCATGAGGGCTTGAGGTGGGGGGGGGGGCAAAATTTTGGCCTTGCACTGGGCACCATAGTGCCCAAGTCCGCTACTGCTGAGAGGATACGGCCATCAATGACAGCTGTGGTAGCTTTTTACTGCATCCATTGAGGTAGTTTGCCTCTGAATACCATTGAGGAGAGTGCTATGGTACTCGTGTCAAAGTTTGCGGGCTTCCTCGTGAAGCTATTTTTGGGTTTCCCCTCCCTTAGGATTTGCTAAATATTTTTGTGTGTGTTTCTGCAAAACATAAAAATTAGGGTTCCCGCCAAGCCTGCTGATATCTCCTCCTTGTGCATGAATGGTTTTGTTTTGGCTACATGACATCGCCACATGGGAAGCTTCCTTACACCGAGTCAAACTCTTGGTCCATTTAGCCCCATATCACCTGCACTGACGTGCAGTGGCTGTCCAACATTTCAGGCAGGGGTCTCCCTACCTGGAGATGTTGCGGATTAACTTCATGCCTTCTGCATGCAAAGCAGATGCTCTGCCACTGAACCATGGCCTCATTCTGCACTCACAGCCTGAATGTTAGAATCACAGGGAATGAATTTGCACCCTGCGGTGTGTTTGTTATAGTGTTTGTGATGTGTGAATGCTGCAAAGGGTGACTTTTAGGGTTAGGGGTTAGCAGGGTCAGAGTTGGTGCTGAGAGATGAACACCAAAATAAAATAAAATAAATGTGAAGCCTCGTGATGTTCTTATCATGGGGGTTGTTGTTGCACTGCAAAGTCCACAGAAA
This sequence comes from Lacerta agilis, assembly GCF_009819535.1. NCBI lineage: Eukaryota > Metazoa > Chordata > Lepidosauria > Squamata > Lacertidae > Lacerta > Lacerta agilis. The sequence continues at coordinate 71,885,571 of NC_046318.1, forward strand.
GTGTTGCCTCGAGTGAACTAAAGGAGTTTCACTTGTTGGCTGTTTTTCTACCCGTGACATTATTGTTCTGTCAGCTAGGGTCCCAAAATACGCAGCAGTTTGTTTCCCACATTGTTTATCAGGAAATGGACCCGGAACAGGAAGAACAGGTCAAAGGTGCAGCATTGGGACGAACAGGAAAACTTCATACATCAACAAACATTTTCTGGCCTCTTTTTTATATATAAAAAAGTCAGAAACTCTTAGGAAAAAGAAAGTGCCATTAAAAAAAATCCCCTCTGCTTTTCCATCTTATAAATTATTTTGCCAAATGTTTCCTGCTGCACATTGACTAAATGCTTCATCAAATGTTTAGAGGCAGAATGAAGAAATAGGACCGAAAATGTGTTGTGAAAGTTTCCCAGTTGCTAATTTAGTGGCATACAAGTTGTTCACTGCAGTGCTTCTTTTTTTTCCTGGGGGCACTCAGGGGTACTGAGTACCAGCACTTTTTCTTTCAAATGATAAAAAGTGTGGCATTTATTGTAAAAGCTTCATGGGGAGTACCGGCCCCGTTTTTTCCCCTAAAACAAAAAAGCACTGTGTGCACAGTTCCTTTTCTGACACTCAGATGAACATAATGCCTAGGATACTGGAGGGAGTACATAGGCATCATAACTAGTAGAGATTTATGGCCTTCATGTTAATCCTCCTCCTCCTCTCCTTCTGCAGTGTCCCACATCCCTCTTTGGATATACCACATATTATACGCCTCTCCATCTTTCTATGATGTTTACTTCTTGCATTCACATAGGCTCTGCTGTTAGTTTTGGATCGTCCAGCCACCATGCGATGGTGGTTGTCCCCTTGGTCTTTTGAAATCGCAGGCTCTCCATACCAGCAGCTTTATTCCATCTGTATGAATCGCCTCTTGTCAAATGTCCTTCGTATGTCCATTTTCTAACCTTTATCTTCCATGAATATATCTAATCCCACGGCAGCAAATACTGTGGTGGCGTTTATGAGCAGACATTTAAATATTAGATACTGAGGTTTTTAAAGGCGATGCGTAGATTTAGCTAAGAAAAACAGATTGCAACTGTACGCACATGTTAAATATCAATCGAAATCATTCAACCCCCCCCCCCTTTGCAAACCAGGTTTCATTACCAAAATTTACAGACTTTCAGCTGTTTGCAGTGAGCAAATGAAACAAAAGCAATTGAAATAGCTCAACACAACCGATGCTTCAAGCGATTCCCCCAAATTCAGCTGAAAATGCAGGTGACAACCAACTTACATATTTGAGGTTATGAAATACAACTAATGTTAAAGGTTTTGCATTAAGATAGTACAGGAAAATGTAAACCCTTATATGATGATATGTGCTGCATTGCACGGTATTTTTACTAATATTTGGATTATCATGAGAGTGTGTATTGCATAACACACACATACACACACACACACACACACACACACAGTGGTACCTCCGATTGTGGACGGGATCTGTTCCGGAGCTCCAGTTGGATCCCAAGGTTTCCACAACCAGAGGGACCGCTTTGGCGCATGCGACAAAACCTGGAAAAATACTTCTGGGTTTGCCACGTTCGCGTCCTGAAGGATACACAACCGGAGGTGTGCGCATCCAGAAGTACCACTGTATAGTGGTAGAACATGTCATGTAACGAATATGTCCGTCCTGAATTTCCCATTATTCACTTTCATTGGATGGAGTCATTGGGGTTTTGTAATATGATAGAAGGAAAAGATCTTCTTCTATTTCTCCACACTGTGCAATTTTTTTTTATACCTCTGCAACATTCTCTTACTCACCTCCCCCCCCCCCACCAAAAAAAACCTTAAAAGCCCTGGATGTTGTAACCTTTCCTCATGGGGAGTTGCTTGACGGAAGGCTACAGCATTTGGGAGTCTTTGGTTTCGCTTAATCCGAGCCACACACACTGAAGAACGTGAAACAATAAATAAGAGGGGTGAAGGGAGGGTTTGGCTGTCATTCTAACACAGTTTGGCACAGGGTCTCCCAGAGAAACAAATAAACATGCCTCAAGAGAGAGACAAGAGACTACAGTCCATTCGGGGGGAAAGGAACTACTAAGATATAGGTAGCAATAAATCATAAGTGCATAAACTGCAATAAATGTCTCCAGGACAAAGGTCTGTCTGCACTACATTTGCAGTTTCCAGTTTGTTTCCGGCTTTTAAAAGTGCTAAACAGCTTTAGACCGGGGCTGCCCCCATTCCCACATCGCAGTGGCCTACATTGTGCCCTTCGGATCACAGAATGCAGGAATTTCAACTAAAGCATCCTAGACAGATGGCCATCCAACTTCTGCTCAAAAACTTCCAATGAAGGAGAGTTCACCACTTCTCGTAGGAGCCCGTTCCACTGCTGAACAGCTCTTACTGTCAGAAAGTTTCCCGAATGTTTAGTCAGAATCTCCTTTCTTGTGACTTGAAGCCAATGGTTCGAGTCCTACCCTCCAGAGCAGGCTGGGATGGAAGATGACCTTCCCTTTTAATGTTTCGTTTAGTGGGGCCCTGTAACAAAATCCTGCAGTTTGCAGTGCTTCTGTACAAGGACCCAGTTCTTCCCCTCTCCCATTTGGTCCCCAACATCTTCTTATGCTCACTGAGCATGCTCAGTCCTCACTGAGGTGGTTGTGAGCCTCCTATGCCCCCCATTTTGACAGGGGCATAGATTGCCTCTTGTTTTATGCTGATTATTATACACAGGAAGAATATGCGATACTCAACAGCAGATTGTATAAAAGCATTTTTTATTAACTAATTACCTTCTCTTTAAAAAATCCTTATTGGGTCCCTCTCATTAAGTATCTTCTCACGGATCAGAATTGTCTCTTTCCACTATCAATAAGCTAAGTAACTAAAAGTATCTGTGCACACAATTTGTTGTTGTCTTTTTAAAGGAATCTTAACCTAAAGACTGGTAGGGGAAACAACTCAAAATATTATAGGAAACTGGGGGAAGAAGGGAAGCACCAACAAAACATAGAAATTAAATAAAAATGTTTTTAAAAAGCAGTCCCATTTCACATAATTAAGCTCAGCAATGAAATACTTGGATATTATTGTTTTATGTAATAAAGCAGCCTGTCACAGTTTCATGTTTGAGTTCACTCACTGTACATTTAAAAATACTTCTTCTTTTTTTAAAAAAAAACTGAGTTTCTAAACAAGTTTACTAGAAATCAGAAGAGTTCAAGAAGTTTTGTAGCAACTATTTCACCCCGAGGAGTGTTTCTAATTGAGATTCTATGGGGGGAAAGTATCCTTTCCCACTTTTTAAGGATTTGCTTTTGCATGAACTTCATTATACACAATTCTGATTAGAGGGCACAGTGACATGTGTACACAGTAGCATTTCCCCCTTGCGATGAACAGTTAAGGAAAAGGATTGCTGAATGCTCTGCTCAAACGTGTTTCAAAAATGCCAGACATCTTTTTTAAAAAAATGAAGCTTTTAACGGAGTATGCAACATTCTAGGCTTTAAAAAACAACAACACACAGAGCGATGGTTAAATATGTGGAAAAGAGATTGTACAAAAGCCTCAGGAAGTCTTACATTATGTTATAGAACACTGTACAGTGAACCCCAGCTTTTCCAAGTTTGGCATTCAGCTTATGTTTAACACACACTTCACTTCACGACAGCTATCAAAACGTTTAAAATATAGTTCGTTCTGGCAAGATACACGGATAGCCACTCCCGGGCTGTGGACAGGCAACATTTGCATCTGAAATGAGTTGCTTCTCTTTTTGCAAATGTAAGGTTGGTTGCACGGTGAACGATCACGGGGTTCATGCATGGTTGCGGCTGGACAACAGATACCAAGGGATTTCAATCTGAACATGCCTTCTGAGCCACCGCAGTGACATGCGCTTAATCATAAAGCAACGGTAGCATGCACACTGCTTCCATGTGCTCTGCCAACTCTGGAGTAGCTTGCTTCAGTCTGACAGGGATGGCGAGCGAATGGAACGCCCGCTGGCAGGGCTGTTGGAGAAGGTGAAAGGCTCTTTCTCTTTCTCTTTGGTGTCGTGCTTGTGCTTGTGCTTGTGTTTGTGCTTGTGTTTCTTCTTCTTCTTCTTGTGGTGGTGGTGGTGCTCGCTGTGCTTGGAAGAGCTGGACTCTTTTGTAAAACCGGGCAGTGTAGGCACAGGAATCGGCAACATGCTTAGCTCTTGCGATGACTGTTCTTTGCCTGAAACAGAAAGGCAGACGTTCCATTGCAGAACAACACAAAACAGAGAATTTGCAGAATTTGCCGTTCTGAAGCTCTGGGGGACCACGTGCATTATTATATCCAAGCTTTGCAGGTTTTCCCGCCGCAGGCTTCTTTACCTGTGGTGCTTTGGAGATGGCAAAGTGTTTGAGGACGTTTTTGCAAGAGATGCTACAGCATCTCTGAAATCGTAAGGGTCGCTTTGAAATCACATCATATGACTGTCTATGTAGCTTTCTAAATGCTAGAACTGATTCTTAAGAAGCCATTGCCAACCTTAGACAATTGAAGATAAATAAGTAGCATGGGGGTGGGCCTATTGCTTGTCAACAGAGTGCATACAGTTGTATGTGGATGATATCAGGCCTATAGCATCTTGAGTAAAGGACTCTGGAAAGCAATGCTGATAAGCACCTCTGACTCATAACCTGAATAATGGTTATCAACCAAAAGGTACACATTACTGGGCTAGAGAAATCAGTTGCTAAAGAAAAGGTAGGTAAACTGGTTTCTTTTGAAAAATATACCCCTTTTTACAGATGGGAACCTGAGGTCGGCAAGAGCCCGAATCTTCCAGAGTCCAACATCCTGTTTACTGTCTCACACCAACTCTCTGAGCCAAAGATGATCCAAGTAACGATAGCCAAAGCACCCACACAGAGTCTGAATATACAGAGAGAGCCTGGAGCAGTGGCTTTTGAACGACAGTCTGAATGGAAAAGGAAACTTAAACATCATTCAAGATTTGGTGCGCGGGGCGTTTGAGGGGGGAAAGAAAATTTATTTCCACTGTTGAGAACTGCAACATGTTAAACAGGGAAATGGGTGGCAATAGTTCCCTCTCGAAATGGGGCCAACAATTATTTTGGAAGAATAAATATCTGAACAGGAAAAAAGAGGGGGAGGGGCAGGAAGATGGGACACAGGAAGGCGCTGAACTACATCCATGAAGGTCACAGTCTTTGGCCGATTTATGCCCAGTCTGCCTCAATACAAATATCGTTGGGACTACTCTAGAACAAATCGATTGTGGCCTAAATCCCACACACCAGAAGATAACTTATCTCTTACTGAGATAAACAGGAGTCATACAAAAGATTGCAGGGATCTACTGTTCTAAAATTTGCCCCCAGCATGCACAGCTTAGTAGTTGATCCTTCTTCCTCACATGAGTTCAGTATCTTCATTTATGCCTCCAACACAAATATCATTTGTCCTCTTGACCCTGGACTAATGCATCACACCAGCTCTTTTCTTTCACAGCAACAGTGCATGCTGGTGATTATGTACAAACTTTCTGAGCGTCTAATCCAAGTTAAGAAAGTGTTTGCTTAACCCAAAGAGGAGCTCCCTAAACCAGAGGTGGCCAAGCTTTCTCGGTCTGAGGGCTACACTGAGAGTTGGCCAACCATTTGGAGGCCACTTGCCAGACACAGGCATAGCCAAAGAATACTTAAGTCACTCACGCATGTACACATGCTCAACGCGTTCAAATCACACACATACATACCACAAATGCATCGCGCACACGCAAACCATAGTTTCCACGCATTCAGGTGGACAGGCACATAGAATCCACTTCCTCTTCTGACAATCAGCAAAGGAATGGGGTGGGCGGGTGTCCACCCAACAACTATTTTTGTCCCATTCCCACCCACCCCCACGCCCCCAGCAGTGGTAGTGTTAGGAGATATTTCTTTCAATGCCATGGGGTGCAAAAAATGGGGAGAAAAGCCCTCTTTTTATCTTCAAAAAATGCCTCTTCTCCCTCTGGCATCCCACCATTGTAAGAAGAAAAAAAAACCTCAGAAAACAGGAGGAAGTGCTCAGAGAAGCTCAGGAAACAAAGGGAAACGAGACACTACTTTTCCAAGGTGAGAGGAGCCCAATCTGTAGGTTGGATCTGGCATGCAGGCTCGCCACCCCTGCCTTGAACTTTAGGTCACAATTCTGCAAAGTTATTAAAAGCAACTGCTCCAAATACCCCTTTACCTTCCCTGTGCATCCCAGGGAAGGACAACATGTGGACCTCATTCAGCTCCTGACCACAGACACATCTGCTACAGCTTTTGGGGACTTCTGAGGTTCCTAACTATTTTCCTTTCATGGATAGCAGAAATGAAGGCTCTCTCTGTGGTGGCACCCCATGTGTGGAACCTGTTTTAGGGCAGGAGCTGTCTTACCCCCAATTTTTATAGGCTGCTCTGGGAGTCTTCTGGGCTAAAGGGTGGGGTATAGCTGCTTCAAACAAAACAAAAAATAATGGATGTTGGGATTTTGGGGAGATAAAGTTGTTATACCGGATTGGAGGAAAACTATTCTTGACATTTAGCAGTAATAGTAACTGGAGAGTCCCCTTTTGACTTTTTGTGTGGAAAGGAAAATGAAGGTGTCTGGGGTCAAAGATTGGGAAAACATTGGCAAGCAGATCAAGGAACAGCTGGATAGCATCCTGGAGTGAACACTGAATAATCTTTAGACAGACGTACCGGTACCTTGGAAGTTGAACGAAATCCCTTCCAGAAGTCTGTTCGACTTCCAAGGCGCTGCTTCCGATTGGCTGCAGGAAGCTCCTGTAGCCAATCGGAAGCTGCGGAAGCCCTGCTGGACATTCGGCTTCTAAAAGAATATTAAAAAACCGGAAAAATCACTTCCAGTTTTCGATCGTTCGGGAGCCAAAACGTTCAGCAACTAAGCTGTTCAAATTCCAAGGCACAACTGTATACATAATTGACATATAGAGAATCTGAAGTCCTCTTTACCTTTTACCTTCCTTTTTCATTATCTTTTTCTCCCTGTCTTTTCTCATTTAATTTCTTCCTTTATTAATTTTGCTCTTGCTTATGTTTTGTTTTTGTTTTGTTTTTTGATGTTCTCTATTCTGGGTCAATGAAGGTATGCACAGGAACGTGATGGATGAAATAACCTGTGTGAGAGAGGCAGGGAAGGGAAGATCTTCCAGGGTGGGAGGCTGGGAGAAGAAAGGGAAGCTCCCAGATGAGAGTGGGAGGGTTCATCCACTTCTGTGTCAGAAAAGGGTTAATATCTACCTTTGAGAAAGAGCTTTGTGTACTTTCTTTTCTCTTTCTTTGGTCTTTTTATTTTTCTGATTGTTTTTATTGTATTATATGAAGAAAAGTTTAAAAAAAAAATCTCCACCAAAAACAACAACAACAACAACAACTTAGCAAAGGTCTCCCTAGGAATCTCAACTATATTGTCTCTTCAGCATTACCATCTCTTTAATGTGCTGGATTTCTTGACTTGTTCTATTCCCAGACAAGCCTCTGACCACATAATTACAGCTTCTGCATTACAGGCTTACGTTGTAACTATGAAACTGTCATCCACAATTCATTGCGTGAACATAAAAAGTGCACCCCTGATGATTTGGGTACACACATCTAACACACTCTGAAACCATACCAGATTTCAGAGTCATTTCAAAACACAAGTTTTAGAAACCAAATGCAGAAGTAGAAAATGAACTTTGCAGCCTATCAAAAGGAAATAACACAATGGGGAATATGTGAGAGCAGACAAACCCAGGGATATACTGAAGTTTAAACGAAGACCTCCAAGTTGCCACAATCATAAAGAAACTCTTTTTTTTTTAAGTTCCTAAACAATCATGTAACTTTTCAGAGAAGTAGCTTATAATGTGTTCAGTGGGTCTTTTTCCCAGGAAAGTCAGTTTAGGACTGCAGCCTAACTAACTTGTACAAAGCACTTCTATGTTACCTCTCAACCATCTTCCATAATACAAAGGAAGGTGAACCCCAGGTTTTGCAGTTTTTGCCTTGAGGAAACACAATATCGTAAGCTTCAGAGTTGAAAACTGGGGCTGAAATTCTCGGTTACTACCATGGTTTTAAATCTTCCACTAATGAATGCATCAGATTTCAAATGATGCCACAATACGTGTGCATTTAATAGAGGAACAAAACACACGCGAGGCAAATAAAAATAAAACTTGTTTAAAACATTATCCCTCTTTGTTAATTCCAGGGATTGAAAAACAGGCAGCTCAGATGTTTTGTACTACAACAGGGCCTCCAAGGGCACAAAAGGTTCCCCACTGCACAGAACTGATTTCCACAAGATGGAAAGCAACTGAAACAGTGATGGGGGGAGGGGGAGGCTTTGCCTTTCTGCTCCCCCTCACCTGTTTATTAACACCACATCTAAAAAAATAAATTTACAAAAATACATGGAGCAGAACGCAAAATAGATATAGCAACTGCCTTACTCTAAGTTAGACCATTGGCACATCTGGCTCAGTGCTGTCTACACTGGCTGGCAGCAGATCTCCCAAGTTTCAGATGGGGGGCAATCCCAGTCCCACCTGGAGATGCTAAGGATTGAACCTGGAACCTTCTGCCTGCAAAGGAGATAGATACTCTGCCACTGAGCTACAGCCCTTCCACAACAGACATGTGTGAGATGAAAGGTTCACAGCTGATGCCCAGAACTGCCCAGAACTGCTCAAGATACATAAATCATCAGTATTAAAGCCTCACTAGGATGTGAGCATTCACCATCCACAAAGCTCAATCCCTTTTCTTTTGAAGTTCCGTTAACCCACTGAGGATGAAGCTATAGTCAGAAAAATGAACATGCCCGTCAGACAGAGTTGGCACCAATTGCCTTATGCTTCTACTCCCTCATCGGAAGTCCACTTTCTGCCTCAAATGTATTTCCAAGGTTGCTTATAAACCCTGGGCCTTGGCATCCTGCTTCCCAACATGCATAAACTGTTCCACTTTATCACCCACCATTCTCTGTGTGTTCAATCACAACTTGCGCCTTCATATTGTTCTGGAGAGAAAGCACTGGCAGTGCATGCCCTGCTGTCCGCAAGGGTACTCTGCTCTCCTCACGGCCCGAGGGACTGAATCAGGCTCTCTCAGTAACTGGCTGAACCAACCGCAGAGGGGTGAGGTCCTTCTGAGTTTGCTTTTGAAGTGATTACTAATATTTCTTGGAAGAGAACGTGCATTATACTAGCCTATTCACTTGGCACCTTCCTCTGGTTTTGGATGTTCAGAGGCCAACGTAATTATTAGTTCCACTGTGAAACAGATGTTTAGAATCAGAGAGGGACGGCTCTCCCTGGGGATAAGGCCAAGTGCTTCCCATAGACCTGACACTGTAAGCCACTACACACACACAAAATAAAAATAAAAGCAGAGAAGGGGGACCCTGTAGGATTTACCACAATTTCCCTTGATTCTGGGGCTGGCTGAGGACTGTTGCTGGTGGTGCTTACACTGACCCTGCAATCCAAGCTATCACATTTTAGCATTACTGCAACAACTGGAGTGTGATGGCCTGGGAGTCAGACTCTGATGCTGAACCTGAGGGATCCCAGCCTGCACAGGATTCCCCGCCTCCAGAACCAGCTGAGCCGGGGCCAGGGCTTGAGCCTGAAGGATCCCCACCTGTGCTGGATCCCCAGGTGCAGGCATCAGCAGAGTCTGCTCTGGCTCCTGATGGGAGGGAGGACCCATTGCCTGCAGGTGCTCCACTCCCAGCCTCTTCAGAGGAAGCTGAGGCAGCCCCTGGGTCCAGTAACCCACCAGCCTCTCCTGAGCTACAGAGGCTCAGGGCAGAGAGGCGAAGGGAGTTAAGCGCCTGCAGGAGGAGTGCTCGCCTCCAGGCCCGGAGGAGAGGCGAGTCTCCGGAGGATCGGGGCCGCCCTAAGCATAGGGCCAGATAAAAGCCAGCCAGACCCAGCCCAAGTTGCGTGAGCAACTTAGTTGCAAGCGTGTGCTCAACCTGCAACCTTGTGCCTGAATCTGCCTTGGACCTCGACCTGCTCCCTGCCTCGCTCCCCGCCGGACTGACCTCCTTTGGACCCCTAGACCCAGGACTGGACTTGGACCTCGCTTCACAGACAAACCCTTGGGGCCAGCACACTAAGTAATTCAGTGTTTTTCAACCACTGTTCCGCGGCACACTAGTGTGCCGCGAGATGTTGCCTGGTGTGCCGTGGGAAAATTACTTTATATATAGTCAATATAGGCACAGAGTTAATTTTTTTAACATTTTCTAATGGTGGTGTGCCTCGTGATTTTTTTCATGAAACAAGTGTGCCTTTGCCCAAAAAAGGTTGAAAAACACTGAAGTAATAAATCAATCCTGAAGATAGTGTGGATTCAGACATCATAATGCACCAGGAAGTAGATTGGGGTGTGTGTTTGCTTGTATGTATGTCAAGGCTCTTAAGTTTCCTTGCAATGCACACTGTTTGAAGCCAAGTGCAAATAGTCTGACCTTCACCCACCATATGGTTTACCCTCGTTCCCAACTGGAAGTTTTCAGTACAGGCAACTTCCAATTTATGCAGGGTTTACGTTCTAGGGCACTGCATGTTTAAGTAAAATCACATATATCTGATGCACCACTGAAAATGCCTGCAACCCCCCCCCCCCCCGTTCTGCCCTTTTTGCGACGCTTTTGGCTCACTTCTGGGTTCGGTGTGCAGTCGTGCACATACTGGATGCTCCTAAAACAGCTCCTTCCTGTACGTGGATTGGCATTTGCCCGCATTCTTTCTTCTCTACCTCTTGTCTGTCCATCTCTCTCACTGTTGTTTCTCTACTGTCCATTTCAGACTGCAACATCCTCGCCCTCGGGGACTCTCAACGTGCCAACACAACTCATACAGCACCATGCGCACTGGTGGCACAATAGAGTATTATTTAGACTGGTGCAATCAACAGGGTTTTGGGTTTAATCGGAGACACCTGTCTTCAAACCCCTAACTCAGCTATGAAGCTCAATAGATGATGGTGCTTTAGTTACTCTCAGGCTAGCCTGCCTCACAAGGCAGTTGTGGGGATAAATGGGAAGGTGTGGGGATCATGTATGCTGTCCTGTGTCCTTGGACAAAGGCCAGGATAAAGATTAATTCCTAAGTATGAAAAGGATAAAATCTTAAATAATGCTAAGTCTTCCAAGCTAACGGTGCTCAAACATGAGCTATGAAATGCATACAATCCTACAATCTGCAACATGACCTAAAAGCTGGAGCTCTCAATTAAGATGAGAATACAGCCTGGCCTTTGGGTTCTTTTGATCCCTGCAAGGCAGAGGGTGGAACACTCCCTACTGTTTTTGAAGATTTAATAGCAAATAAAATCTGCTTTTCATATTAGAAGTCAGATCCTGGATGACATCAGAGACTTTAAAAGGGCTTGTTCTGATGCCTTCAAAGCTACTGCGCTTAGGGCAGAGTTATAATTAACGGGCCAACATCAGAGTGGACAGACAGACAACAAGGGGCATTTTTTCCTTTGCTTTTTGAAGAATCCGGGGTTTCTTTTGTAAAGGGGAAAAAAATGTTACAGGCTTGTAAAAAAAACACTTCTTCATTAATAAGAATTAGGAACTCTACTGTTGGCTCTTTGCCTGAAGCTACAGTATCCATTTTCCATGAAGTGATGACAGAACAGAAACAGCTTGAAAACGAATTAACATGGACCAAAAAGAAGAGAGGGAGGGATCACCCCACCCAGCCTTTCTTAAAGCCACAATGAAGATTTGATATAAAACGAGATTTATTTATAAGTGTTGAAACACTTACCACTATCATTTTGGAAATGATGTATTTGTTTGTTTATTAGGCTAAGGCTCATCGCTTAATAAAACAACTCAGCTGGTCAACTGAGGTTTTTTTGTCAATTGATTTCAGCTATCTGCAAGGATGGTTATTATTTACACACGGATAAAAACAGCGGCTCTGAAGCAAGAAGCATGCTTTCTCTTTTTAGGTACTGTCCACATGTGCCATAATAGGCATCATTTCATAAGAGGCATTCCTTAGAAGAGAATTTAAGTTAGTGTTTGCCACCGGCAGTTTTCAATGAGTACTTGTGAATTTGTATCTATCGGTCCAGCTTCTATCTGATTAATCAGGATTACACACTGAATCGATTAAGAGATTGATTAAAAAACAGGCCGCAATGTTCAGTCATCTGGGCTGAGTCATCTGACCTCTTACTCAGTCCTTCCTCTTAAATTATACATCTCTCTCTCTCTCTCTCTTTGTGTGTATTCACACACCTTTTTGCAACTCAGGGCTGAACTCCCAAGAGAAACCATTTACACGCTAAGTGCAAGAATGGCTTTGTGAAGTATCAACAGCAGGTGAAGGGGGCTTATCTGGTCCCACTCCTGATCAACCCCAAAAGCTCCCTCTGGCCCAGCCCTATGAATCAGTTTGATGATAAGGTAAAGGTAAAGGGACCCCTGACCATTAGGTCCAGTTGTGTCTGACTGGGGTTGCGGCGCTCATCTCGCGTTACTGGCCGAGGGAGCCGGCGTACACCTTCCGGGTCATGTAGCCAGCATGACTAAGCCGCTTCTGGCGAACCAGAGCAGCGCACGGAAACACCGTTTACCTTCCCGCCAGAGTGGTACCTATTTATCTACTTGCACTGGTGTGCTTTCCAACTGCTAAGTTGGCAGGAGCAGGGACCGAGCAACGGGAGCTTACCCCGTCGCGGGGATTCGAACTGCCGACCTTCTGATTGGCAAGCCCTAGGCTCTGTGGTTTAACCCACAGCGCCACCCATGTCCCATGATGATAAGGTACACACACACAAAAACCCCACACTCTCAGAAAAACTGAGACAGAGGCAGCTCCCTCTGCTCTAATCGCAGCAGTGTGATGGGAAAGAGAGCTTTCACAGAACAATCTTCTACACGATCCGCAAGGTTTTGTGAGTCTGCTCATTCCCCAAAGATGCTAGAAACTCCCCAAAACACCCTCTACTGTCTTCCTTCAGTGAAGACTTGGTTAGAGAAGTACTCAAGAATCAGGAAGTTCTGCCCTCCTTGATTCCGTGTCCCCTCAGTACCTACTATCAGGAGACTGAGAACTGGAAGACAAAGGTTTCCAATAACTCCTGAACTGCTCTATAATATGGAAGAGGCAGAAAGCTCACCAGATATAGCTTTGCTGTTGCTTACAATTCTAGGACAAACCCCACTGAATCACAGCATTGCAGCTGGAGACCTGGGGAGAACCTGCGGGAGCTTTCTTTCTTTCTTTTAAAGGACAGTTTGCAAGGCAGAGCCCAAAAAGCCTTGGGGGGCTGGCAATGTTTCAGACATAAGACACTACAGCCAGCTGCCTCTGTATTCCTCTAGCGCTGAAGCAGTCAGTATAAGTGACATACAATCTTACGAACGCAGAAGCTTCAGCTCCGAATCTTCAAAAAACATTCTCAAATCCTAAACCTTTCTGGAAAGAGCAGCACACTGTTGCTTAAAAGAAGAAGTAGTAGTTAGAAGTGGGTAGAACGTGTTTCAGGGTCTATCAGTGGATCTGAGCAATTTGCAGGAGATAAGCAAGGACTCAAACGATCAGATTTTTTTAGCACCAGCATCAACAAAAAGCTTCACTCCCCCTTCTAAATTAGGCTGCTCAGATGAAGAAAGTTGGTTGGGGTGAATTAAACTGTATGTGGAGCTGTGTGTAGCAGGGCTGTGAGCTCAGTTCTGGTACTGAGAACAAATTCCTGGGCTATGCCTTAATTCTGCAAGCTTGTCCCTACCCCATTATCTTGCACATGGCTCCAGCTGGTGAGCTTTCGGGTTCATAAATAAAAAATAAGTAGATTCTGCAAGTCTGGAATATACTCTCGTCTTTAAAGTTTGAAGGAGAGTCAGAATAGGTTCGCTTTGACAGGTAAGAAGTTGCCTTGCAGTGCTCGGTGGTCATCCAGAGCACATGTGAATCCTAAAAATAGCTTCCTTGCCTGATGCAGATTTTATATGCATACTGGCCAGGACTCCACAGATACTGAACCGCACCCACTAACATCCCAGTAAATTTGACGCAGAACGATCCAGAGTGTGCAGCTGCTGATACAAGGGTCCCTTAAGAAACATCTGTTAACTTCCTGGCACCATTATCCAGAATTTCTTGTTTATAACTTTATACCCCCCATTAGGGTGTATAAGAATAGCACAAAACCAGTATTACGAAATCCTAGGGAAGAGCTATAAATATGGACTACATTCATAGGCTTGTTTCGTTGCTGGAAACCTCATTATATTATTATCCCACGGAGCAATAATTGCTGTTTTTAATTATATAATATTTAAATTAAAACTCCTATGATCGTATCGGCTCATGTTTATTGGATATTTGATTTAAAACCTTAGCACATGGTTCTATTATTATTTTCAGGGCTACCTAGTGGGTGCAATGCTATACCAAACGTAAAGGCGGGTGGGAACAGTAATGGCCAGTACTGCATGGTTGTTGTTGTGTGTTTTTTATTATTATAAAAAAGCACGTTTTCTGAATCTTCCAGATATAATCAGAATCTGTGTTGCAGCCCATTCTCTGAAATGAACTTCGGAACTCACCACCTCAAGATAGGAGTGTGGCCTGGATCACATGCCAAGTCTCACTTAGCACAGTGTGGACAGCGGGCCACTGGGATTAGCCACCAGAGACCAAATTTCAAATCCTCCCACCCAGCTACCAAAGAGCAAGTCACATTCCCAGCAAAACCAACCTCACAGGACCGTTTTGAGGATTGCTGAGTGGTATTAGAACCACTCAGAGTCCCATGGACTGCAAAAAGATCAAACTTATCCATCCTTAAAGAAATCAGCCCTGGGTGCTCACTGGAAGGGCAGATCCTGAAGTTGAGGCTCCAGTACTTTGGCCACCCCATGAGAAGACTCCCTGGAAAAGACCCTGATGTTGGGAAAGATGGAGGGCACAAGGAGAAGGGGACGACAGAGGATGAGATGGTTGGACAGTGTTCTCGAAGCGACTGACATGAGTTTGGCCAAACTGCGTGAGGCAGTGGAGGATAGGAGTGCCTGGCGTGCTCTGGTCCATGGGGTCACGAAGAGTCGGACACGACTGAACGACTGAACAACAACAACAAAATTAGAACATGCCCTCGGTTCTCTGGGATAAGCCAGGAAATAAACCCTGGTAACAGATTCAAAATACACCATGGGGCAAAGTGCACAGGCAACGTCACTTAAAAATAAAAAATGCATTGTTAGGCATGAAGAACCACCTTGAGCACATGCTGCCTGGACTCTTGCCACATCTTGTTGGGACCACTCTCACACTACAAGACAGCAACATCCCCATTTGTATCCACAAGCATAAGAACTGAACATGGAAACTGGCAATACAGCTCCACTAGTAAGGCTTCAAAAAGGACTACATGGGCTGCCCTGTTACACTACAGTTTAAATATCTGATCACTAACACCCTTTCACAAAACTCACAACTTTAAAACCCTGTCACTTATTTGACATTCCACTTTCAGGGAACAATCTGGGTATGTCTGGAAATCTCCCCTCAAGTTTTGGATTTTGGTTCTGATGCATCTCTTAAGAGCTTTTAAGATACTGACCCCATGCCCTCTCTGCAACCTTGAGATGATCGGAAGCTTCAAGTAAAAATCGCAGAGGCCGCACGTAGCTTGAAAGTTACAATGGTCCACTATGTTATAAGGGCCTGAGGGAAAGCCAGTCAATATGTGGCCACAAAGCATCAGAGATAAAGGAAGCTCTGTCGATGTAGGAAACTGTGTTTAAGACTTCCCAGAATGAAATGTGCTAAGTATTCTTAGCAAAATAAAACAATCATCATTATTATTATTATTTTAAAAAGAACCCAATGGAAACAGTACAAGAGTGTGCTAGAAAACTGGCTTAAGAACAGGAAAAACACTAGTCATAGCTGGAAACTTGTCAAATCTGGAAAGTCATAGGCATCCCAGAGGCCACTTTTGGGTCTTCGTGACAAAAACTCAATTCATTTGCAGATCGTTCAGGTGAGGTGAATAAGGTGACCTTTTGTCACTTGACAAATTAGGAAATGGAATTAACAAGATACTTGTATTAAAGACACGCTTTTGAATCCAAGCAGTGCTGGACATTTAACTTAGTTGTCAAAGCTCTGCTCCTTGCCACATGTTCTAACCTCCCAGAGAGTAGGAATATGAAGCTGGGTTGTATTAGATGAGTGGGCGATACTGGGAATGCAGCAATTTCAACCACATACAACCCATTCACACCTTCTGCATGAGATCAAATTCTCAGCTTGAATTTAACCAAGCTAGAAGACCGCATGAGCTATAGGGCAATGGGAGTGTTGAGAGCTATACCTAGGAGGAATATGGCGCTTATGAACTGCTTATGAACTGCATTATGAACTGCTTATGAACTGAGTTTAACTTACCTGGCGTTGATGGTCTTTCCAGCATATTCAAATGATGGTAGATGAACGCTTGGCTGTCATGAACCGTGTCCATATCAATCTCTTCTTCCTCCTGAGAGTTTGAGAACTGTGACAATGGGAAAACAAACAAAACTAAGAGAGTTAAGGAATGCTAAAGGATCTCTCTCTCTCTCTATATATATATATGTATCTCGCCTCTGAAGCATGAACAAGTTTTACTATAGAAAATTATTCAAAAGAAAATACACATGAAAACACCACCACTGTATATTAACAGGCAGATCCTACCCAGGTTTAGGCACCCCTAGTTAGGCAGAATAAAAACTGCAGCTTATGACAATTCTTAAGATGCGATTGCTAAAAATAACGTAACAGACAATGGGTAGCCAGGCGTGGGATACTCATTCACAACCAGTGGGTTCTGGTGGTTCCCCATCACTGTGATGCAGAGAGAACTGAGTTAGCATTCAGGCAGACCATTGCCAAATTGCCAGGATTTACTTTGTTGTTCTGTCCCTTTTGCAAAGCATGTTCCAAAGGTACAGGATTCCTCAGCCACAGGGGTGGGCTGGCAGTATAAGCAGGTGCTTAAGGGTGGAGCTGACTGGCTACTTCCGCCTTTCTCACCCTTGCAGGGAGAGTCCCATCATGCCATGGAAGACTTTCGGTCACTGTCTCTCCAAGACACTCATGGGCCCGAGGAAAGCACAGTGTAACCTCTCCAACTGCCTATAATTCACTCACTCTTATTTTGAGTTTGACTTTACTGTCTTCATTCTTCTCGAGTATCTGGCCTGGTTCTAGCGGGGACCCAAGAGGCGTGTCGGCCTTCCTCTTCAACCCCTGCTGATGAGGTAGGGGGATAACTGCTGCTTCCTTAGCAAGGTGGTCATCGTCCTAAAGAAGCAATTTTAAAAACCCGATTTAAAATCTCTACATCCAAAAAAGAAAAGAAAAAGATGTTATAATCACAGGAACATAAACAGCAATAATTACCGTATTTTTCTGTCTATGAGACGCTCCCTATTTTGGGGGGCTCAGATTTAAGAAAATGGGGGGGGGGAGAGATGGCCCAGAGTATAAGACGCCCCCTAATTTTTGACATTATTTTTTAGGGATAAAACCTAGTTGTATTCACGGAAAAAATATGGTATTCTTCTGGGAACACGAAAAACAAATAATATACAGTAGTATCCTTTGTCGTATCAGCAGCTGGTATCGTTCCTGAGAATACAGGAGTTCTCATGTCTTCTTATCAAATTCAGTGAAAAAGGATGCTTCCCTCCAGACCTGCCATGCAACCAATACGTTTTGAAACAATGATTTATATTTGTTACAGACCGAGGTTTGGGATATTAGATCCCAGCCTAAGCGAGCATAAGGGTAGGTGGGATTGGGTGGGAGGATATTTTTAGTGCTGCACTGTGACTTAAAAGTAGATAGGTTCAGGCTTGAATACCTTTGCATAATCCAACAAGTAGCATAGCCCTTTTTAAGAGGCGTATATTTCATTTGCTGTACATAAAAACGTCACCCTAAAAGGCTACAGCCTCACTCGTTTAGGATAACCTCCATCACTCATCTATGAGGCAAAATTCACCCCACAAGCAGACACCACTGAAATCTGTGTCGCTGGCTGAGGAACCCCCCCCCCCCAAATAATCTTACAGATTATAAGAGAAAAGGGCAAAATTTAACTCTGAGAAATATGATTGAGGAACTGTTTGTGGCTTCATGAATAAGTGGGGATGGGGAGGAGGCATATACTACTTCAAGACAAATATTCCCAGCAAGTGGAAGCAGATCAGATCTGCTGTACAAGGTCAAGGATAGAAGCATGAGACTAGGCTAGAGAGCAAGGCCTGAAAACTGCTTGTATTGTGTTAAACTCCACTACTGTGAGTGGCTGTGAAAGAATAAGGAAACTGCTTACAGTGCTTTGGAAGCCAACTATTTGACCCAGATTGTTTGGATTGTTAGGCGGTTCCGGACCACTTGCCCCCGCCTCAGGAATGATGGTAGGATTCAGCACAGCTTTCTTTTCTTTTAGGTTAAGGACCAGCCCAAGTTCTGGCAGCGGCAAGCAGGAAGGCCTGCTGAGGCCAAACAGCGTGAAGTACAGGTCGACAGCCCCACAGCGCAGCCTCCAGTCGTGGGATGTACCTATGGAGTAAGGAAAAAAGCAACCGTCTTCTCACACTGTCAGTCTCTGTGTCTTTTACTGCAAGCTGTAGGAAATGAAGCAATTCTTCCTGTACCTGCCTGCTGCTTTGCATCAACAGGAGCACAACCCCTAAGAGAGACCAATAGGAGATGCCTCATCACTCAGTAATAATAGCATGCATTCTGCTAGCAATTTTCAATCGCCACCACCACCATTTCAGCAAAGACAAATTAAGTGTATCGCCATGCCTTCCAGTGGACCAACCTGGGATTTAAGAACTAGGTCAACTCCCAAATAAAGGGAATTGCACAGAACAGGATGACATAAATCTATATACATGAGCCTACAACAAAATGCAGCGCTTGTTCCAGCACAGTTAGTATCAGGGGAGAAAAGCCTGCCCTGCTGGAGAAGGATAAGCTTAGAAATATTATTAGCAACAACCTACGCCTTGCCAAATTCTATCCTGAGCCAGCTGCTTGTGTTCCATAGTACAAATAGCCATTTATAATTCTGAAGTTGTTAAATCAAGCTGGACCAAGCAAGTTTCACCACCTGGCTATTCCACAACTATTCTACAGAAAATGCAGTGCATTAAGTCGACAGTACTGTATCTTTTCCCCCTCCTCAGCAGAGAAGGGTAATGTTTGCCCCGAAAAAAATCCCAAATCATCTTTGTGCAAGAGACAGGCTTTTCTAAAAACACCAGTAGCCGGCACTCATCTTAGGTCATTTGCCCTCCAGCCACCAAAAAAGGAAGATGATGGACTAGGTGGGCCTTTGTTCTGAACCAGTATGGCTCTTCCGAGTGCCTGAGGTTCAGCCTATCCAATGCCAAAGCCTTGTCCCAGATGTTCTCTAAGCTCCCCAAAACGTAAAAACGTATTGAATGTCACAAGCGTTAGTTAAAAAACAAAAACCCAATGCAAGGGAGTTTGCTGGACTGATACCTCTTTAAGTATTTGTAGGCCATAGAACGGAGTCTCTTTTATGTATAAGATCAGGCATAGGCAAACTCCGGCCCTCCAGATGTTTGGGACTACAATTCCCATCATCCCTAGCTAACAGGACCAGTGGTCAGGGATGATGGGAATTGTAGTCCCAAACATCTGGAGGGCCAGAGTTTGCCTATGCCTGTATAAGATTGTCAGTAACACGATAAGCACAATACAGTACTCTCATTGAAACAAAAAAGCCTAGTTTCTACTGCCTTCTCATTCCAAATACAGCATTGCCATTAGGCTTGATAAATGTTTTAGTTCCTGTACACAGATGACTTTAATGAAAAACAGTTTTAACAAGTCATAACTGAGTAGAAATCTGAATTATTATACTGGGAACTGAGGACCACACCTCTGGTTCACAACAGCTTATGCCAGGACAACAAATGTGTTAATCTTAAGGTGTCACAAGACAAAATGATGCTTTGCTTGTAGGCAGGCAGAGTTGCAGTGCACACCGTCTCTCTCGGCCTGCCAGGAAGTCCACCATCAACATCCAGCCACTGCCACTAAAGACTCACCACCGAGCCTCTTCTCCACTTCCTTGAGCCTCCAGTCCCAATTGCTCTGCACCAGCCTGAAATGCAGCTGTGCTACCAAAGGGAGCACAAACAGTGAGACTAGCAGCGAAGTCCTCAGCTGTCAGACAGCAAGGCAGGCAGCTGCGGTAGAACTGGGCTGCCCAAGTGCTGACTCTTTCCCTGAACCCAATTCCACTGTGAGCACAACAACTAAGCCACACAGTCGGGCCGGCTTGCCACACTATCCCCTATGCCACCTCAGGCTGCCCAGACCTACTACCTGGTCAGAACTGGTTTTTTCATCAGCATGGCAGACAGCCTGCATTTGAACATTCCCATTAGGGCTGGGAGATATCTGGTTTTCAACATAGCCATATATCACCGGCTAAACATCACGATATACTGATGTATCATGATGTCTGAAATAAGGATGGAGCTATGTAGAGACATTGACTGGCTTCAAGGTTTTTCATGAATTGTGTTTTTTGCCGGCGCATGCTCTTGTGATTCGTTGCCCCCCTGCATGGGGCAGGGGAGAGCTGAGCTGGCAGAGTTAACAGGGACTGCAGGAATCAAGGGACACACTGGGCTGGCTTCATGGCTTTTCCCACATTGTGATTTTTGCATAGCACACACACATACTTCATGATTCGTGATATATTGCCAGGTCAAAAATTATGAAACCGAAATAATGATATCGACTATAAACTGGTTTTGGAAAATATATTGATCTATCGCCCAGCCCTAATGTCCATAATGCCAAACAAAGGCAGTCATATTGACACACACACACACCCATTCGAGCTGTTTTAGAACAAATGGTTGTTGTTGTTGTTGTTTAAAAAAAGATATGTTAGGACATATGTTTGTTTTCTGTATCTTAACTGGCTTGTGTTTTTAAAGGGTAGTTAACACAGAATGACTATATAACCCCCAAACGGCCTATAAATAATTTCCAAAATGAAATAAACAAAATAAAATCTCCAGTTGGTAGCGGGTGCCTAATCAGTTTGCGAGCTTCAATGAAAACCACAAACAATGGTGCTGAGTCTTAAGTCACAGATAACTGGGCAAATGGAAGGTCGCACAATTTGCCAGTGAACAGCAGCTGCACCCCACAAGCTGATCTGTTTACTGCTTGAGTAGCTAAAATGGACAGATTTTGATCATCTGAAAGCACGTGACTCCAGTAAGTTTACAGAGTAGGCGATTTCCAGAAAGGAAAGAGATGTTAAGTAGCAAACAAAGCAAAAGGCACATGTCTCAAAGAAAACTTAGCAAATAGGAAAATTACAAGACAAGATTGCCATGGATACAACTGTCACGAGGTTCCACAGCATATGATACTCAGGGTTGCCTATGGAGATGCAGACCCCTTTGCCCTGATAAGACTTTTCAGAATAGCTGGGAAAACACAATGAAAGAAAAGCCCAGCTGTTCATTTCATCCAAACTTGAACAAGTCTTACAGGAGATAAGAAACTAGGGATTTCCCCCACCCCACCCCACCATTTTATTTCACAAATTATGTCATCACTCAATATACATTGGTTTCTACAGTACCTGGAAAATAACAAAATTTTACTAAAGGATTAAGTTGTTCATTTGTTCTATCTGAAGAAGTGTGCATGTCCACGAAAGCTTATACCCAGAACAAACTTAGTTGGTCTCTAAGGTGCTACTGGACCATTTTTTTATTTATTTTGACTGCGTCAGACCAACACAGCTACCTACCTGAATCTAGAAACTAGCACGGTTATCTTAACTTAAAAACTGATCAGTGAAGATCTCAACTGCTACTGAAACAAATATTAATTTTTTAAAGAATTCAAACTTAAGTATAGTGGAATATCATCTCTCATTTTTAAAAGGTTTGGAATTCTCTAGCTTTAGCTTTCTAGAGTCTGGCATTTCACTCTTTCTCTCCAAAAAGCAACAAAATCATTTTTTCTCCTTTATGGGCTTATAGGCACCAGCAAGTTTCAAATCATTAAACCTGAATGGGTGGGGGGGGGGGGTTTACCCTAACAAATATTCTTAGTGGCACTCTGAGATTTTGTAATTGCTCTTTAAAGAAAGTAAATTTTGATTTGCACAGAGATTTATGCTGTTAACACACACACACACACACACACACACACACACACACACACACACCAAATAGAGAAGGGAACATATCTCCTATTATGACTCCTTTTGTTACAACAAGGTCAATGAGTTAAAGACTAGCTTTGTACATTCAATTCTCTCGAGGGGGAGAAAAAAAGGGAACATGAACTCCCTGGTGGCTAGATGTAAACTGTTTACTTCCTGAGTATGACATCTGGTTAAATCTTTCCAAAAAATTAAGTAAGGCGGGTCCCATTCCCCCCCAGGTTGCTTCAGCCGCTAGTGCAGCTGAAAGCTTCCAGGCTCTAAAAATAATGATGCATAGAGAGCACACAGCCATTAATGTCCCCTAGAAGAATACAAATAAAAGTTGGTATGTAAGCACTATAAGCAACATGCCAGATTTTGAAGACAGTGCTGGATAAGGCTGATCTGCTAAACGAAAACAGATTAATGGCAATTGGATGTTGATTCTTGGGTAATTTCCCCCGCCCCCATGAAGGAATAAGCATTGGGTTGGGAACGTGTAGAACCTAAAGGAAAAGGAACACGAATATTCTGCTCATTGACTTTTCCCTGCATAGTTCACACAGATTTAAAGAACTAACGAGCGTAAGGTTTTTCCTGTATGGCCCAATTCAGATATAACTATGGCTCACAGTTTGTTATAAGCAGGAGCTTTGGTACTGAACATCAGCTACACAAGACAAACTAGCAACCAGGTACTAGGTAGGGCAGGTGGGTTTGGGGAGGCTGCTGTTAATGTATTCAGCGTTAGGGTTGATCTAGTCCTGACCAAAACGCAAGCCTGGACGTTAGGGAAATGCTCCAATAAAATGCAAAATGCAAAGACTTTCAAGTTGCATGCCTTAATCTGCAATCCAGTGCAATATGTCCTGAAGGCATGCAGGATACAGCAAACATGATCGAAACTATGTAGGTTTGGCGTTGGGGAGTGCCTGGATGGAAAACTGCTTGGGAATCACGTATGCTACCTTGAGAACTATGTAAGAAAGGCAGGCTATAAATGAAGAATAAATTAAATAACCCCGTCTCTAATCAGGGTGACTTATTTTCATGTAAGCATGCATAAAGCCAGGCTGATTTGTGTTATTATAATTTTTTTTTGAAATGAGTAGCAATAATAATAATTAATAAATAAATTGCAATAGTAATAATAATATTTAACCTGAATTCATTAGTTTCCAGAGCTGATCCACCAGCGCTTCATTGCACAAAGGAGATTCCATGTTCTTGGTAAATGGAGGGTTCTTTGTCAACATGTTCAATATCTTATGTCTAAAAAAAGGACAACAGTCAGCTCCTAATCCATATACAATCTGGCCTTCCAGTTATTAGGCTTTGCATCTTCGCCAATCCTTTTTTTTTTTTGGCTCCATAGTTTTACATCAGGATTACGAGGGTTGAACGTAAACTCAAAACATGCCCCCTAGTGCTTGCATCATCTCAGAAAATCAAGATCAATGACCTTACACAGGATTCTAAAAATGTATCAAAACAGCCATTTTTGTGAAAAGGCCTGGGGGCAGTAACAGTCAGTGGAAACAGCAGGAAAAGAAACCAAGAGGGGGAAACCTGAAAAAGAGGCTGCAGTGTTCAAAGTTGTCATTATCTAGGTCACCAGGGGTACTGACTTGTACTGGCAAAGTCTAACTTAAAGCAAACAGGCAAAAAGTTCAACTACAAATGTATCATTTATAATCTTTGTCCCTCAGCTACAAACAAGAAACCAATTTATATTTTCTTTGCTATCTAAACATAACGAAGCCCAGCTCTACTCTAGATACACTGAGTCCCAGTGTGGATTTTTTTTTTTAAAAGAAAGATGTAAAGAAAGATCCTCCATCTATGGCCAAGAATTGAAAAGTAGATGCAAGGCCTTCATAAAGAAGTATGAACGATTGCAAGGAAAAGCACAAGACCTTCCCCTTGACCTCTAAGGGCTTTGCCATGAACAGTTCTCATTTCTTAAGGAAGTGGGAGAGTGCTGCCCTCTTGCTTAATAGCCACAGATTACCCTCTGCTCCAGAATGCAACCAGTCTCTTGATTCAGGCAGAAACCAAGTACTGACATTTTGGTGGGAAGGATTGCCTGTAGCCACTGAGATGTTGTTCCACCACAACTCTCATCAGTGACACCCAGCACAGCCAATGCTCAGAGATGGTGCAACTCAACTGAAGCGTCATAACCGCCGCATATATTTCCATCATCTGAAGCTGAGGGTCAACTGTTACCCGAAAACCCCATGCGTGCTTCTCAGAAGAAAAGCAACATAGCAATAGGCGATTTTAAATCCTTCCCACCAGAATATACAGCACAAGATCGTTTGAAATCTATAACCTAAATGATACACCTTTCAAGCTGCCAGCGAGGAAGACTAACCTGACATAAGGCACAGGGTCGTTCTGGACCATATTGAGCAGCCACTGTAGTTCCTCGTAACTTCTGTCAACTATAAAGACAAAATGAATGTCTTTTAAAGTAAGATGCTGGACTGCACCAACTAGAAGTCAGAAGTTATTAGAGAAAAAAAATCAACAAAAAGTGGATACATAAAAATCTTTAAGAAATAGAATAGAATTGATGCATAATAATAATAATAATAATAATAATAATAATAATAATAATAATAATAAATAATTTTTTATTGTACCCCGCCCATCTGGCTGAGTTTCCCCAGCCACTCTGGGCAGCTCTAATGTGTCACTATTATAATTTTGGGAGAGTGGGTAGGATGGATGGACTCTACAAATCTTGCTCTTTGTGACACACGAATTCCCATTTTCTCTCAATTCTTCTCTCTTGTATTTGGATGCCGTTGCTTAAACTTTTGGAATTTAATTGTGAAACCTGTTTTTATCCTGCATAACAGCTCGTTTGGGATTCTGACTATTCCCTCCTAGCAAATATGTATATATATTACATATATACTCCCAACACTTTGCCTGTACATCTGAAAACAAAACATCTCTCACTGCAAATCAATTGCCTACACGCAAAACTCTCCTGCTACAAGATGGCATCATACTCAAGAAACTGAGCGGTCAAACAAATTTTGCCCAATCCAGACAGCGGTGAGGTTGCCTCATTTCCCAGCTTATACTACATTTGTTTTCAAACTAAATTTCATGGCAGACTGTCTTCCATGGAAGCTCATCAGATTCTTCAATGAGAAGATCAGTAATGGCAAACAAGTTTCCTTGAAAAAGTTCACAAAGCACTACTTGTCTGCCCCAAAGATTCAGAGCTTAACAAAGTGGCCGTGGTCTAGGGTGCACAGGTCTAGATATTAAAAGCCAAATTAACTGTTCAGCACAACAACTTTTCTTTACCTTTTGTGTAATCAACAACTGCCTCCAGAGCTGCTATTCGGATATCCACAAAGTGCCCATATTCCGCATAGGACTTAAAGACAGCAGGATCACTTGGGACATGCCCGTTCTTCTGTAGTATGCGAATGGCATTCAAGCAACTAGGCACATAGAGAAGGTGGAAGGAAGAAAAATCTGCTGTAAAACCTGCATTTCCAGCCACTGGAAATAAAAACTTACTTTAGCATTATCACAGCAAGTTGTTGATGAATTTCACAAACTCTGAATTACGCCAAATCCATGTGGATTTTTTTTTAAGGTGCCTGTTAAATTTTTAACAAAACGCAAACACCAATAAAATATCGTTCTTGACTTCCAAAGAGTTCTAAAGAAACCTGAGCTGAAAGGAGAGTTCTAAAGAAACTATTTTCTTTCTTCTGATGGATATTTCACCCAACACAACATATACTAGTAGAGAAGATCAAACCTTTAAGAGTGGGGGTAGGGAACCACGTGTGCCAGTGATGGGTGGGGGAAGAAGCAAAAGTGAGCAGAGTAAGAAATGTATATGTTACCCTTGCACAATAGATTTGTTTCTGCACACACCCCTCTATCCAGGCAAACAAAAGGCATTTTATTAGAGTCAGAGGGAGGATTTCAATATCATGTTATTCTGATAGTTCCGTCACGAAAGTATTTCTGCTTGCAGACAGAATGACCCCCCCTCTCTTCTCCCTGCAAGCTGTTCTGAGCATTCAAAGGGGATTTGGGGGAGCCCCATTGCACTAGCAGGAGCCCTTGCATTGGCTTCTGCGAATGCAATGAATTAAGTGAATCTGGCCCAGAGGGCACACTTCAGACAGACAAAAACGCTTAAGGAGGGTGCAAAGCTGTTTGTAAACCAAGGTGTATACACTGGCTATGGGTAACGAATCATACGTCTAAGATGTTACAGTAAACCTAACATCACTTTATAATGTATAAATGATACAAGACTGGCTTGGCTTGCTTATTTGTTGTTGCTGGCATCCTTCTGTAACGAGATGCAATGGAGTGTGCCGTCGGGGGTGAAGTCAAACCGCTGTGTTAGCAGCACCAAAGTGGCATCCCTGAGAAGCAAGCCTGGGCAGTGTGTATGGAAGTCCTGGGCTGCCCAGGCGACAGGACCTCCCTCTTGGCCTTGCTGATACTTCTCCTAGATGAGCTACCTTCCCAGGTTGACAAGCCCCATCTGCTCCTATTATCTGCATTTTCTTTATAAAAGTCCAATAAGAAGCTATGCAGTAAGGAGGGTACAAAGCAAGGCTGGTGAGTGGCATGGATTGGGTGAGAATCCCGAGGGCCAAGTAGAGAGGACATATTTTGTCTCCAGGCCTGAGTTCCCCTACTCCTGCATAAGACACCAAGATTAGCAGGTAAGTAAGAGGACAGTCCAGATACGTTATCAGAAAAATCTAGTCCCTTGCAGCATCCTTTCCAAGTGCATGGCTCCTTGTTTAGGATTCCCCTACTGCTGACCAGCATCAACCCTCTCTGGAGATCTGTGCTCATAGACATCTGATACGCAAAACACACTTAACTCAGTGTTTTGCCTCCATAAACAGTAGATTTTATCTTCCCTTTGTTGCATAAGATCAAAAGAAAAGGAGAAAGCTGTGGTTTCAAGTCCTACAAACATTCTGCTTTTAGAAGTGTATTTTCTCTTAAGGCCTTTGCACAATTTACAAAAGGACTTTCTCGGCACCCGTTAAATCTCCCCCATCTCTGTCCCTTGTGTGTTTATTGATCACGGTGAGAATATTATGAAGAGCTACATTGTGCAAGAACAGAACGAGTGCACCAGGAACAAATCAGGAACAACAGCAAAGAAGGAAGAAGTGAAAAAAGATGGAGTGTACCATGCTTTTAGATTTGTATTTGCAGGAATTAAATACATAAAAAAACAAAACATACCTGACCGCAATGGTGTGCCTATAGCTGGGCAGTAGCTTTTCCATGTTTAAGAACCTGGTAATTTCCTCAAGAATGAGGCGAACATCAGGATTTAAGTTATCGAGTGTCCGGGCTTCATTGTTCACACTGACGGCAGGAGTTACAGAGTTTGCTAGCGCATCTATCAGCTCTGCACGGTAATAGTTGTCTGAAAACTAAAGCCAAAGACCAAAACATGAGATAAGCATTACCAAAAAATAAAATTGAGAAGAAGAGCACTGCTCTTTTAGAAAAACTCAAGTCTACAAATGAATGGAAGAGGGCATAGGTGGGTGACTGGAAGCCTGAGTAAGAGTATTCCACACCACATTTAGCTGCAGGTCCTGTTCCTATTACATGCCATTTTGCCTTAAAGTAGTTCTCTGCGCATCAAAAGAGCAGGATCATGGACAGAAAACTGCAACGTTTCGAGGCAACGTTTTTTACCTTGTTTTTTCTATTGTCGTTGTACTTGATGAGATCTAAAATGAACGTCAAAACCTCTTTAGGACATAGATTATGGACATCTCTCAGCAAGGCCATAGCGACAGGCATCGTCTGGGGGGGGGAAGGATCAAGATTAAATAAGAAACTGCTTTAGTTTAAATATTAAATCTAAAACGACAGCTTGTAAAGCATCGTTTTTGCTTTTCCATATGATGTTCTGCAGTCTACCAGTCCGTATTTCCTCCACCCCATAATACAGGAGGTAGAAGCATGAAAATCAACATAAGAGCATGCTAGCTAGCTGTTAATAAAACACCGTTTGTGAACTTATCACGTGCTTTTTAAAGCCATTTGGGCAGGTGGTCATCATTATAGCTCACAGCAATGAACTCCTTTAACTTGTGTTATTGTAAAGGTGGGATTCCTTTTGTCAGTCCCGAACCTCTCTCTGCCTCATTTCATTAAATGGCCTTCAGCTCTAATAATTGCACAAATAGAAAGGATATTAGCTTCTATTCAATATTCTGCACGCATAATTTTATCCGTCTCCCCCCCCCCCACCCTGATTTCTTTAGCTTCTCTTCGTAGGGAAAATACTTCTGTACTTTTTTCCTTTCATTTTTTTTTGAGGCGGATGAGACTTAGGACATCTGTCTCCAAAAGAGTGCTGCCACTCTTCAGGAGAATACATCCAACACCTACAACCATTTCTCTTTTGCACCCACCACTGTAGACCAGCCTTGAACAAGCTGTTAAGAGAAGCTGCTACGTTTAGAAAAAAAAGCTAAATTAGAAGGCAATTGGTCTTTTACCTTCTGCAGAAAGTAGCTCTGGTAGTTCATGAAGTTATTGGTTTTCACAATGTTTGGGCAACTTTTACAACAGAACATCCGGGTGAAGAGCGATTTCATGGCTGGTGGTCCTGTCCACGTGCTCACCATGAAATTTGCAATCTACATAATTAGGGAGCAAGAGAGAAGCTACATTACTAGCAAGACTGCAAGGTTTGATCTATTGCCTTCTCCCAAACGCCGACTCCTCTCTTTCTTACTTTTATTTCCAAAGGACTGGGGAGAAGAGAAACCTGTAGCAAGTGCACAAGATCCGCAACTGTTTAACAGATAGAAACTTTAAATCAGCATTCCCCCCCCCCAAAAAAAAACCCTTTCCAACCCCTGAGTTGCCTCTTAAGGTGCTTTTGTGGAATCAATGCAATGCAGAAGATACTGAAGCCTATATTAGGACCTGGATCCCTAATGTGGTGACCATGGGCACTATGATGCCCTCAGACAACCCCATCATACCTACCCAGCTCCCCTGCCCCTTGTCTTTAAAAAAAATGAAAGGGTTCAACAGAGGGCGGTTGGGTAATAATAATAATAATAATAATAATTTGTATACCCCACCCATCTGCCTGGATTTCCCCAGCCACTCTGGGTGGGTAGGTGGGGGAGTTGTCTAGGGTTTTTTTGGGGGGGGTGCCTGCTTTTTCCTATGTGTTGGGACATATGTAGGTATTTTGCCTGTTTTGTGGGGGGTGGGGGGAATGGTTCTGAGCAAGACTTTTATTCTTCTGTGTATTTTGTGGTACACATGAGACTTTCTTAGATTTCTAAATGAACTCTTAGGCCCAAAAGGGTTGGAAATCCCTGTTCCAGTACATGCAATCAATGGTGTGTAGGGTAAAAGCCATGTTTCTGTGCCCTGGAATACAACCAATACCATCATAAAGCTGGGGAGAGCAAGGGAAAGGTTTCCAACAGTGAGTAACAGCTGTCAGGCAGCTTCTCTGCCATTATCAATCTGGTTAATTCAGGAATGCTGATGAGCTTGCAAGGAATCCCGCGGTTCGAACACAGTTTGAAAACCAAAATATACTACCTAAAACCAGACAGTCTCTCACCACCATCCCTTCTATAAATTGGAACTATAGTGTATGGAAATGGTTTTTACAGGTCATCTGCAACTAATTATCTTCCCACAATCGCGATCTGGTTTTAATTGCTTTCCTCCCATTTACATTTCAGACAGACTCCCCCACCCGTGTTACCAAAGCCACATATTCAGTCTCTGGAGAAGACAGTCATGGAAGTGGCCTGAGCACTACCACTTTCCTCAATTTACCATGCCAATAACCTCAATGCAGATTTCAAACATGCCTTAGCCGCCCTGGGAGTACGAGACCACCCGAAGAGACACAGACAATTCTGAACCCTGTCTAGCTTTTAAGATACGGTTGGGTAGCTGAAATCAAGTTAATAATCAGTATACTGGGGAAAAGTTTGCCCAACTCCCCCAATGCACAACCCTATTTTGCTCTAGCTAGCTTTCTCATCAGTTTTTTGATACAATGAACCATGGTATCCTCCTGGACTGTCTAGAGGAGATGGGTTTCAAGGGTTCTGCAGGGGTTACATCTAATCTCCAGGGATGGTTCCAGAAAGTAGCATTGGAGCACTTCTTCTCAGCCCCCTTTGAGCTACAAAATGCCACACATCACTATACTGTCTCCAATGCATTTAACATCTACACAAAACCATTAGGAGAGGTCATTCGGGGATATTGAGCAAGGTTTCATCAGCTGCTAATGATACCCAGTTCTATTTGTCTACAAGATCTGAATTAGGAATGGCTGAGAAGACCCTGGGTGCAGTAGTGAGCTGGATGAGGACTAATGAATTGAGTATGAATCACTTCAAGCTTAACAATCTGCTGTATTAAATGATGTTTAAATACAAGGCCGCTAAGGAAATCCTTGATGATGATATGATGGACAACTATCTTCATTTAATCATATGAACTGTCCCCAAATATTTTGCCCATCCCCATTTCAGAAGTTTATCCTTTTCCTAAGCTTCATACTTTCTACACCTTGGAGACACAAATCATAATAGTGCATCCTGAATACCACTTTTTTTTGGGGGGGGGAGGCGGATAATACTTACCTGTTTATATTTTTCAATCACCAAGGGGAATCTATCACTAGAGTGGTTGAACAGTAGCAGGATGGTGGATTACTGCAACACACCTTTATCCTTGAAGTAAGGATTCAAGGTCATATTAGTGACTAAGGGTTGTATCCAACTCTGTTGCTTGGATCACAAAGCACACTGAAACTTCCCCTCCTCTCCTCCACAGACCCCTGCATATCCTGCAAATCTACTCTGGAGAGTTGGGGGGGGGGGAGTTGCTCTGGAGCAGACTTTGGGGGTACACAGGCAAAGGAAAGAAGAAGTCCCATGCTGCACTGGATACAACCTTCAAATCTTCTTACAAATATGATTCTTGCATTCTTCTCAGCCCCCTTTGAGCTACAAAATGCCACAGATCACTATACTGTCTCCAATGCATTTAACATCTACACAAAACCATTAGGAGAGGTCATTCGGGGATATTGAGCAAGGTTTCATCAGCTGCTAATGATACCCAGTTCTATTTGTCTACAAGATCTGAATTAGGAATGGCTGAGAAGACCCTGGGTGCAGTAGTGAGCTGGATGAGGACTAATGAATTGAGTATGAATTCTGGCAAGATGGAGGCTCCGTGAGCGAGTGAATCCGAAAACTAAGGAAGCCAGCAGATTGTTAAGCTTGAAGTGAAAATTTCACCACTCCCCTAGATTTCTAAGGCGCCAAAAGAAGCCTAACATACACTTTGGCTGTCTTTTAAAATGTTAAAACAGCAAACTTCCTTTAGACCGGAGGATTAATGCAAAAACAAAACTGTTGGTTCAAATGTCTCCTCTCTGCTTCAACAATTGTTATGAAACATTTTTCTAGTTTCCTTTTACAGACAAAAACCTATGTTGCTTTGTTTTGACATCAGTCACTTAAAAGCACTTGATAAATATTTCCATAAGGCTGGACGCCAGATCAGTTTAGGAGACGCGGTGAAGTTTTAACTCTTACTCAACTGTTAATGTGTGAAAATATGGAAAAGAGACTGATAGTTGGCAAAAAACACTTAAAACTAGAAAAGACACATTCACCAAACTTCATAGAAATTGCACCCATTTAGCCTGCCCCCCCCTTGACAGTGAACATCAAGCTATACAGGGCTGAAGCCTGACACATCTGCCACTCTATTCAATATGACAATTCAACACCTGCTCAGATCAAGGTGGTGGTGGTGGGGAAACCACTGTGTGGTCACAGTTTCACAAACATGGGGGAGGAATTGCTACACAGGTAAATAAGTATAGGAACTTGAGGCCATGGGAGGAGCTAGAGCTTTTTTTGGATAAGGTAAGTCCTCTCTGCTATAGGGACACCCTTTAGTTTTCAAGTAACCAGGGGCGGAAAACTGTACATGCATTTTTCTCCTATTGTTCAAGTTTAGATTCTCTGTGAGCTGCCCAATTTACATGTCGCAAATCCCGCTGTGCAGATTTCCAGAACCTGTGATTGTATCTGACCAAACTGTCTCATGACGTTTGTCCGGCATGGTCCATTCCTACCTTTGCAAGACAGAAGCATGCCATTATCCTCACTCGGTAGAAGCACTGTTCTTGCTCAAGTATATCAGTCAGCGCAAGTCGTGAAGCTGGAGTAGGGAACTTCTGGAGGGCCAAAATGGATTCTTCCTGTGCAACCACATCTCTCTCGTATCGGAGCTGGTACTGCCACATGAAGTCAGCCTGTTCGAATTCTACCTTCCTCAGTACAGACATATCCGGGTCTATTCTGATCCAGAGTAAGGGAGAATCGGCACTGAAAGAGATGACCAGATTTTGTACCAGCACTTAAAATGCAGCAAATGTGTGCAGACATTTCAATATGGGACTGCTAAAACATGGCACCTTAAAAAGAAATCTGACTCTTGTTTACTTCTTTTTGCACAAAACCAACAGTTCTCGGTCTGAACAACCATGCAGCTGCTTACAAACTGATGATATCAATCTGAACAAGCTTGGTGACAGCTTTGCACTTCATAAATTTCCCAGTGGAAGGGGCTTCAGCGTAGAAACAGTGAACAACAGGCATCTCTGAAATTAAATCTTACCCTGGTTTCCTTGCCTCCACTTCCAATTGCTGCACTTCAAGAACTTGCCCTACATTCCCCTGCATGTTCAGCACTGTCATAAAGAGTCTGTGGCTCATATGGACAGTGCAAGAAGAAAGCCAGCATCTCCTAACAAGGCAGATACATGAAACTAAGCTTCTGCATTCATAGTGCTTCTATTGGAACTGGGGCCAGTATGATTCTGTGTGTCTAGGACAATCCTATATAAGAGCTTCAGGGAAAGGAACAGCCACGCTTTGCTTCCATAAATTAACTTACTCCATGGCAGAAAGATCCATGTCAACTTCCTCCCCATTCATCAGAGGAATCTTTTTCTTCTTGTTTCTGTGTTTCAAAAAAGAAGAAGAGGTCTATTAAAATCATTTTCTCTTTTCCTTATTCTGCAAAAATGTATTAAATGATGTTTAAATACAAGGCCGCTAAGGAAATCCTTGATGATGATATGATGAACAACTATCTTCATTTAATCATATGAACTGTCCCCAAATATTTTGCCCATCCCCATTTCAGAGGTTTATCCTTTTCCTAAGCTTCATACTTTCTACACCTTGAGAGACAGAAATCATAATAGTGCATCCTGAATACCACTTTTTTTGGGGGGGGGGAAGGCGGATAATACTTACCTGTTTATATTTTTCAATCACCAAGGGGAATCTATCACTAGAGTGGTTGAACAGTAGCAGGATGGTGGATTACTGCAACACACCTTTATCCTTGAAGTAAGGATTCAAGGTCATATTAGTGACTAAGGGTTGTATCCAACTCTGTTGCTTGGATCACAAAGCACACTGAAACTTCCCCTCCTCTCCTCCACAGACCCCTGCATATCCTGCAAATCTGCTCTGGAGAGTTGGGGGGGGAGTTGCTCTGGAGCAGACTTTGGGGGTACACAGGCAAAGGAAAGAAGAAGTCCCATGCTGCACTGGATAAAACCTTCGAATCTTCTTACAAATATGATTCTTGCATTACAACAGTGGCGTGGGAGCCACAACACTAATCACCCCCAACCTGTCGGCACAATTTTAGAAGCCACGATCCACATGGGAAGGAACCCACACAGCATTATCTATTTCTGGAGAATGAAGCTGGCACTCGGAGGAGCCAGAGGGTGGGTTATTCCCATACGGCCTAAGGACCCCCCGGTGGCCTGGGCAGGTGTAGCACAGCAGCAGCTAACATGCTGCTGACATTAACGAGAGGAGTGAGCCAGAGAATACGAAAAACAAGAAAGCAGTAGTTATTTCAGGTGTATGTTTCACAGGGGAAGTCTACAAATAGTCTAAACCCTACCGTCTGCTTTTCGAGTGGCAGGGTATGTCGTGTTTAAGGCTGTTTTCTTCTATCTGAAGCGTGTGGTTGAAAGATCCATCAAGCTCTTGCACCGTCACTTTCAAAGGGCCCTTAGGGGGAAAATGTATTTTATTAGCAGGACAAATGTTTAAAAAGGCTGACAGTAGCAATGATTTAACCTGGAGGAGCATCTCCACTCCCATTGTTCAGCCCGGACACTGTGGTCCAGCCTCTACAATTCTATGAAAGTAGGTTTCTAGATCTCAAAGAGTATGTTTGTCATCTCATTTTAAAATGTATTTCTGTAGTGAACAATAGGAAACAACGAAGTCAGGAGTGCACTGAATATTGTGTCTAAATGCCAGTTGATTCAAGGTTTACTTTAGATGAACATTGCAGATGAGTAAGTTAAAAACCTCACTATAATTTATATTGATTCACAATAATCTAATACTAAACACGAAATTATAAATACAGAAATTACATGCAAATTTCTGTATTCAAAGTAACCATAGGCAACTATCTTTCTACCAGATATGGTTCAGAGCTCCAAGCAAGTTGCCCACCAAAGGCTGACGGTACAAATATGTAAAGTAAAAAGTGAAAGTTACAGAAAATATGCAGCAATTTTGTCAAATTTCAGGAAAGAGAGAGAAACAAACTCACCACATATTTCTGTGTCCCAGGAGATGTATAGTCTTGCTTTATTTCTAACTCTAGCACATTTCGTTTTCTATTAAATGCAAAGCTGCCATAAAACTTTACCACACCACTCTGATCTCTATGAGGCTGAATAGGATAATAACAGATAGGTTTACAAATACTGTATGCAAAAACTAAATTCCTCAAGTTTACAGAATTGCAACAGTACATCCAAAACAAGCGCGACGGTCTTGCTTCAATCAGGCTTGCGACGAAAATTCTAATGGACTGCGTCCATAATTTGCAATTTGATGTACAACATAAATGCAGATTTTGAAAATACTGCACAATTCCTTCAATTCCTACCCTAATGGCGAAAAGGAGATCATTCAGCTTCTGAGCTTTCTCTCCCTTTATGCATTTTGGAGCTCATAGCTTGCTGCTCTTGCGTGAAACCTCTGATTTGTAGTCTTGCGACTTGTTCATTATTGGGAGGTGCGCATAGGGGAACACTGAACTTCCACCCCATGTCATATACAATGATACACAATGATATCCATTCAGAGCCAGGTGAGTCATCACAAATTAGGAATGGGAAAGCATGTGTGGAACTGGTCCTTAGTATCCTCCTCCAGACTTTCACTACAGCCCTAATCCGTGTGTTCAAAATCACACGTAGAAGCCAGGGAAAGGACGCGGACGTGTGCTTGCCTGCTCCACTCCAACTTTCCCACACTGAGCAGAAAGTTGTGAAAGGAACTCATTTCATAAAATGTGTGATTGGCTAAGCACATTTGGCTGAACACACAAGGTTCCCTGCAACCAGGAACCCTGCATTATCAGAGTTCCTGGTCACAGAAAGGCTTATAGCACAATCTACACAAAAAATGCTTACAAGCCCCTTTCAAACCTGCTTGCTGAACATGGGAAGGTTGGGGGCACAGACTGGCCCTGGGGGCAGCAGGGGCAGGGTACATGTGTCTGCTGTCCCTTCCCCACCTGAAGCCCTGACACATTCTTGTATTCTGAAGAAATTCCATGGTGTTTTCATTAATTAATTAATTATCTCACAAGGACTTTTATTTAAAGCATCTGGTCTAACACAAAAAGAAGAGGGCATTTTAGTAGCAAAAGAGTGATTTTGTGAAAGCCAAATAATGAACGTTTGGAAGCAAAAGCTTTGCTTTGATTTGCAAAGCCTCCAATGTATCCTAACTCCTAAAAGGGAATCATGAATCCATACTACTGAACTGCTTATTTGTGTCTGCGTATTTACTACAAAATACTCCCTTTTCCAGGGTGCCTCTGTCCACCACACAGGACTTTGTGGAAACTTGGAAACTGACTTCAAGATGCACAATTCTCCTTGTGAAAAAAAAAATCTACTACAATATACAAAGTGTGTGAGAATAGTAGGTGAAATCCAGTTCTGAATGCATTTGTTTCTGTGAACTACACTCTGTATAAGTCTATTTTGCCTTTATCAAGGTGGACTGAAATATTATCGAAAGCACCAGATCAGTATTGCCAGGCAGTTCTGCAACTGCCAAGTGAGTTCTGCACCAGCCAATCTCTCTGCTATTCATTTGGGTGATTTAAATTACTTGTACATGGTCCCAAGTGTTTTGGTGCCAGGGTGAAATTTTTGGAATTCACTTCTGAGAATGCACCAGACTGTGGCATTTTCCATATCTGCCTTAAGAATGTTTTTGAAAATCCTCTGGATCCTTGCTGTGTAGCTTGGCTCTGTGGTTTGTCTTTCAGAACAGCGCACACTGGTACAAAATGCTGCATTTCTCCTCCGACAGTAGCATCTTGGAAACTAAACAATCAGCCACCAACAAGATGCGATTCAAAAGGGACAACAGCAATTTGAGCTACTTCTTAAACTTCACTATTTGAAACTCTCCAGACAAATTTAAGGCTGCTTCTTATGTCCTGGTGTATTCATTTAACGGGGCCAAAGAACAGCTATTTTTCATCTCCTTTGTTACTAGCCCTGGAGCTAGAATGAAAAAGGATACACCCATTGCTTTATTAACGGTTGAATGTCTTTGCCAGAGACATTGGAGATGGATTTCAAAAATCCAGATGTGGAAACCAGCATCTGACTCCACATATGAGACTGGAACTTCTGAGATGAGGCAGTGCTGGCCAGGCTCAAGAGCTTGTTGAAAACCTACGGTGAAATTAGCCACGGTTAGTAATCAAAACAGGCCCAGTGATCTTAAACTTTTAAGAAATATTAGTGAAAGTAACATCATAGGTACAGTTCATTGGAAACAAAATCAGATAGGACCCAAGGTGATTCAGACATCACGTTCAAACTGTGCACTGCTAGATGGGCAGAGGATTTCAAACCACATCTCTACCAAAGGGGACGGTCGCATTTCCTGCAACTATTTTGAAATGAAGACGTGACAAAAAAGATGTCAGCTCTAGGATGGGGGGGGTATTTTTTGCAAGCAGATGTGGTGCCTTGTTGGTTAAACCCATGTCCTATCTTATACAGTATCCCACTTTCAACAGCAACCAGCCAATGCCTCTCAAAGTTGGAAAAAGGACTGTAAATTGGTGGCCTCTTCTGATGGGAAATGTGGCCCTCCAGATGTTGTGAGTTCAAATCTCTTAAGCCTCAGCCAGCATGACCAATGGTAAGGGATTATGAGAGATGCAGTCCAGCAGCATTCAAAGGGTCACAGGATCCTCAGCTCTGTCTTATTGCTTGCATTGCCTTATTGCATTTACTAGCACTGTCTCTATACTGGAAATCGCATTTAGCAGTGAAGGTTCATAACTTTTTATATAGTCACTGTCTGCAAGTGGCTTCCTTTACTATATGCAGAAATTAAGCTGCTGAAAGTGTTTACCTAAAATGTTTCCAATGAACAAAACAGCTCTCTGCAGGGAACAGATTGAATCATTTAAGTAGATGGTGAGTGAGTACCCTAGTTTTTGTAAGCCACAGCCTGATTTCCATGGCATGTGATCCATGACACAAAGAGGAAACCTCGCTTCCCGGGTGTGGTTATAAATTGGCCCAAACCACACCAATCAATTATACAAACAGCTAACCACGCTGAGAAGTGCCCGTGCAGTCTGGGCTGCAGAGAAAGTGAGGTTAAGGCAATATGATGCAGCTATAATGCTGAAGTGGAGCACATATGACAACTTCAGATGCGATGCTCTGACATAAGAGTTCAAATATAACAAATAAATTCAAATTGTTTAGGGAACCAAAAACCGAATGCTGGCTCTCCCTTAACCATGGTTAGGTAGACAATCAAGGGCAATCAGTGAGATCACACACTCTATGGAGAAAATTTCCACCTTCCTGTAGTGACATGAAAAACAATGCATTCCTACACATGCCTATACAGAAGTAAGTCTCAATGAGTCCACTGTGGCTTACTCTCAAGGTTAAGTACCGGGTATGCATGGGATTGAACACTGTTCTTGAAGTGTTCTCGAAGCTACTAACATGAGTTTGGCCAAACTGCGAGAGGCAGTGAAGGATAGGCGTGCCTGGCGTGCTCTGGTCCATGGGGTCACGAAGAGTCGGACACGACTGAACGACTGAACAAATGCATGGGATTGAAGCTTAATGGATAGCTCATTACAAATGTCAGCTTTGGTTAAAGGTTAAATCAGGCTCCCTCTTAGCTAGGTTTTGTTAACCATGTTCTTGTTTACAAACCCTGGTTAAGCAAGCGAGAGGTAGCTGTAGCATAAAAGATATTCCAAGTTTGTTTTGCTGCCACGTGGATGACAGTATACAAGATTTAACACCTGCACATGTATTTATCTTGGATGACAACACTTTGGTCATTTTAAAAACAAAACAATAAAGTTTGTTTTTAAAAAGGAGAGAGGGGGGAAAGAGGTTGCTAACCCATGGTTCTCTAGATGTTGCAGGACTACTCCCACTTTTGGCCATACTGGCTAGGGCTGATGGGAACTGTAGTCCAAAAACCTGGAGTGCCAAATCTTAGTCACCCCTGTTGAAAGCCATTAATTGAAGATAGTGCTGATGTCAGTGCAGACATTAATTAGGCAGGGGGAGGGGGGATTCTGCTCTAGAAAGAGACCCCACAATTATGGTTGGCATAAAACCTATGTGGCCAAGAGGAAGTTCATGGTCTGTGGGCACCAGCCATTTGGGTATAACAGTAATAAGCTTCATAGTCTACTTTTAGGGTCACGTTTTATATGGAAGGCACTGAAATTCAAGTGGTTTTTTAAAAAAAAAAAAGTAATTATAAATAGAAAATTATAAAAGTGTCCAAACACTTACCTGTAACATGAACTCCATGCTTATTCTGTTTTCTATGAGTCTCATGACTAGGTGGGCTTTGCATTGGAACATAGTGTAGTATTCCCATGACAATGTGTGAGGATGCTTTATAGAAAAATGCAGGTGTGATGCAGGGCTGGAAAATGAAAATCAAGATCATTTCAGGACTATTTAATTTTGCATTTTAAGGGGAAAGTCCCACATACAGCAGAAAGTTCAAAAATAAAAAATTCAAAGAGTCAGACAGGATTCTCCTAATCCAGCAATTGAAAAGTATTAATTAAAACTCTGATCATATTAAGAACAGGGGCTCACGAAGTACACTTACAAATTTTACTCAGTGTTTTAAAAAAAATCTTCTCAGGTAAACTTTGGGTGTAAAACTAAAACTATCTGGGCAA
The DNA here is from genome assembly GCF_009819535.1 of Lacerta agilis. Taxonomy (NCBI): domain Eukaryota; kingdom Metazoa; phylum Chordata; class Lepidosauria; order Squamata; family Lacertidae; genus Lacerta; species Lacerta agilis. The sequence continues at coordinate 71,925,242 of NC_046318.1, forward strand.
ATTGCAAATTTTTTTACTTCTGCCTGTAACAATCTATGAACAATTCAGACAGGAGCACAGAAGGGAGGAAAGAGGAGAAATAATGACTATCATATACAGTGATACCCTGGGTTGCATACGTAATTGATTCCGGGTTAACGGGTTACAGTTCGTAACCCGAAAAGTAAGTAACCCGAACAAGCGCGCGAAAAACCCGGAAGTAGCGGTTTGCGCATGCGCAAACGCGTCTGAGCATGCGCGAACTGCGCACGCTCCGGGTTGCGCCTCCAGGTTACCAGAGTTCGTAACCCGAAAAGTACGTAACCCAAGGTTACGACTGTATTCTCTTTCACTGAGTACTTTAAAGAAGATATGAGCAGACTCTTTCGGCTAAGGAAGACAGCAGTAATTACAATGGGGTGGTATTCAATTAAGTTTACTCAGAGTAGACACAATTAAACTAATGGACCTATCTTAGATACATTCATTAATATCAATGGTCTACTCTGAATAGCACGTGTTACTCCTGAACCTCTCCTTTGAGCCACCAAAAGCAGTCATCTCACTGCTGGACCTCACAGCAGTGACTGTCACCTTAGCCATCACTGGGCACCTCCAAACTGCCTAGCCAGCAGGGCTTCAATCAGCAAACCAGTGGTAAGGAGCCAGTGAAAAGGATCTGTAACTTATTGGAGAAGAGGTATTTAAGCAGCCTTTTGCTTTCAATTACAGCCTCTTTAATAAAAACTATTCTCGGACATTGGACACAATTTGAATTAGGCAACTCAAGTTGAACAACTGTTCCCTTTCATCTCATATTGCTTATAAATCCATGTTGCCATCCCAATATAATCAGTTTAAGACTTTGGATGTAGTATTTCAGCACCATTTAATGAGCAATAAAGTCACATCCCTCCATCTGGCTACATAGAATGAGGTTTGTCAGCCATACGCTCTATTATTATTCTTTTTTAAAAAAAAAAAAAAAAGCCTGCAGTTTGCTCAAAGCTGATGTGCATCAATCATTAGAAGGACTCTGGTGCTTGTAGAAATAGCAAAATGTGTGTTTTAAAGTGATTTTCACACCTGTAGCAAAATAGTTTCCCTTTCCTTGGAAAGGTTTTTACTCTACTTTGCATATATTTTGTTAATATACTTCCATTCTGTAATTCAAACAAGGCAAATGTTTACCAAGGATGTACTTTATCGGACCATTAGGTAGCTGAGGTAATGAAGCCTTTGGCCAAATGTCTCATTACTCACCTGAAGAGGAACAGAGAGAGAGAGAGTGTGTGTGTGTATTATTGGCCTTATAAATCTACTAAACTTACTTGTCTTTTTCTTTTCCTCCACCAAAGATTGGATGAAGTAAGACTCCACCGGTCTTCAGTTCATACACAACTATTTTGTCCAGTTCCTGAAATGCAAATAATAATAATAATATTGCAAAGGTGTATTTGGCTACAAAGAGAAGACAAGCTGTACATGATCCTGGGGTGTCCAAGAGACAGCTTGGCCCCCACTATTGGTTGCCCCTGCAATGTGTGATTGCCAGAGAGTGCTGAATGCATTATCACACACACACACACACACACACACACTTTTCTATACAACCCCTGAAAAGAGAGGCATTTTGCCTTCCTTTCCATCTGCTGCTTGGTACCTTACTCTCAGTGAACAGAGTGAACTGTTACTGAAAAATTGGGTGGGTTTTTTTTTTTGGGGGGGGGAGATCTGTAAAAAACGCAGTGCAATATTCTAACGACAACATATGAGCCTGTTTAAAAGGGGAAATGAAGACAGGGTGCAGGGTTAGAAAATTAAATCAAGATCACTTGAAAGCTTTTAATGGCAAAACCCATCACACTTGTTGATAAGATATAATAAAGACACACAAGGAAAAGAGGCAGATGGTCTGGACTAATTCATAAACCATGCACTTGGCAGAAGTGTGTAGGACCCCCTAAAACAGAGGCCTAATTCTCACTAAGGTAGAAAACCAGTATCTGGGCTGTTCTTTCTTCAGACAGCAAGTCAGGGCTCACATGACTGGATGCTCATCTGCAGAGGTGGGAAAAGAACCTGAATGGTTGTTCTGTGTTGCTACAGCAGGGCATCACTGAGGGGGTTTAGTGCCACCCTGTGGCCTGCAAGGGTGGGTAATTACCTTTGACCCGAGGATGGCGTGGTGGGTTGCTAACACACTTCCAGAGAAAGAAAAACCTGTTCTGTTAATAATAATAGTAATTTATTATTTGTACCCCGCCCATCTGGCTGGGTCTCCCAAGCCACTCTGGGTGGCTTCCAATAGAGATTAAAATACATGAAAATATCACACATTAAAAACTTCCCTGAACAGGGCTGCCTTCAGATGTCTTCTGAATGCAAGGTAGTTGTTTATCTCTTTGACATGAGATGGGAGGGCGTTCCACAGGGCGGGCGCCACTACCGAGAAGGCCCTCTGCCTGGTTCCCTGTAGCTTTGCTTCTCGCAGTGAGGGAACCACCAGAAGGCCCTCGGCGTTGGACCTCAGTGTCCAAGCAGAATGATGGGGGTGCAGACGCTCCTTCAGGTATGCTGGGCCGAGGGCTTAATGTTTATGTAGCCAACCCAATATAACATAATGCTTCCTCAAGCAGAGAAACAGATTGAGGTTGAATCCTGACAAGACAGAAGTACTGTTTTTGGGGGGCAGGTGTGGAGGACTCCCTGGTCCTAAATGGGGTAACTGTGCCCCTGAAGGACCAGGTGCACAGTCTGGGAGTCATTTTGGACTCACAGCTGTCCATGGAGGAGCAGGTTAATTCTGTGTCCAGGGCAGCTGTCTACCAGCTCTATCTGGTATGCTGGCTGAGACCCTACCTGCTTGCAGACTGTCTCGACAGAGTGGTGCATGCTCTAGTTATCTCCCGCTTGGACTACTGCAGTGTGCTCTACATGGGGCTACCTTCGAAGGTGACCCAGAAACGATAACTAATCCAGAATGCAGCAGCTAGACTGGTGACTGGGAGCAGCTGCTGAGAACACATAACACTGGCCTTGAAAGACCTACATTGGCTCCCAGTATGTTTCCGAGCACAATTCGAAGTGTTGGTGCTGACCTTTAAAGCCCTAAATGGCCTCGGTCCAGTATACCTGAAGGAGCATCTCCACCCCCATTGTTCTGCCCGGACACTGAGGTCCAGTGCTGAGTGCCTTCTGGCGGTTCCCTCACTGAGAGAAGTGAAGTTACAGAGAACCAGGCAGAGGGCATTCTCGGTAGTGGCACCCACCCTGTGGAAGGCCCTCCCATTAGATGTCAAAGAAATAAACAACTATCTGACGTTCAGAAGACATCTGAAGGCAGCCCAGTTTAGGGAAGTTTTTAAGGACTGATGTTTTAATGTATTTTTAATATTTTGTTGGGAGCCGCCCAGAGTGGCTGGGGAAACCCAGCCAGATGGGCGGGGTATAAATAATAAATTATTATTTGTAATAATGATGATGTCTCCCAAAACAGCTTCACTGGTCAGTTACCCAGGGGACACTGTTTTGCCAAATATTTCTGGAATTGCACATATAGGTATTGTGTAATTTCCCACTTAATTGTGACAGCTTCACATTAAAATGCGTCAAAGGCAAGGATAGCTCCATTTGTGCATCCCCTTGTGTATCTGTGTAACAGCATAAAGATGCTTTCAAAATCCATTGGGGCTCATTACCTCCTTGATCCAGTGCCGATACTCATTTACACCAAAGGTTTTCTTCATCCAGAGGCCATAAATATAGCCAGAGATTCCCTTCAACACCCACTCATCTGACCTGTAAGCGAAGAAGCGACGAGAGAAAAATCCCTCTTGATTTACAGAATCTGGACTCCATGCTGAATGCACTCCTAGTGAAAATACTTTAAAAGCTAACAACTCTCACCATCTAAATAAATAAAGGATTAATGAACCAAGAACAGATGTATATATCCTGGCAGCAAGTGACTCACAAAAGCCTTAATTCTAATTAAAATCTAGGCAACTACAGTGGTGCCTCGCAAGACGAAATTAATTCGTTCCACAAGTCTTTTCGTCTTGCGGAAATTTCGTCTTGCGAAGCACGGTTTCCCATAGGAATGCATTGAAACTTAATGAATGCGTTCCTATGGGAAAAAACCAGTCGGGGCCGGGTGTCGGGAAAGCGAGCGGGGAGAGCAGTTACTTACAGTACTGTAGTGAGCGGCGGTGGCGGGAGGAAGCCGGGTGTGGGGAGGGCGATGGGGAGCGCGGGGAAGGCGAGCAGGAGGAAGCCGGGTGTCGGGACTGCGATGGGGCAGCGCGCGGAGGGCGAGCAGGAGGAAGCCAGGTGTCGGGACTGCGATGGGGCAGCGCGCGGAGGGCGAACGGGAGGATCCAGGCGTGGGGAAGGCGATGGGGAGCGCGGGGAAGGCAAGCAGGAGGAAGCCAGGTGTCGGGACTGCGATGGGGCAGCGCGCGGAGGGCGAGCAGGAGGAAGCCAGGTGTCGGGACTGCGATGGGGCAGCGCGCGGAGGGCGAGCAGGAGGAAGCCAGGTGTCGGGACTGCGATGGGGCAGCGCGCGGAGGGCGAGCAGGAGGATCCAGGCGTGGGGAAGGCGATGGGGAGCGCGGGGAAGGCAAGCAGGAGGAAGCCAGGTGTCGGGACTGCGATGGGGCAGCGCGCGGAGGGCGAACGGGAGGATCCAGGCGTGGGGAAGGCGATGGGGAGCGCGGGGAAGGCAAGCAGGAGGAAGCCAGGTGTCGGGACTGCGATGGGGCAGCGCGCGGAGGGCGAGCAGGAGGAAGCCAGGTGTCGGGACTGCGATGGGGCAGCGCGCGGAGGGCGAGCAGGAGGATCCAGGCGTGGGGAAGGCGATGGGGAGCGCGGGGAAGGCAAGCAGGAGGAAGCCAGGTGTCGGGACTGCGATGGGGCAGCGCGCGGAGGGCGAGCAGGAGGAAGCCAGGTGTCGGGACTGCGATGGGGCAGCGCGCGGAGGGCGAGCAGGAGGATCCAGGCGTGGGGAAGGCGATGGGAAGCGCGGGGAAGGCAAGCAGGAGGAAGCCAGGTGTCGGGACTGCGATGGGGCAGTGCGCGGAGGGCGAGCAGGAGGAAGCCAGGTGTCGGGACTGCGATGGGGCAGCGTGCGGAGGGCGAGCAGGAGGATCCAGGCGTGGGGAAGGCGATGGGGAGCGCGGGGAAGGCAAGCAGGAGGAAGCCAGGTGTCGGGACTGCGATGGGGCAGCGCGCGGAGGGCGAGCAGGAGGAAGCCAGGTGTCGGGACTGCGATGGGGCAGCGCGCGGAGGGCGAGCAGGAGGAAGCCGCGTGTAGGGAGTTCGATGGGGAGCGCGGGGAGGGCGATCGTTAGTGAGCGGCAAGCAGGGAGGGCCAGCGCAAGCGGGAGGGTTCTTCTTACAGTGGTACCGCGCAAGACGAATGCCTCGTCTTGCGAAGCACGACCATAGAGAAATTCGTCTTGCGGGTCAACCAAAAAATCGCAAAACCCTTTCGTCTTGCGAGTTTTTCGTTGTGCGAGGCATTCGTCTTGCGGGGTACCACTGTACATATTTTGGTATTTTTATTTAAAATATTCTCTAGCATACAGAAACTTAAAAATCTATGTAAGTAAATACGGTAGACTGTAAGAGCTTGTAGGTTATCTTGCACATTTAAGAAACCCCAAATGTGCTATGATTGCTGTGACAGCTATAGAATTTATCTGCATTTATGCTTTATAATGATTCACATACTCATAGCCAAAATTCGACGTGGGAGTTATCTATTTTAAGATGTACTCACCAAGACATTCTCGATATGAAACAGCCAAAAAACTGCTGGGCCAGAGCCTGAGCCAAACATCTCCTGGTCAGCGGGGTCTCATCTATTATCATTGCACTGTGCAAAAGGTTTGTGCTAAATAAAAAACACAAACAAGCATATGCACAACGGTGGCAAACAGAATCTTCAGGAGAAACAAAATCTTCCACCTCAATTTAAACAAGTAAACATGAACAAATAATAGCAGAATTTTAACTAGAGAAGTATAAAACAGCTTTCTTAACGTCTTATATGGGTCAGCTTCACATGCAACATGAAGCCAAACCATCACTAAGTGTGAACCAACAGGTGTGTGTGTACTCAGAGTAAAAATTCACGGTTGCATCTCTCCTTTGCCACATGCACTTTGGACCGTGGTTGCGAAATTAAAATTGGGAACATTTTAAAACACCTTGTGTTTCTAAAACTGGCTGCATTCGGTTGAAGTCATTCTGGCAATAATAATAAATGTGCTGCCATGTTATTTACAATTCTTATCTCATCAGTCGATTCTACGGCAACCTTTGGCATCATTTTATAAGCTGGAAACTGAATTGAAATGGGGAGCTAGCTCAAAGGCATCCCCTGCAAGTACGCAGCTGAGTTTCAGCCAAAAGCCCAGGTCCCAGTATAACACTATCCTTGGTCCTATGAACTTAAATGATGGCACTGAGTTTCCTTTAAAAAGACAAAACAACAAACACAAAAACCTCTAGTGATTTGGACTGAAGTATCTCTCTACCAAGGGACCCAGGTGCGCTGTGGGTTAAACCACAGAGTCTAGGGCTTGCTGATCAGAAGGTCGGCGGTTCGAATCCCTGCCACGGGCTGAGCTCCTGTTGCTCGGTCCCAGCTCCTGCCCACCTAGCAGTTCAAAAGCACGTCAAAGTGCAAGTAGATAAATAGGGACCACTCCAGCAGGAAGGTAAACGACGTTTCCGTGCGCTGCTCTGGTTCGTCAGAAGCAGCTTTGTCATGCTGGCCACATGACCCAGAAGCTGTCTGCGGACAAACGGCAGCTCCCTCGTCCTATAGAGCGAGATGAGCACCGCAACCCCAGAGTTGGACACGACTGGACTTGATGGTCAGGGGTCCCTTTACCTTTTATCTCTCTACCAGCATGAGATACGCTGAAGTGTGGTGGATATCTGTGCATTTCTCAAATCACTTTGTTTTAGATGGGTTAGTTGTAAGTTGTTGTTGTTGTTGTTCAGTCGTTCAGTCGTGTCCGACTCTTCGTGACCCCATGGACCAGAGCACGCCAGGCACGCCTATCCTTCACTGCCTCCCGCAGTTTGGCCAAACTCATGTTAGTAGCTTCGAGAATACTGTCCAACCATCTCATCCTTTGTCGTCCCCTTCTCCTTGTGCCCTCCATCTTTCCCAACATCAGGGTCTTTTCCAGGGAGTCTTCTCTTCTCATGAGGTGGCCAAAGTACTGGAGCCTCAACTTCAGGATCTGTCCTTCTAGTGAGCACTCAGGGCCGATTTCCTTGAGAATGGATAGGTTTGATCTTCTTGCAGTCCATGGGACTCTCAAGAGTCTCCTCCAGCACCATAATTCAAAAGCATCAATTCTTCGGCGATCAGCCTTCTTGATGGTCCAGCTCTCACTTCCGTACATTACTACTGGGAAAACCATAGCTTTAACTATACGGACCTTTGTTGGCAAGGTGATGTCTTTGCTTTTTAAGATGCTGTCTAGGTTTGTCATTGCTTTTCTCCCAAGAAGCAGGCGTCTTCTAATTTCGTGACTGCTGTCACCATCTGCAGTGATCATGGAACCCAAGAAAGTGAAATCTCTCACTGCCTCCATTTCTTCCCCTTCTATTTGCCAGGAGGTGATGGGACCAGTGGCCATGATCTTAGTTTTTTTGATGTTGAGCTTCAGACCATATTTTGCGCTTTCCTCTTTCACCCTCATTAAAAGGTTCTTCAATTCCTCCTCACTTTCTGCCATCAAGGTTGTATCATCAGCATATCTGAGGTTGTTGATATTTTTTCCGGCAATCTTAATTCCGGTTTGGGATTCATCCAGCCCAGCCTTTCGCATGATGAATTCTGCATATAAGTTAAATAAGCAGGGAGACAATATACAGCCTTGTCGTACTCCTTTCCCAATTTTGAACCAATCAGTTATTCCATATCCAGTTCTAACTGTAGCTTCTTGTCCCACATACAGTTTTCTCAGGAGACAGATGAGGTGATCAGGCACTCCCATTTCTTTAAGAACTTTCCATAGTTTGCTGTGGTCGACACAGTCAAATGCTTTTGCGTAGTCAATGAAGCAGAAGTAGATGTTTTTCTGGAACTCTCTAGCTTTCTCCATAATCCAGCGCATGTTTGCAATTTGGTCTCTGGTTCCTCTGCCCCTTCGAAATCCAGCTTGCACTTCTGGGAGTTCTCGGTTCACGTACTGCTTAAGCCTGCCTTGTAGAATTTTAAGCATAACCTTGCTAGCGTGTGAAATGAGTGCAATTGTGCGGTAGTTAGAGCATTCTTTGGCACTGCCCTTCTTTGGGATTGGGATGTAAACTGATCTTCTCCAATCCTCTGGCCACTGCTGAGTTTTCCAAACTTGTTGGCATATTGAGTGTAGCACCTTAACAGCATCATCTTTTAGGATTTTAAATAGTTCAGCTGGAATATCATCACTTCCACTGGCCTTGTTGTTAGCAAGGCTTTCTAAGGCCCATTTGACTTCACTCTCCAGGATGTCTGGCTCAAGGTCAGCAACCACACTACCTGGGGTGTATGAGACCTCTATATCTTTCTGGTATAGTTCCTCTGTGTATTCTTGCCACCTCTTCTTGATGTCTTCTGCTTCTGTTAGGTCCTTTCCACTTTTGTCCTTAATTGTGGTAATCTTTGTACGAAATGTTCCTTTCATATCTCCAATTTTCTTGAACAGATCTCTGGTTTTTCCCATTCTGTTATTTTCCTCTATTTCTTTGCATTGCTCGTTTAGAAAGGCCCTCTTGTCTCTCCTTGCTATTCTTTGGAAATCTGCATTCAATTTCCTGTATCTTTCACTATCTCCCTCACATTTTGCTTGCCTTCTCTCCCCCGCTATTTTTAAGACCTCATTGGACAGCCACTTTGCTTTCTTGCATTTCTTTTTCATTGGGATGGTTTTCGTTGCTGCCTCCTGTATAATGTTACGAGCCTCCATCCACAGTTCTTCAGGCACTCTATCCACCAAATCTAAGTCCTTAAACCTGTTTTTCACTTCAACTGTGTATTCATAAGGAATTTGATTTAGATTGTATCTTACTGGCCCAGTGGTTTTTCCTACTTTCTTAAGTTTAAGCTGGAATTTTGCTATAAGAAGCTGATGATCAGAGCCACAGTCAGCTCCAGGTCTTGTTTTTGCTGAGTGTATAGAGCTTCTCCATCTTTGGCTGCAGAGAATATAATCAATCTGATTTCGATGTCGCCCATCTGGTGATGTCCATGTGTAGAGTCGTCTCTTGTGTTGTTGGAAAAGAGTGTTTGTGATGACCAGCTTGTTCTCCTGACAGAACTCTATTAGCCTTTGCCCTGCTTCATTTTGAACTCCAAGGCCAAACTTGCCAGTTGTTCCTTTTATCTCTTGACTCCCTACTTTAGCATTCCAATCCCCTATAATGAGAAGAACATCCTTCTTTGGTGTCATTTCTATAAGGTGTTGTAAGTCTTCATAGAATTGGTCAATTTCAGTTTCTTCAGCACTGGAAGTTGGTGCATAAACTTGGATTACTGTGATGTTAAAAGGACTGCCTTGGATTCGTATCGAGATCAATCTATCATTTTTGAAATTGCATCCCAGTACAGCTTTCGCCACTCTTTTGTTGACTATGAGGGCCACTCCATTTCTTTTACGGGATTCCTGCCCGCAGTAGTAGATATGATAGTCATCTGAACTGAATTCGCCCATTCCCGTCCATTTTAGTTCACTGATGCCTAGGATGTCAATGTTTATTCTTGCCATCTCATTTTTGACCACATCCAGCTTACCAAGGTTCATGGTTCTTACATTCCAGGTTCCTATGCAATACTTTTCTTTACAGCATTGGACTTTCCTTTCGCTTCCAGGCATATCCGCAACTGAGTGTCCTTTCGGCTTTGGCCCAGCCGCTTCATCAGCTTTGGATCTACTTGTACTTGTCCTCCGCTCTTCCCCAGTAGCATGTTGGACGCCTTCCGACCTGAGGGGCTCATCTTCCAGCGTCATATCTTTTATATGCCTGTTGTCTTTGTCCATGGAGTTTTCTTGGCAGGGATACTGGAGTGGGTTGCCAGTTCCTCCTCCAGGTGGATCACGTTTGGTCCAAACTCTCCACTATGACCTGTCCATCTTGGGTGGCCCTGCACGGCATAGCTCATAGCTTCCCTGAGTAATTCAAGCCCCTTCGCCACGACAAGGCAGTGATCCATGAAGGGGTAGTTGTAAGTACTTACCTAAAAATGCTCATGGAAGCGTAAGCAGCTACTTCAACATAGGCCTCGTCTACAAAAACCGTCTTGAAACAGGAGTAAGGATAGCGGCATGTAAGTATCTCTTCATAGAATTCAAATACTTCATGGAGATAAGATGTGGTGTGTTTGAGCAGCGGGAGAAGCTGGGGTAAGCAGAAATGAGTCACCTACAACAACAACAAAGGAGAAAACCTTTTTAAGAAACAAAATCAAATTCAAGTTAGCAAATAGCTAAAAGTGAACATTAGAAAATGCTGCCGATGGAAAATGTAAAGATTAGCAAGTTTGACCCTGAGGTCACCATCACTGCATGTATATAGCTTAGAGATGCAGAAGATGAGGTGGTGAACTGGCCATGCAATTGTGTGCAGCTTTGCTATTCCTCCACAGCTTTTCAGAGATCCAGGAAAATAGTTAATGCGAGGCACAGCCTGAGGCTACATACAACAGCCTATCTGCAGCATGAAGTGTCATAAAGTAGCAAGCATTTAAGTGGGTATTCATGGTACTTCCAGCCATTGGAATCCATTGGAAGTTACAACAATAATTGGTACTTCCCAAAGATAAGGCAACAGACTTACGACAACACACAAAACTTTTATAAAGCAATAGTCAGGGGAAATAGTAATATGAATAGAGAGATAAATTTATATTCCGACTTTATGATTCTGGCTGTTGATAACTTATTTTAGATATTATTCTATCCCTGGGCATTCAGGACAGGGAACATGATTTCTTAAGAACAAAGAAATATAACAGGACAAATAAAAAAACCACTGAAAAATTCTATATGACCAATATAGCAAGAGTAAAACCCTAATCAATAACCACCCAAGAACCTCACACCACGACAAATCACGTGGAATAGGAGAAGTGCCACACAGAGGCTGCCTATGTATTACCTCATGCATGTATGGATCAACAAGGATTTCAAATGGTCCGATGGCCAAAGAGATGTTAGATGCTGCAGTTGGAATTGTCAGCATATAATGGAAGGTCTTTTTTCTCATATCATGAGTATACACCGTTTCCACCAGGTCACCATTTGAGACCGCCACCATTGTGGCATCCACGGTAAATTCCAGTTTCCATGTGCATAGTTCGGAGTATGAATCAACACAAGGAAACCAAAACCTGGAGAGAAAGTGAAGTCATTAAAAACCATAATCATTTTCCCAATCCAAGACAAATGTTGCGGTACTTGATGTGTAGGCATCTGGGGCCTTAGCTTTACCAAAACAGTACAATCCTGCAAGCAGCTGACCCTTCCCAAATGTTTGATAACTGCATTCTGTCAATGCATAAACACAAAGAACTACAAAAAGCTAGCCAGTTTAGGACTCCCATGAGGCTGCTACTCCAAGTTAAGAAGTTCAATTCTACAATACTGAAAGACTGACTAGTATGGTGAGGCTTTGAAAGTTCCCCTTCAGAAAAGCACACTGCAAAACACACTTGGAATATGTTTGCACATTGGCAAGAGAGCTCCTGCGGTCCAACAGTGATGTCTTCAGTCCTTTGTTTTTTGTTCTTCTTGTTGTTGATACAGGAATGTACAGATTAATTCCTCCACCACCACCACCACCCCAAAAAAACCAGGGGTAGGGATGGGGAATCTATTCCAGTTCTCTTGAAGTGGTATAACATATAAACATATGGAAAGCTAAGCAGGTAAAACGCTAAGATTTTTCCTTTTCTATTCAGACAGACCGCCAGTCAAAGCTTAGGTGCTTTCTCATTCATTTTAACAATGATAAATCAGACTTCGATAGCTCTAGAAATTAAATATACATTATTCAAAACTCTCTCATAGAAGAGCATTTACTCTAGCCCGTAATCACAAATGTCTTCTGCAGTTCTCCAAGGGAAGTACAAACGGACCCCATTGTGCGAGAGATACTGCCTGTGTGGATCTGGAGAGGTGGAAACTACTGGCCACATACTCTTGCGATGCTGCTTCTACGCAGAGGTGCGAGGCGAGTTTATCCACTCGATGCTGGCTGAGCTACCTGGACGCTCGGACAATTTCTATAGAGTGGCTTCTCTCAGATGCTAACGCTAATGTGACAGCAAAGGTAGCCAGGTTCTGTGCTAGAGCCATAAAAATTCAGTCCGATCTAGTTCGCAGTACCCACACAACTTAAGGACAGAGCTAAAGACGAACCAGTGCTATAACCAGCTGTAGCCCACCTTTTAAAGTAGTGATATCTTCTTTTATCTAAAAATTTTAAAGTTTAAAGTTTATATTTACAGTTCATATTTTAGCATGTATTTTGGATTGTTTTTTATGGATATGTGTGTGCTGGTTGAGAACCGTAACAATAAATCTATCTATCTATCTATCATTATTCAAAAGAGAAGAAAGGGAGGGTAATGAAGTACCACGGGTCAACTGACCCTATATTTACTGAGCAGCATGTACAATATCTATTTTACTGAATGACAATCAATTGAAAAGCTGCGAACTGGCAATGAGTGCACACATGGGTTATTTGTTTTCTTCCTTGTAAGGAAAATGCCATGTCTGAATGGTCTTAAAATATTCTGAAATGACTGTAAAGCAAAATAGGACCTCATTTCCAACTCTCACAACACTCTTCAATTTCTAGGCCCGTGGGAAACGGGAGCATAAGACTCTGCAATTCTCACCTTGTAGAATTTTGATACCCGCAAGAGAAGACATGGGCCCCTCTCTCTGCTAAGCTTCCTTCTACGTTGGGTACCACAAAATGAAGGCCTCCTTTTGGCTGGTCCAGAGAAAAGTTGATATGTACCTTCAAGACTTTTAATTCTGCAGCAGTAAAAGAGCAACCACATAATAAAATATGTATTAATCTGGTATTTCTGGAGGAAACGTGGCAAACCCACCATTAACTATTCATTAACTTGCAAAACCACTTTGTACTCAGAACTTCAATGAACTAAGGAAGAGGAAAAGATGAAAGAATGAAGGTGAGATCTTTGATGATGACCCAGGACTCTCAAAGTGAAACAGAATTTTCTATTATAAAACATTGAAAATACGCACAGGAGATTATTTCTTTTGGTATATATTTTTCTGTACACAGAAGCTAGTCTGTGAGGCTTGAAGTAACTCTTAAGAACTTGCCGTAATTCACATAATCAAACAGCCTGCCTGATCTACGCCTCAAAATCAAAAGCGCTCCACCAGCATAGCAGGGCCATTGAAGCCCTGCCAAAGCGCAGCACGCCTGGAAAACTATTCTAGATTGCTAGCAAGTCTGTAGCACTTTCATTTTAAGGGTTTCTGGACTTTACCATCGACGTGCTTCCAAAGCTCTGACGGCACCTTGATACACAGCTCTCCATTTCCAGCATCCGGGTCCACAGCACTGACTGCAGCAGCATACGCATTGGAAAAGTAGTTGAGATTTCTCCTGCAACACAGAGGACTCCAAGTTCAAATTCAAAAAAAGGATTCGGGGGTCAAGGGACTTCACATGCTGCAAGAAAGCAGATGAAAAATGCCCACAACAGAAGTGCTTAAAATTGTCACCTCTAACAGTAACCACTTAGAAATGCCAACTCAACACTCATGGGCAGATTGTACACCCTCTTTGAAATGTCACAAGAAAAGCTTTAAACTTAACTGAGAAAGTCATTTGATAAGCTTGAAACAATTGCAGTGAAAATCCTCTCCATCACTCCACTTATCTTGACTTCATGTGGCAAGGGCACACGGAGCAGGGTCTGCCCTACACAATGGAACTGGAGACTTAAGCACGTATGGAGAGAGGGAGTCTCCAAAATACGTCAGCCCCAGGCCACGAAACATGTCGAAAAGGTAGGATCCAGCACCATCAATTGGGCCAGGAAGCCAAATCAGCAGCCAGCACGTTTGCCAGAAAGTAGGCTGAATATTATTCTGCCTCCTCATATTTGACAAAATAATGGTCTGAATAACTATAGACTAGCCTGGGAGATATACTGATATATTGCCCACGACCAGTATGAGGAGCAGATGTTGGTTTCACCAGTGATATGCTGCTGAGTGAAACCAACATCGCGGTCTGCCCTCAAACCACTGTAGAGGGAGAAACAAACTGCATTAAGTGAGGTGCCGATACAGCTTGTTTCTCCCTCTGCATCTTCAAACTGGGCACCCAGTTGCCGCTCCCTTCAGCCAAACATTTAATGTAGCCCCCAGTCCAGCACTGGCTTGCCCAAGCCAGCAGCAGGATGGGGTCTCCGTGAAACTGCCCACCCATCTGAACGACCCTGATGTCTCAGCAGCATTGGATCGCTCAGCTGAGGTGGGAGGCTTCTTCTACGCCCCAACTGTGTGAAACCCGATACTGCTGTGGTGTCAGGTGGTTCAGATGGGGGGTGGAAGAAGCCTCCCCCCACCCCCATATGAGCGATCCAATGCTGCTGAGGCTGGCTGGGGTCAATGCAGCTTGTTTCAACATCGCGGTATATCACCAAACTGTGATGTCTGGCTGGTGATACATCATGATGTTGAAAATCTAACATCACCCATCCCTACTATAAAGGTAAACGTAAAGGACCCCTGACAGTTAAGTCCAGTCGCAAACGACTTTGGGGTTGCAGCGCTCATCTCGCTTTACTGGCCGAGGGAGCCGACGTTTGTCCACAGACAGTTTTTCCGGGTCATGTGGCCAGCGTGACTAAGCCGCTTCTGGCAAAACCAGAGCAGCACATGGAAACGCTGTTTACCTTCCCGCTGGAGCAGTACCTATTTATCTACTTGCACTTTGACGTGCTTTCGAACAGCTAGGTTGGCAGGAGCTGGGACCGAGCAACGGGAGCTCACCCCGTCGTGGGGATTTGAACCGCCGACCTTCCGATTGGCAAGCCCTAGGCTCAGTGGTTTAGACCACAGTGCCACCCGCATCCCTATCCCTACTATAGACTGCCTTATATTACTGAAACCATTCATATTGTGGTGCTGATCTTTTCCTAAATGGATGATAATATACAATGTGCGTGCTGTATGTTCAGTTTTAACTTTTTGCATATTAAATTTCAGGCCGCAAATGCATGGAAACTCAGAGTTAAAAAAGCAATCTTCCAAAACCAAGCCACAACGAATCCCATTCATTACCGCCAACTCATCTACATCCTGTTGCACTCTAATGGTGGTGATTTCACAGTCAATTGAACTCCTTGGCTGGGTGGCTTTGCACCATACCCTTAACATTCTTTTAAACGCTGATCTAATGAAGAACAGAGGATACCTTTCTTAGTTTGAGTCCTGCAGCAGAACTAGTTTTACAAATATGTAGCATGCTTTCTTTCCTCAATGAGCTCAAGTTCATCTCCTAAGGGTTACTTTCCAAAACTAGCAATATCATGCCTGAAACAAGTCAATAAAATTCCGCGACTATAAGGAGGAAATAAAACTGCCCTTTCTTTCCCTGTTTGACTTAAAGGTTTATTAGATGCTCTACTATAGCTTACTTTTTTTTACAATATGCCCAACATGAGCACTATCTACAAGGTTCAAACAAAAAAAAAGAAGTCACAATACTTTCTTTCCCATACCAACTCATCTTCCACAGAAAAAGGAGGGTTTTGTACAATGAGAGGGTTTGAGCCAAATTAAAACCTCACAAAAATCAGACATGATCTCATTTCAAAGGTTTCCTTCCACCTCATTCCCTACCCACCACATACTGAGTAAACGTCATTATGAATTTTTGAAATCTAACTTGGAAAACTCAAGAGGCTAAACTGATTATTCATGAATAGCCCAGAGATTATTCATGCATAGTCCAGAGGATGCAGACACCTCAGTCCTGAAGTACAAACTTCAACTCAGAAAGAATTTTCGACTATTTACTAAGAAAACATGTTAGCTCAGTTTTTAGCCTTTGATAATACTATGGCTGGTGCACAAGTGGTGACTTGCATGTATAAATAAGCAATTCCAGATCAAACATCACAGGCAGAACTTTCACTACCATCTCACACCTCCATAAAACATGGAGTCAATTCATACATTCAGAAAGGAGTCATCAAATGAGATAATCAACAACAATCAATGTTCATGGTGTGCGAATTAGCCCTAGCTTTCCAATTTTGCTTTTTTAGTTGTTGAAATCTATCCGAATCTGAAGGCTTGGAGCATGTTACTACCAGCTAAGTAGCAACAGGAACAACAAGAGGATACCCACTACAGTGGTACCTCGGTTTTCAAACAGCTTAGTTTCCGAACAACTCGGAACCTGAACACTGCAAACCCGGAAGTAGGTGTTCCACTTTTCAAACTTTGCCTCGGAAGCCGAACGTGCTCCTGAGATTCCATTTTTACTGTTGTGCAGCTCATTTGAGTCCCCCACTGTCAGGAAACCCCCCTCACCCCGACAGGTAGCTTTCCCAGATCCGTTGCGGTACAGGGACCCACCTCCCCCTCGTCATCCTCCTCCTCTGGAGGAGACCACTCCTCCAGTGGGGAGGGGGAGATGGAAGCAGGGAGTCGGGACAGGGGCTGTGTCAGGATCACAGAGCCTCAACACCAAGCAGGAAGTGGGGAACAGGGACCGTTTCCCGCGCTCCGATCGCGAAGGGAGGAAGGACGTGGAAGGGGGAGGCGGGGGTTTAGAATCCCGCGCCTTCTGTGCTGGACCAAGAACCGGAAACGGTCATTCCCAGACTCTGCTGAGGGATGAGATGGATGTTTTTATTTGAGCTCCACTGTAAATATTTGCACAATAAAGAACTTAGTTGTTAGAAGTTCGGCTTCTGGCTGATTACTCATGAGCAACCACTGACGATCTGACACCCACATAGTAATTAAGGATTTCTTCCTTCCGTTTTTACTGTTGCACAGCAAATTTAAGTCGTCCCCCCCATTGTAATAAAGGTTTTTTTCCATCCCGTTTTTCCCTTGAGCGGCTAATTTAAGTCCCCCCCATCGTAATAAAGGTTTTTTTCCATCCTATTTGTATCCTTGAGCAGCTAATTTAAGTTTTCGTACCCCCATCATAATTAAAGCCTTCCGTTTCTGATTGCAGTGTTCTAAGGTGATATTTGGTGCTTTTGTTTTTGCTATTTTTTGTGTTTTTGTTTGTGTGGCTTTTTCATTTTTGTGACTGTGACTTGTTTTTCATTTTATGATTGATTGATTGATTGTGTGACTGTGAAAATGGATAAAAGCCCCCCATCCAAACCATCAGTGCAGGTAAGGGAGGGAAAATAATTTTCATTTTTATCATCTACAATACTGCCTTATTTATTTTATAGTACGGAACATTGATTATTGCTTTCATTTTATGGATCAATGGTCTTGTTAGATAGTAAAATTCATGTTCAATGGCTGTTTTAGGGGTTGTTTTTAAAAGTCTGGAATGGATTAATCCGTTTTGCATTACTTTCTATGGGAAAGTGCGCCTTGGTTTGGGAACGCTTTGGTTTTGGAACAGACTTCCGGAACCCCGATTAAGTTTGAGAACCAAGGTACCACTATATTTCAAGCCAGAACTACCACATGCTAACTTTATCATTTTACACTTTACATTTGCTATTTTACTGCCACTTTGGAGAGGTCCTTTTGAAGCTCCTTGCAATCCTTTTGTTTTATTTTGTTTTAACCTTCTTTAACAAATTGTATGCTAGGCCAGTAAATGCACTCTATCTGTACTCTTAATTCTTTCCAGAATCAGACAGAAGACCAGCAAAAATAAACCACCCGTAAAGTGATTCTTAATTTGTGCCTTGCCCTAATGGCATTTTCATATTTTAAATCTTTTAATGATTATCACACATAATAAGCACCAGAAATAATAAACAATGCAAGTCTCAACTTCAATATGAATTTCAGGGATATTCAAATCAACTTACTTTAAAGTAAATATGATACAGGAATATTCTGCCTCTAATTAACACCAAGGGACAGCTTTCCAAAATGTCTGTATCTAGAGGGAACTTGTGGTTAGATACTAAATACCAGTGGGTTCACAGACAGAAATGGGACATATTTTATGTAATGAGAGGTAGACTCCTTGGAACAGAAGCTAGTATTTCACAGAAACCACTACCGGTATTTATTTTGTTCTCTTTTTCACATGTGCACGGGTCCTGTTCAAAGATGTGACTCACTGTAAGAGGAATCTACCGTATTCAGAGGACCATTATGGTGGAGGAGATGTGTTATGGGTATGCTTACTTTCCACACAAATGGTAGCAGCTGAGAAGTGGAGATCTGGACTGACATCCTTTCACTATATATGTCTGTATTTAACACTAAAGCTCTGTGACACTTACCCAAGTCTCAACTTAAAACCACTGCAAGCCTGTTAGAAGCTTCTTACACACTGCTGAAAATGGTGTTTGTTAGGCACATGTCTTTTATTAAAAATAAAAATGTATCAAAAATAAAGATGTACTTTGGCCAGGGGTATTGTTTGCTAAGAGAGACTCTGGCCTTTGTTGTGACAAAACAAAAAACCTTTCTCTGGGCTGTACATATATCATAGAATTATTTGGCAAGATGCATACAGTGGTACCTCAACTTACGAATTACTCGATATACGAATTTTTCGACTTACGAATGAAAAAAGTGCCCGCACGCCTACGAATTTTTCGACACCCGAAGGACATCCATTGGCGGTTTTAGATGGGGTTTACTCGACTTACGAATTTTAGATGCGGTTTACTCGACTTACAATTTTTTTCGAATTTTTCATTTCCAATGTATTCCTATGGGAAAATCGCTTTTTTTAACTTATGAATTTTTCGACCTACGAATGTGCATTCAGAACAGATTAAATTCATAAATCGAGGTACCACTGTAGTTAATCTAGACTATTCCAGCAAACTATGCTGGAGTGTGGTGGAGTTTCCTTCTTTGGAGGTCTTTAAGCGGAGGCTTGACAGCCATCTGTCAGGAATGCTTTGATGGTGTTTCCTGCTTGGCAGGGGGTTGGACTAGATGGTCCTTGTGGTCTCTTCCAACTCTATGATTCTATGATTCTATTATTTCAGCTAGTTAAACTAGTTGGGGCCTCTTTCACCACACCCTTAATATATAAAGATGCTACATAGATTAAATCTTTTTTAGGAGTCTTACTCAAAAATACACTTACAGTGGACGCTCGGGTTGCGAACGTGATCCGTGCAGGAGGCGCGTTCACAACCCACGCTGCTGCGTCTGCGCACACGCGTGACACAATTTGACGCGTCTGCGCAAGCGCCGAAACCCGGAAGTAACCCATTGCGCTACTTCCGGGTTCAGTGCAGTGTGCAACCCGAAATCATGCAACCTGAAGCGGCCGTAACCCGAGGTATGACTGTATTTGTGAATTGTGGGTCTAAGAGTTGATTGTTTCCTGTTGGCTCAGATATGCAACATTACTATGTATCCAGAATGGCAATTCTTGCTATTGCAAACCAGGATAGGTGGTAGATCATGAGACTCTTAATCTTGGTTGTGGGTTCATGCCCCATGTTGGGCCAAAGATTCCTGCATTGCAGGGGGTTGGATTAAATGATCCTGGTGGTCCGTTCCATCTCCACAATTCTATGATTTGGTGGGAAAGCACTGTCTTCCTCCACAAAGACATGTCTTGAATAAAGCCAGCAAAGTTTTATTTGTACCACCCACAGTCTCTGCTTGCACGTGCATCCTTTTTATACAAGCGGGTATTGTGTCATTGGGAGTCAGGCAGGCAGCAGGAACCTAAAGTGTAAGAATGTGCCATCATTTCCCAGCGATGTCCACTAAAAGAAATACTTAGCATCATTGTAACATTTTCCCTAAATAGTCAAAGCACTTCACATACTTTATCTCAATAATCTTTCCAACCATCCTGCAAGACAGGCCAATGCTATCGTTCTCATCAGTGCCCTTTTTCTAGAAAAAGAGGTGCTGGAACTCACTATGGACACCTCTGTCATTCTCTTAGAATGGCAATGGCACACAGTTGAGAGGTGCCAGAATTGAGTTCCAGTGAGTTCCACGTGGAAAAAAAAAGCCCTAGTTATCATATTTCAGAGTGAGGCTGCAATCTGAAACATGCTTCATTGGAACCATTCCATTGAAATCCACGTCATATCATTTTGGGTCAGTATGGTTAGGATCAGGCCATGAGACAGTAGGATCTAGCCACTAGGTTGAATTCAAAAGTCCTCCAAACCATGGGCCACTTTGACAGCTGGGTAAGGCTGCCCAATCGTGGCATTATCAAGATGTCAAGCAAAGCAGTGAGAACAGGACGCTAGACTACCGTGTTTCCCTGAAAATAAGACATACCCATAAAATAAGACGTAGCAGGATTTCTAAGCATTTGCGCAATATAAGCCATACCCTGAAAATAAGCCATAGTGATAGGCGCAGTTCTGGAGGGCACCAAGGAAGAGGTGAGGCTGGACGCAGCGCCTCCTGGCAACAGCTCCAGCCCCACCAGCAGCGCCCTTAAGACAGCCCTGGATAGGCGTGGCTATGCAGTGTACCGATGCAGAGCGGTTAAGAAGACGGGCAGCAGCTGGAGAGTGGCTTCTCCAGCGGGAAGGAGGCTCGGAGGTGACCAGTAGAAAGTGAAAGTAAAAGTCTCCTCATTGAAGTGATTAAAAATAAGACATCCCCTGAAAATAAGCCATAGTGTGTCTTCTTGAGGAAAAATAAATATAAGGCAGTGTCTTATTTTCGGGGAAACATGGTAGATGGGTTTTTGGCTTAATCCAGAAGGACTCTTATGTTCTGTATTATCTCAAAAACTTCAGATTTGTGAAATACTAAGACTTCCCATCATCGCTTCACTTTTGACACCTATTAAATGTGTTGATCAATCTCGTGCTTCAAGAACACTCATGACTTGAAGCCCACTTCATACCCTATCAAAAAAAGATAATGATCACTATTCCAGAGATGGTAGCAATTATGAACGATTTACTTACTGTTTTGACTCATGGTGACATACTTCCAGTGTGGGGTCGTTATAAATAAAAGCTGCTTCCAGATCGTTGACTCTCACTCTGTATATCCTACATTGTTTACTGTTCAGCTTGATTCTATTCAGATTTGCAACGGTGGGAAATATCGTCAGCTCCACGTAACCCTGCACAGATTTAAAAGAACAACATCAGGGACACACATGTATTTTCTTCTTAAACTGCAGAAGTTTACACTCCAAAGCAATTTAGCTGTATAAATACAATTACAGCTCCAAAATGAATTTCCTTTTGCATCAACTGAAAGGTTTAAAAAGCGTAGCAGCTCTTGCCAGGTTGCTTCTCATACTGCTTGTTAAGGACACACTCTGCGTCAGAAGTGAGAAAATAGTAAGAGGAGTGCAATGTTCCCTTCAATCAATAAAGGAAGTCCTACATACAACTAGGCCGACCAGGTGCAAATGAGGACAGGGCTCTTACACCTTTAGCAGCTGTGCAGAAGGAGGAATTTCACCAGGTGCAGCCTGTCATTGTAGCAACTATTAAAACAGAGGTGGGAAGCCTGTAGTCTTCCAGGTGTCCTTGGACTCTAGCCCCCAACAGTCCCAGGTAGCATGGCCAATGCTCAGGGAAGATGGGAGCTACAGTCCAACATCTGAAGAGTCACCAGCACCCCATCGCTATATTAAAGGTACAGGAGGGCCCCCCCTTTTTGCCACCTTACATCCAGCATGAGGCGCCATGATTTTCCTTCACAGGAGAACTCTCCTTCACAGAAACTAGTGGGGATATTGCTACTCTTTTCACAACTTGTGATACTGCCGTGGCTCACAGAAATACATCAGTACTTTCAACCATCCCCTGTAAATTAATGGAGCACACATTATGACTTGGGACAAGACTTGAAAATGCTGCTTGTCCTCAGGCACAACCCTGGTTCTCCCCTTCCTATTTGTTCACACTTTTAACTCCAAGCTCACAGCAGCATTTATGAGAGCACCCCACTTTTCCTCACAACTCCCCTGCGAGGTAGGTGCCTGGCCCAACGCCAACGAGGGAGTTTCATAATGGAGCAACAAACTGAAACCACGTCTCCTTGATCCAATTCCAGCGATGTCTATTGCACCATATCAATTCTCCCTGTGCCATGGTTCCTGCATAATTTTTTTTACTCCTGTTCTAGGCCTGTTTCCTTGCTAAACCAGAAATGTTGCCATGGGTATACAGCACTGTAAGAAAATGTGGCCAATGAAAATGGGGACAGCGGACACCAGGTCCTTAGAATAATGCATTAGGGCAGGTGTGGAGAACCTTTTGCCCACCAAATGTCACTGAACTACACCCCCCCTTCAGCCCCAGCAACCATGGCAGGTGGCCAGGGATGATGGGAGTTGCAGTTCATCTGGAGGGCCAATGGTAGCTGACCTAACCTGCCTGACAATTTAATTGATAGGCAAAGCAATCCAAAGTGAAGATGCAAATGACTGGAATGGTGGAGTTGCAAAGGAAAGGAGCAGCGGGTTCACAGATGCATTCCAAACCCTGCCAACAGAGAAGGTTGGGGTGGCAAGTTTTGTTTTTATTGTTACATCAGCTTCAGCCTGGTAGAGCTGAGGGGGTCCACAGAGCTTCTGATCCAACAGACCCCAGGTGACCAGGGCTCTCCCCCACCCCCAAAAAGGCCCCTTTCAAGGGCCTTCTGCCCACCTGACTGCAGCAGGGGCCACCATTGCAGAACCTTACCCACAGACAGTGCTCCTCTCTACCAACAGCCTAACCGCCTCCAGCCACCAATGGTTTATGTGTGCGCAGGGTGGGGGGGGAGGACTGAGCTCTTGCATAGCTCAACATGATTTCATCTGTACGTGTACAGATTTGGGCATTTTAGAGGGACTTTTAAGTATATACTTTTACATCACACTGTGAAGATTTTTCCACTAAACTTTCGCCCGTGTTCCCGGAGAAGCTACTCAGACATTAAATCCAACCACGGCTCTTTCACAGTAAATGTGAAGGTATCGCAACAAACAACTGGAGGCAGGATCACAACCCCATCAAAGCGAGTATGCCATCTTCGCTTGGACCTAAAACACAAAACCCCACCCTAATGTAATTATTCAGTTCTCCCCCATGAAACGGAGAAACAAGAGACACAACTTGGTTGGTGGCACTCATTCATCTGCAGCCCGGGGGTAAGCACATAAAAACAGAGCATGTGGAATATATTAAGGGTTCTTGGGAACACAAAAGCTCATGAAAAATGAAAGAATTTAGCACTGAAATCCATCAATCTCCATCAACACAAAGAGGAAGAATGCAGCCATTCATGTTCTATTTGCTGGATAACTCCTTTCAGGAGAGAGGAATTTTCTTCCCTTTATTTGTAAACATCGGGATTGACTACTGCAATGTGCTCTTTGGGACTGCTCATAAACAGCTTTCAGCACACAGCAACCTAACCTGTCAAGTGTGGAACAGTACTTATATGTTGATACAGTTCCACATTTTCAATGTAAGTATCAATAAAAATAGACCTATATAAAAAAGTGTGGAACAGTATCAACATATAAAACCTGAGTAAAACTCCACCCTCTGCCTTTTAGCTTTTCAGTGTGATGGCACTGACTTTTAACACTATTTATAAACTATTTGTAGATGAAGTGGGATAATCTCCCAGCCCACCCCCATTAAAGAATTATGCAATGGTTTTGATGTTTCATATCTCAGGAAACACTTTTCCTGTTAAGAGCCAATCTGGCTATTAAGATCAAACACAAAAATCCTGTCAAAAACCAGCCATCTCAATATCAATTATACCAGAAAGTGGAACAAGGTTTTCTCCATAATGGTTTTGGAGTTGTGGAATTCCCTTCCAACAGAAACATACCTGAGCCTCCCTGGGGCAGCTTTCGGAAAAGGCCACAATATTTTCTCTTTTAAGAGGGCATTGCATGTTAAATGAATTTTATTATTTTCTTTTTATGATGTGTTTTGAAGATTTTATTTTCAGAAATAAATTTTGATATTTATTAACCTGGGCCCATCTTAAGCAAATAAATAACCAGTGGGAAAATGCAAAGTTCATCTGGCTTTAATATTTCTAATATTTGAATGGTTTATGCTTAATCTATCCCTGAGGTCTTGGCGGTGAAGCTGATCCTTCGCACTTCTTAGGTGTGGCTTTTTTGGCTCTAGAAACAATTCCCTGCTGTTGTGATTGCAATCATTTTAACAGGTTTCAGTTCAGCGTAAACTCTCACTAAAGTCAATTGAGGTAGCATGAAACTTTTGAGCACTTCTGCAAGCAAGCTGTAAAATTGTCAGTCAGTGGCAGTTGCGGGCCAGCTTGATGGTAAAGAACAAAAGGATAGGATAGGCAGCTAAAGAAAAAGATAAAACTCCTCTAGAATATCCTCTCTGCCCACTGGTATTTTGTAAATATTACAGCAGAAATGTGAGGTTGTTGGTTGTGACAAACCGGGATGCATGGCATCATGGCATGAAGAAAACACAATTAACCAACTATAAAAGTGAATCCCTTAACAACCAGAAGAGTAGAGGCTTATGAAGTAGACTTTCACGACGTTAATTAAATAGAAACATGGGAAGCTGGCTTATACCAGGCCACGCTATTTGTCCATCTAGTTCAGGACTGCCTGGTCCAACTAGCAGTGGCTTTCTGGGGTCTTGGGAAGAAAGTATTTTCCATCACCTGGTACCTGGTTCTTTTTGTTGGAGATTCCAAGGACTGAGCCTGGGACCTCCTATACACAAAACATGTACCGGTACTCTTTCTTCAAGCTCTATAGTCCCTTCCCCTCAATATACTTACAACAACAGATTTTCTCTGGAAATTTATGTTGTTGATACAGACCACCTGGTGGGTTGTGCTGGGGAAAGGAAGAAAGAATTCAAAGTAAAGATCTTGATGTGTATAAGCTTGCAGAGAACTAGAAAATAAGTTATCAGACCATCTGTCTGCCTGCACTCATGTGTCACATAACAGATTTTAGAAACAGGCCATGCTGGGCACTTCATCATAAAGAATTATTTCACCCTCCATAAGTGGCCAAGTATCAAGTAAACAACACCTATATTGTGTGTGTGAATATGCACCACATTCAACACTGCAACAAATAGAGAAGATTCCTTCTATATATACTGAGAAAATATTATCTGCATTAATAGAAAACAATTTATAACATCAGTTGTGGGATCAGAAATATCAGTAAATTTTCTAATATTCCATTATATACTCAAGCAGCTAGACATGTGCAACTGAAGCTTCTCTCCTGGGTGGGATTCTAGTTAAAACACATCCACCCCGGCAATTCCAACCCAAAGCAGCCAACTACAATCATGCATTAGTTCTATAGTTCTCAGCTTGCTTGGCACTTCACATCACAATTAGCCATCACCAGAAACAAATGTAGGCAATTTCCAGCATTTTCTGTATCAAAAGTACAGTATTCTGGAGTCAATGCAATAGCGTAACTTGAGAAATTAAACTGAGATAATATATTCTTAAAGAACCTCACACCAATAGGAATAATTGACAGTGGCTGAGGCAACCCAGGCTGATGGGAGACATATTTAAGTGTTGTTGTTATTACATAAAAATATTTCAGTTCAACTTGCTTGTAGAACATGCATGGAACTTGCATGTTCCAAGTGAATTTTGATGCCTAAGGAACTAAGGTCACAAGTCTAACTCTATGTACCTGAAAGCAGGCATCACTGAATTCAACAAGACTTACTTTCAAGTTGAAATGGTTAGGAGTGCACTGTACATATTTACATGTATCAGGAAAAAAACCAAAGATGCAGTTTCCCACATTTTAATGGAATTGATTTATATTACCAAACTAGTTGTTAAAATGCAACTTCAATTTCTCTCCAGTTTCCTCACCACAATGTAGGTTTTTTTAAACAACCTGCAGCTTTCTGGACTCCAAAGGCCTATTGCTTCAGTTTAAAAACATCAACCTATGGTCATAAGAAAAGGAATAGTAGCAAATACTTATAATTTATAAGGTCTTGGGCTCTCAAACCCCTTGTCTCCTTTCTTCCTGTTCATCATAAATAGTAGTACTGAACCTTGATGAAAATCAAATACACATCACAAGCCTCATTAGCAGTCTTTTCAAAAGTAACTTTAATTCTTCCTTTTTTGGCTGATTTCTTCTCATTAAAGATCTTTCACCAGAAAATCTTAGAATAGTCCCAAGAGGCAACAATGCCCATAAAGCCTCTTCGGAGTGTGAATACTTCAGATTTCGGGAGACCTAACCTACTACTGTAATACTGACCTCTTAAATTAGGGAAAGTTATATATGTATTAAACTTAATATATGTTGTGCAACTTACTGACATTTAATAAGGTATGGGGATCCTTCCTAGAAAGAGAACTTCTCCTACCCCAGGTTAAAAGATGACGACTTCTGAATCCTCTAAAGACCTACCAAAGCAAACTAGATACATCTCTCTTTTTTGTGTAGGCATTTAGCTATTTACAACTGCAAGAGAGAGAGATCTTGACTTGTAATCTATTTACTAAAGCGACAGCAGTTTCCAGAGATTCCTAGCTAACTTGATAGATGTACTTTTAGAACAAAAATTGATTACTGACTAGGTCTCTATCTGGGAGAAAGTATAATGCAGTATGCAACCTTCCCGATTTGCGGGAGCAGCATCTGGACCTAGGAGCAGGCGAGGTTGCTGCTGAGCTGCCTCCAAACTATCCTATGGGTATATAGTTACCCTTCCTTGAGCCAGGGCTGGGTACAGCCTTTCTCTACAAAGGCGATGCCAACAAGGGTACTCCTGGGCCTGATCTGCGAGGTCGCATCTGGTTAAAGCAGGTGCGTTGGCAGCTGTCAGGGCTTCTGGTCAGGTCTAGAGGTATCTAGCCAGCATGGAGCCGGCTTCCTTTTGGAGCTTGTCTAGGAAAGGGGCGCTTTTCCTGTGGGTCTCCCAGGAGGATTCCCGTTTCACGGCAGCGTTGTGTTGCCAGAAATGGGGTGGGCATGAGGGCCACTGAAGCTCCGGCTAGGAATTTGAGACGAGGGGGGAGAGCTTGTTCTGAGGCGAGGCGCTGCCGCAACTTCAACTCCCGAGGGGCGATTCTTCAGCGGGCGCGGCTGCCTTGTTGAGGGGACCGTCGCTAGTCCTCATGAAGAGCGAATTGCTTTAGGGAGGCGGCAGGTGTCCTGTGAGGAAGAGCGACGTCCAAGGGAGGCAGCGGCTGCAGCTCGGGGGCCTCCTCTTAGAAGGGTCCCGCCAGGACCTGAGAGCGACGTCTGGGCGGAAAGCAGCTCCCAGGAGGCGAGGCGTCTCTCTCCACGACCGGCGGACTCCCCACCGCGCGCTCCCCTTAGGCCGCTTCCAAGTACACAATCAGCGTCTCGTTTCTGGCGGGGCGGCCGCCATTTTGCTCGCAACCTTTGACCTCACGTCAAAGGGGCGGGAAGGTCGTAGACGCGGTATGTTTGTTAAACCCCACCTCTCCCCTCGCGCTCCCGTTTCAGATTCGTCAGCGCGCCAATCAAGAGGCTGCGTCTCACGCGTACGCACAAAGGCGAGAATGCGCATGCGGAGCGAAACGAAGCCGCCTATTGGTGGAGACGTTACCACGGCGACCTGGATTTGCTTTTGGGAAATAGCTCGCGCTCTTCGTGAAGCTTGAGGGTGGTTTCGCGCTCGCGCGCAGGCGCAGTGATTCCTCCCTCAGGCTGCCCTAGGTTGAGTGGGGAGGAGCTAGGTGGGAAATAATTCTCATTTTCAGAGGATTTTTTTAGTGGCTCTTCTTTAAGTTGGAAGGGGCATACCTAGGTTTTGTAACTTTCCGGCAATGGGCTTCTTCGTTTTACAGAAAACACCTCAGGCTGCGTCCCCTTTGGAAACAAAATTAATATTTTTGTTTGCGTCTAGAAACAAAATAAAACATAGCAGCACTCCTAGCGCCCTCCCCCCGAGAGGCATTGTATATTCTGATTTGCAGATGTGCTTCTGAGCAGATTGTGCCTCTTTCCTTTTCATAGAGGAAATCTTCTTATTGACCTTTTCATAACGATAAACCTTCCATGCAAACGCCAAGAGTCCTGATGGACCAGACTGTTGCTGTTGGGATCCTCTGGAGAGACAATGGAGTGCACTTCTGGGGATGAAGTCAAACTGCTGCATTACCTGCCCGAAAGTGACCTTCCTGGAGTGCAAGCCAGGGCAGTGTGTCTGGAGGTTCTAGGCTGCCCAGACAACAAGACTCACTTACATGGTACAAAGGAAAACAGAGCAATACTGTTTTGGCATCTGCTTGGCTGCAAGAGTTGCTGGAAGGAGGCGTACAAAGCACCATCCAGCCATCTAAGGGACTCCACTCTGGATTTGTGTAGGGTTTACTCCTGAGCCTTTTCTTCTCCCAGTGGTTTAGGATCAGTTTTCCTTCTCCTAGATGGCCTCTCTTCCCCGGTTGATGAGCCCCACCTGCCCCTCATTTCCCTCTGCAGCACATGCAGAAACCGCCTGCTTGAACGTTGGACCCCACTGTTGGTCTCTTCTGCTCAATCTGCCGGAGCCTGCCTTCTTCAGATGTAGGGTCAAACTAAAGGCCCATCAAATTCAGCAACCTGTTTCCCACAGAGGCTGACCATTCCCATGAGGGAATGAAGGAAATAGCCCTCTCCCATCATTGCTCCCTGAAACAGTAACAAGTTGCACCTGAACCTGTAATTGTCATACAGCTATCATCGTTACACATGTATTGAGGCACGGATAGTTACCCATGTAAACATAACAACACCCTGTCATGTTCAAATGCGTTTACCATGCGAGTCAACATTACCTGTAGCATGCTGCCACTGCGCAAAGTGTGTTTAAAATGTGATGGCACGAATGACATGCTGCTACATGGGAGCATTTTAGCTGTGACTCACATCCAATGTGTTTCACTCACAGCAAAAAGTCTACAAACAGGACTAGAGCTGCTTAGATACAATTGGCCAAGTCCAAAGAGATAGCATGGTGACCTGTCTCTCATCCCACCCCAGCCCTATATCACAAGCAGGTTTTAACATTTGATTTTAATATGCCTTCTGTGACTAAGATGGGTTGCAGTACCATGGGCAAGAAATATATAAACACCACAGGTACACATGGTATCTCAATGCCCTTCTTTCAGTGGGTTTTGTTCCTGGATTTCAAATAAAAGGTTCTAACATCGTTTGGTGGTCCTCCCAAATTAGGTACTGGCCCTTCTACATATTACAATATGCTACTACTATATGCTTTAATATACATCAGTCCAATATATTTTTACCTCTGAGATTCCAACACAGCTTTATAATAAGTTTTTAATAATAACTAGAGACAGTTGCAGAACGTTTAAAGAAAGTATTTGTACAATGAATTTTTAGCTTTTCAAAACAGTTCAATTTTATCTATAAAACAATTCCAAAGCATTTCAACATTGTTACATGATTAACAGAAAATCCCTAGGATTGCTGCAAAAATCCCAACAACCCCACTCCAAATTTGAGCCACCAGTCTGTATCTTCTCTTCTGTCAGTAATCAGTATTACTTCTTATGAAACGGGTCTTCTAGAATTATAAACTTTAAGTCCATTCTGCACTGAAGAACGAGCATGTTTTGTCAGCAACGCACCAATCGTTTGCTTCTCTGAACATAAGTCCCTGCAAAAGAGAATACAAGCACTATTCATGCAACTTCAAAGACCACACAGAAGGACCATTTGCTTCAGTTACTTTTAAAACACTCCAAATCAAATTACGGATTTATCCCTAGTATTACAGCGCATCATATCAAATGCCACACACTCTGGATTGAAGAACAGCAGTGGAAACAAAGAACCAAGTAACAGGAAAAGGTGCAGAAGGAAATGAGAAAGTTGGGTTGTGAACAGCTTCGAAAGCAAGGAGACTTAAGTTTATGCTGCAAAAAGTGAAGCCATTCCATAAAAAGATATGAAGATGTTTGTGGTGAACTGTGGCCCATGAAACAAAAAATGAGGTATGTTTGTGATTCCGTAACATTCAGTATTTTTATTGCTTACTGTATATATGGAGCTATATCAGCTTCTGTCCATTTCTCCCTAATAGCGAATAAACTGTTAAATCTTTCCTGGTTATCTTCTGGTAAGTCTTCAACATTTAGCAAGGAAATAGTTTCTGGTCTGGAAGATTTGTCCACAAGAGCCAACCCCTTGAAATAAGAAGATAAAGAAAACAGAATCATTGCTTTTTATCCTGCTCTTACTTTGAAAAGCTCAGGGTTGGTGAACCCAGTCCTCACCTTCTGCATCCTCACAAAAACCATACAAGGTGGGTTTTGAACTCTGGCCTGATCCACTCAAACACACTGAGTCTCCTCCTGCAGAGCAGTTCCATTTTCTCCTGCCTTGAGAGCACCAGTTCTACACCTGACACACGATGTTTCCATGGATGTAAATTGCTGGCTTTATTTTACCTTTAACTGGTCCGGTCTAGTCGTCATTCCTTCAGGGACGCTCTGCTGCCATACTTCTTGGAATTCGGCGAGACTGAATTTGACTGCGTTTTGTAAGAGCATTTGTGCTGTTGCTCTGCATATCTTCTCTTCATTCATTTCAAAGTAAGTCTCGCCTAGGAATGAGTATGAAGAACACAAGAAATTGTGGGTTGTAGTCAACTATATTTTACTCACAGCACACCCACTGAAATAAAGGAACATGATTAAATTAGGTTCATTAATTTCATTGGGTCCACTTTCAGTAAAACAAGACTAAATACCATCCTTTATGTATCTGAATTCTTAAAAAAAAAAACAGTCACTTTAAAATTATGCAGTTTGGGCAAATTTGGATATATCATGTGTGCCCTAACAATGTATATTCGCCAGGGAGTTTGCTGTCAGTTTTAGAGTAAAAGGATTCCACAAGTTAGGGACCCAACCACCGCCACTCTCCTTCTCCCTCATCCTATGCCCTTTTCTCCTTCACTGAGGCTTGGCTGCAAGGAAAGCATGTGGCACAAACCTGGGTTTAAACTGAATGATACAATGACCTATGTACTAGTGTACACGAGAAGGTTTAAACTTCTAGGCAAGAATTTTAGATTTGCATAACAATACTTCTGCTACTCACATTTGATCAAATACACTGTCTTCACTTTTGTCAACCCCTGCCTACAACTACTTAATCAGGTGCTTTAACATTATTACTTTAAAAACAAAAAACAAAACATGCACTCATGGAACTTACCTTCATCAATATACTTCTTTCCATAACTCACAAGAATGTGTTCTATCATTTCCCTGGAACAAAAGTTTTGTCTATTTTTAGTATATGAACAAAAATTATATTACCATATGTTACAGAATTTGGCCATCTCAGTTGATCCTCATATTTCTTCAGGGTTGAAAAAAAAACACCTGTACTTAAATTTGTAAATAGCAACTGGGTTTTCCCCCATTCTCCTACTGTTTTCCAGAAACTGTGCCTGTATTCCATTCGTTATGGTGCCAATGGGAACTCTTTTAGTTTGTTCGGGGATCATAGCCGCACGGTGGGGGATAGGGTTAAGCATCCCCATGTGTTGACGTTCCACTGAGCATCCCCTCCAGCACCTGCTGATATTTTATGTATCTGAAGTGGTCCAGAGGATGGAGCTGTTATAATCAACAGAACAAGAGCACCTTCGGAACGAAAAGTGAGGGTGAGGGTGGTCCCTTCTATTCTGGACTAAAATGCTACCTTACATTTTTACGCAAGGGTTAACAAAATAACTTACTTGGGCTCTAAAGGTCCGAGTTCTTGAAGACATATGCTTAAAGGGACCTTGCTGAATGGCCAAGACTCGGTATATATCAATTGTGTCACATGATTCAACAATTTCATCTCATAATCGAAGTCTAGAATCCGCCAACAACCTGCCAAGCAGAGAAGCAAGGTCATAATCAAAAACCAGCAGAAATGGTAATACTACTTCTATGGAAAGTAGACTATGACCTTCCACATCTTTTTAAACAAGAGGCACTTGTCACATGTTATGATACCAGGGACAATTCATACACTGCAGGTATGTTTTGCATTGTTGTTGTTGTTCAGTCATTCAGTCGTGTCCGACTCTTCGTGACCCCATGGACCAGAGCACGCCAGGCTTGTCCATGGAGTTTTCTTGGCAGGGCTACTGGAGTGGCTTGCCAGTTCCTCCTCCAGGTGGATCACATTTAGTCTAAACTCTCCACTATGACCTGTCCATCTTGGGTGGCCCTGCATGGCATAGCTCATAGCTTCCCTGAGTTATTCAAGCCCCTTCTCCATGAAGGAGATGTTTTGCATAGTTGTCCAAAAAAAGGTTTTCTTCTATGCACACACACACACGTGTGTGTGTATTCCTCTAACACCAAATGGTGTTCAAGATTACAGCCTATGTTACTTTGTCTCATAGAACTCAATGGGTGCCACTGAAAATGGAGCCCAATTTTATTTGCACAGCCTCTGTCCTGAAAAATAGAATGCCACAAAAACAGAGCAGAAAAATTGGCTTTTAATAAAAACTGAGGAAAGTAGGCTAGAGTAGGAATAAGAAAATGCTGTGCTACTTTTCTGGAAAAGAGAGCTTCCTACAGTCACCATAGCCACCGTGGTCTGTCAAAATAAGATACGCCCATAATTATCCATCAAAATCCTTGCAAGTAATTTTAATCCACTCCATATCATGTTACAATACAGTAAAGGTAAATGTAAAGGTACCCCTGACGATTAGGTCCAGTCGCAGACCACTCTCGGGTTGCACGCTCATCTTGCTCTATAGGCCGAGGGAGCCGGCGTTTGTCCGCAGACAGCTTCCGGGTCATGTGGCCAGCATGACTAAGCCGCTTCTGGCGAAACCAGAGCAGCACACAGAAACGCTGTTTACCTTACTGCCAAAGTGGTACCTACTTATCTACTTGCACTTGATGTGCTTTTGAACTGCTAGGTGGGCAGGAGCTGGGACTGAGCAACAGGCCCTGTTGTGGGGATTTGAACTGCCAACCTTCCGATCAGCAAGCCCTAGGCTCTGCGGTTTAGACCACAGCCCCACCCACGTCCCTTACAATACAGTAGAATCAGGTAAATCAACCTTTAAAGCTCAGAAACCTTTAGATAAGAAGGAATTCTAAGAGACAGGGAGAAAACAATGCAAATAGACCCCCCACATTAAAATATGAGCTCCAGATTATCTCCATCTTTAGATACAAATACCTTCAATTTGGCATGCTTTTAGAACCTCCAGTTGATCCATTATTTCTTCCTCACTTGCTTGGACCTGATCTAGTAACTCTTCTGTTGTGTACTGTAAAAGACACACAAAAGTATTAAGCCAATATTTATTCTCAAACTAGACTTTATGACTATTTGTCTGTAAGGGTTATATCCAATGAATTTATACTGTTAGCATGCAATGGGACTTCTTCTCCTCTCCTGTGACCACCCCCTTCTCTTTTGTTAGGTTGGGGGAACTCCAGAACATATTGGGAGGGATGGGGGGGGAGGTGGAAGTACTCGCACTAATGGGACAACTACATTTCCTTGGCTACAACCCTGAATCTCCATTGACATTGATAATGCTACATCCCACAGTGGGAAGGGGGTGTAGGAAAGAGAGATAATGTTTATTACTCTCAAACTGGACAAGCATACACTGCACCAGTCCTATCTCAGCATATGCCTCACTTATCATAATGACAGATATTTAAGTAACAATGTCAAAAGGAGGAAACAAAAAAACCCATCAACTTAGTTTCAACATTCATGAAGTAATTCAAACTCTTTAAAAAAAAAAAAATTTCTGACAACCTTAATTGTTTTGAATTATGTGTTAAATAGAAGTAGATTCCCATCTTCTTAAACACCATATCCACTACGGGAGCCAGTGTGGTGTAGTGGTTAAGAGCGGTAGACTTGTAATCTGGTGAACTGGGTTCGTGTCTCCGCTCCTCCACATGCATCTGCTGGGTGACCTTGGGCTAGTCACACTTCTTTGAAGTCTCTCAACCCCACTCACCTCACAGAGTGTTTGTTGTGGGGGAGGAAGGGAAAGGAGAATGTTAGCCGCTTTGAGACTCCTTAGGGTAGTGATAAAGCGGGATATCAAATCCAAACTCTTCTTATAGAGAAGCCAAAAGGAATGAACCTTCTGGTACTCTTCGAGCTAGCTTTATGTTTTGAAACATAAGCCTTTGAGAACTAGCATTGGGTAACAGAGAAGGTGAAGCAGAGGATTCAAAGTTCATCTCTGCTGTGAGCTCGTTAGGTGACGTTAGCCAAGTGTCTCTGTCTCTGTCTCTCTCTCTCTCTCTTTTCCTTCCTTCTCAGCTCACTTCCACCAACAGGGAAGAAATAATACACACTTTTACCTTACCTTGCAGTGTTTAATATCACTTGATATTCACCAGTTACACTCATTACTTTGCAATCAATTAATTGCTTCATTTCTATTCTTTCACAAGAGCAATCTAAACTATGCATTTTTTAAAAGCCGATGCCAAGGAAGCTTTCCCACCAACTCCTCTACCGTTTTTACCTTTGATTTAGTCGAACTTCTCTCGTTTTCACTGTCTGGTCCTTCATAAGGGTTTTCCATCAAAAGTTTCTTGAGTTTCTTTAACTTAGGTCGGCATCTTCTTAGTTCCCAGTAATTATTGGAGAAGCCTGCAATCTATAGCAATAGCCTTAATTGGAATTTGCCATGACTAATATTTAAATCTGTCAGTCGCAGACAGAGATCCCCTCATCAGCGTCAGACCTCGTAATGAAAATACCAGGACGCCCCTCTGTTTGGCATATTAGATGCTCCTTCGGAGGGCGCCTTTCCAGTTTCCAAAAGAAGGTAGCCATTGCGGTGGTGAGAAGAAGAATGAATGCAAAAAAGGAGAAACGTGTTCCCAAAAGCACCAACTAAGATTTATAAGCTCAGTGTGTTGCAGAACACAAGTTCCATCTACGGGAGCAATCTTAAAACTTCAAAATGTTGTAGAATAGCTGAAGCTGCTTGCACAAACACAGCTGGTACTGTAGGGAAGACAGAAAACGTTTCTCCTTTTTCCATTATTTATGGTTCCGTGCCTCCCTCCTTTTCCTTTTGCATTTGGGTGGTGGCCAATGAAAGACAAATAGGACTTGCCCTATGAACGTGCAGGGCCACAATAACTCCTGTATCTGCTTCATGGTCTTCTTGCCACCAAAATGACAACTTTCAAATAGGAAAAGAATTCATGCTGGTGTTCTGTCACATACACTTTTTCTTTAAGAAAAGTAAGACTCTTGTAAATCATGCAGCTAGAAATGGGGGGGGAAATAATGCTGTATATGGCACATATGATTTGAGAGACTGGATCATCCAACCACCAATACCAGCCCTGTGTTCTAATTCCTGTTCAACTGTTAACTTTTTTAGGTTATCTTGGATCAATCATAGAATTGCACTAAGCCTAAGACAGGACCACCCCTTATAAACCACTTTAAATGCCATGGAAGGAAGGAAGGATATAAATGTTATTTTTTTAAAAAAGAGTATATAAATGAGAGTGGGTTAGAACCTACATTTTCAAAGATAGTTAGCCATTTGCAGTTGGCTTCAGAAATGTCTCTCTCTCTCATTCACACACAAAATACCTGAGTGTAAAGTATATTAGAAGCTGTCTTGTTTATAGCAAGCTGCTCTGGAGTTTCACAGGCAGGTAAGAAAAGCAATGTATTAGAAGTATCTGCTATTTTCATGTCATAGGTTTTATCTTTACTGCATAACACAGCGTGTTCATCGCGGTCTCCACGGATCACCAGGCTGCAAAACAAAACAAAACAAAACAATTAAACACAGAGTCACTGCAGCAATGGTTTGTTTTGGTTTTTAAAGCAGCATTTACTTCTGAATAGCAAGCAAACTTTTAAAATAATGAAAGGATGCTAGGTTTCAATTGTTACTAATGTTACTATATATCAGCATATTATGTATAAAAACAGTGAATTTGAATTGCTCAATGTTAAAAACAAACAAGCAAAAAACCCAGCCAAACTCTAACTTCAATCTCCCCATTTGATTCACAACATTTGGGCCCTAGTCAAAACAAAATAAAATAAAAAATTCCTTCCAGTAACACCTTAGAGACCAACTAAGTTTGTCTTTGGTATGAGCTTTCGCACACGAAAGCTCATACCAAGGACAAACTTAGTCTCTAAGGTGCTACTGGAAGGAATTTTTTATTTTGACTATGGCAGACCAACACGGCTACCTACCTGTATTTGTGCCCTAGTTCAGTGTTTTTCAACCACTGTTCCGTGGCACACTAGTGTGCCGCGAGATGTTGCCTGGTGTGCCGTGGGAAAAATGGAAAAATTCAAGAGAATTACTTTATATATAGTCAATATAGGCACAGAGTTAAATTTTTTAACATTTTCTAATGGTGGTGTGCCTCGCGATTTTTTTCATGAAACAAGTGTGCCTTTGCCCAAAAAAGGTTGAAAAACACTGCCCTAGTTCAACACATGCTTCACTGTGTTGTTATTTTTAACAACCCAGAAGTGCACACAATAAAGGCAGGCCACAACAGTCTTTGCTATTTCAGTACTTTGTTGTGCATATTATAGACTGTACAAATATGCCATGCAAGTCTAAGGCTGCACCGCTTGGCAATCTACTAAGGTGTAACCAAAAGTACTGTATAAATGCTTACAATCATGCATACAGGATGCATCCAACTGAAGTCACTAACCATCAGGACTTATTGAAGAGCAATCTGATAAAACATGAATGCATTGCAACCCACAATTTCTAAATGTTGATCTTCCTGCTTTGACATAAAGGTGGGTAAGGCGGTTCTCTGTTTTCATCCGTGGTCCAGCCTTGTATCCCACCAGGGGGAAAAGGCTAGGTAAAATTGATGCATAATGATAATAATAAAATAAGTATAATAAAACTTTAAAATATATATTTTTAAAACTGGCTGTCACTTAAAGTGGGGCACACTTTCAAAGCGGTCTTTTCAAGTGGTAAATCTTTATTGCTCCAAAACCTGGAAAGCAAGTCATCCTGATTTTGGGGGGCTCCTGGTAAGAAAGGGGTGTCTCTGGACTTGTATATAAAAACCGTGATGAGCTCTGGACGTGGGAGCGACCTAGGAAATGCTATTAACCCTCCGGGCCGCCTGGGGTCGCTGTAGACCAGAGCCAAGCCCAACCACAGAGCCGAGTGCTAGAAAGTACGGTTTTTACCCGCTCCCCCCCCGCAGCGTGCGCATGCGTACCTCCGCCCCGCTTCCAACTCGGCGCAAAGCTCCGGTTCCAGCTGCAAGAGGCGGCACTCCCCGACGTCCGCCGCCTGGGCGCTGAAGCTGAGGCACTGCGCCGCGGGGAGCAGCTCCGCCGGGTCCAACTTGGCGACGTGAAGGGTGGCGTCTACTTCCTCGCGGCTCCTCATCCTCTGTTTTGGGACGGGGGCGGGAGTGTGCGGCCCGTGACAGGAATAACGGCCTCCTCCGACGTCTCCTAGCAACGGCACGGCGCGCGGAGGAAAAGCGGCCTGCTCCAAAAGCGCGCCAAAAACCGCTCGGAGTGGGCGGGGCCTGGCGCTCGACGTGTCTGATTGGTAGTTGGGCGGGGGCTTAAAGGCTGTGATTGGGCGCGAGGGTGGAAATTGCTGGCGCGCTTGCGGGTGTACTGAGCGCGCGGCTTTTACTTAAGGGTTGATTCTATGGTTCTTGTGCATGTTCTCGGTGAAATAGAAGGTGGGAGAGAAGTTTTTTTATCGCTGTAAATTTTTAAGACGGTAAACCTTCTGTATTCTCTGTTTAAAAAAATTACTCCAAATCCAGGATTATTTCACTAGTGTTTAGTTGAGATTCCTGCATTGCAGGAGGTTGGACTAGATAACCCCTATGGTATCCTCCAACTGTACAATTCTATGATTCTGTGTTGGATTATTTGCAATTAATTTTCCTATTTCTACAGTATTCAAAACGCAATGCTCTTCGCACTTTACAGTATCTTTTAACTATTTACACCACACAAGCCAAAAAAAGCATGGAAGGGTTTTTGGGGTTTTTTTAAAGCAAAAGTTAAGGCTTTTCCATCTAGACCTATGCATATTTATGCAAATGTTAATTCAGTGGAGTTTACAAATAAACAATATTGCCAGCTGACCATGAACTGGGCTTGGTGACTTGGCAGCAGCCAATGCAGTATCTTTAGGATTGGAATGGCATGATCCTGTCTGGCTGCAACCAATAACCGCGTTGCAGTTTACAGACCATTTTTCAGGGAAGACCCATGTAGAGCGCATTGCAGTATATATTACCTCTAAATGGGTCCACACCAGACAGCCTCTCTCCTTTTGAGTTTGGGAGCAAATTAAAGGCTTTTATAAGAAACCATGTTTTGCTCTTCATGCGGCTTCCCCCTGTTGTGAACCACAGAGGTGCAGAATGGATCGTCTTCCTGGGCAGTGCAGAACAGTATTCCCAGGCTCTGGACCAGCCTCACCAAACTCAAGCTAGCCCCTGGGCCCTCCTAAATGGAAGGACGGTCCATGGCTTTGTGTTACGGCTGGAACTTTGGAGCACCTTTGGTCTTTTCAGCCTTGTTTCTGGCACAACTCCTGGCTCCTCTCTTGACAGGTGCTCACAGCTCTTGCGCTGAAGATTGTGGTTGCCCACAACGAAGGGCTTCAACTTTGCCCATTGACTTTGTGGGGCCTCAGCCCCACAAATATAGTGGGTGCCAAAGCACCCATGGCCTCCAGTGCTCACAGCTTAGCCCTGTGGGGTGGTCACACAGATGTGCACGCAACAAGGGAAGCCTTAGGGTGGGCAGAAGTGTCTTGCTGTTCCTTTGTTGCTGCCCACTTGCAGATTGCTGTGCCTTTCCTAGCCACACTGTTGAGGAAAATAGCAACTGCCTGACCGTTGGTGACCAACTTGGCAACCCTTTGTCCATCATTGAAGATCTTCTATTTCTCAAGGGGAGACTGTTATAGTGCAGGGATAGGTACCGGTAATCTTTGGCCTTCCAGTTGCTGTTGAACCCTCATTTCTTCCTTCTCCCAACCAGGATTGCTAATGGGAAGGAATAGAGTGGTCTGAGAACATCTGTAAGACCACACATTCCCCACCCCTATTGAAAGGCATTCCTGAGTCTCATTCTATGCCCAAATACAGGTGGGTAGCCGTGTTGGTCTGCCATAGTCAAAACAAAATCGAAAATTCTTTCTAGTAGCACCTTAGAGACCAACTGAGTTTGTTCCTGGTATGAGCTTTCGTGTGCATGCACACTTCTTCAGATACGGTATCTGAAGAAGTGTGCATGCACACGAAAGCTCATACCAGGAACAAACTCAGTTGGTCTCTATGCCCAAATAAAGCCACATGGGGGCAGACTGTTACAGCACATACAAAGTGAAACCTGTTGCATTGACAAACGTGATACACAACTAGAAATCTACTCCAGAAAGCTCAACTGATACTGATTCTTCATTTCCTGCTTGCTTTCACTGCTGGAGAAAGTTTGTGGCATGTACCTCCTCATAAAAACCTTACTGATTCTAGCAGCTGGATTCATTCTTGCAAATGGAGCACATTATTTGGGAATGGGATCACACACTGTCTTGTGGTCTTCAGCATGTGATTGTGTCACTGTCTTAATTCATCTTTTTGCAGAACTGTAACTGAGAGCACTGACCTATTGCAGAAGGGTGTGGGAAGGATAAGTGATGGCAAATACTTGTGCTGTCTGTGCATGTTTCAAGTGCTACTATTGCTTGAGTTTGCAGGATCACATTTGGTACACAGCTCCTTGCATGTACTTGTAACATACTGTGATGCAGGTGGTGTAGAACACTTTGAAGGGTAAGTATGACTTAACGTGTAACATGTTTGTGGACTGCTGTAAAATGTACACATAGATATTTGGTTAGCAGCCACCAAAATGAAAGAACCAACTTTAATCATAATTTTCAGACTTTTTTTTTTTTTTTAAACAGAATTTATTAACATTTTCATAATATAACATAAACCCAACCCCACACCTACAAATAGAAAAACAACTACAAATACACATAAAGTCAGGATTCTTCTTCTTACTTGTAACCTTACAAAAAAAAAAAATTCTAGTTCTGAATCTTGACGTTTGACTTCCCCCGCCTTTTCACCTTCGGTTTTAATTCAATATACTATTTCCTTAACAACTTTTCTCTATAAAAACAATTTAACTTTACTTAAAAAAGGAAAACATACT
Organism: Lacerta agilis; assembly: GCF_009819535.1. NCBI lineage: Eukaryota > Metazoa > Chordata > Lepidosauria > Squamata > Lacertidae > Lacerta > Lacerta agilis. The sequence goes on from NC_046318.1 coordinate 71,965,613, forward strand.
TATCTCCAACTTTGCATTATACCTTAAATCTTAACCAGATATTCTTATAGCTAAACTTATTTCTTCTGTCCTTTATCATGCTGCTTTTGACTTAAAAGTTCAATATCTCCTTACTTATTTAAAATAAACTTATCATTAACCGACTTCACACTCCGACTTCGGATACCATGGCAGACCATTTAGATTATACATTTAGTTCTTCAACCCACTCCTCCTCTGTCCATTGTCTTTTCCTGTCTTTCTCCAGCGCCAAATCTCCCATTGTCTTGCTCCAAGTGTCCACAGGTCCAGGCTGCATCCACAGCAAACCCCGCATCGAGCCTCAAGGCGTTCCTCGTCTGCATTCTGGGCTCCTCCGTTTCTTTTGCTTCTTCTTCTTGTAAAAATTTTAATTCCATGTCCCTCGCCCCCGAGCTGCCACCTCGGGGTCTGGATGTTGTAAGTTTTCCCATTTCCCGTTGCTTTTCCCGGTTTTGCCCAGCCATCTCAGACCATCTTTCAAACGCCTCTCCCAGCTCTTTGCCAAGGCATGATTCCATTGTATAGAACTTTTGAAAAGCCTCCTCTGTGGAAAGTAGATCTTTTTTATAAATGATTCCACTCAAGACTTGTAGTTTCCGATCAAGCAATTCCATCTGTAAAATAGTGAGCTTTTCCTCATCCTTTAAATATGAGTTCGATACCAGTGTGAGCGCGAAGTCCAGCATTTTGAGAGAGAGGGTGAGTGTCAGATTTCAGTTCCTGTCTCTTCCTTCCTTTGTTTCAAATTTTTCCTACGACACTCCAAGTCGCCGCCATTTCTCCGAGGCAGGAGTATAAAGACCAAAACTTCAAACGGAGATATTTTTCCCCCAGTTAACCCCCAAAGGGAGGTCTCAACAGACTCAGTTTTCAAATTCCAAATACTTTCTAATGATTGTTGTGGCAGCAGTCACTTAAAGAGTTAATTTCTTTCAGCAGCCGAAGGGAGGGAGGCGGGCTGCCTTTCTTCTTCCCCCAGAGCATTCCAGGAATACCAAGAGTCAATCAATTACTCACAGCCTCCGGGTTCTTATCAGCTCCTTAATGACAGGTAGAACTTAGACGCTCATCACAGGCTTTGCCGCCGCAATTTCATCCCGGTTGGGGCTTCTCCCCTATGGCCCGGCTCCGTAGTCCCTTCACCCCCACTCCCCCTTTACAGGGGGTGCGGGGGAAGGGTTCGGAGCCACAACGGGCACAGCCGGGGAGCCCAGGGCACGGGACGCTCTTCCCGCACCCCAACCGGAGCCCTGCTATGCGGTTGCAGGGCTCCTGACCCCCGGGATGAACTGGGTGCTTCGCAGCCGAAGCGACCCACGACCACCCATAATGGCGTCGCAAGCGGAAGTCCCATAATTTTCAGACTTTTAAAAGGCTTGATGATGATATCAAAAAGAGGGGTTTTGCCTCCTCTTTTGGTTTCTCGTGAGCCTCTGATCATTGTGGCAAAAATGGAAGATGACTAGCACAGATAACCATCATAAATTGAGGCAATTATAATGGGGCCGACTGACTTCTAGAGAAAGGAGGTGCTGAAAATTGCCCACAAACATATTGTGGGTTTGTCAGTTGCCTGGTGTAGCTTGGCCTAAAAAGTTGGTTGCGTTTGTTCTTTTAACCACAGGATGCCTCTTGTTTAAGTGTGAAGAGTTTGTGAATTGTGTGTGTTGTTAAACATGTTTTGGAAATAGAGCAGAGTGGGCACAACCAGTGTGGTGGCCCTTGGTATTATTAGTAAGTACTGATGTGTATAGAATTAAAATTCTAAATTTCTAGAGCAGCACAGAACAGTTAGATAAGATATCCTCTTCAATAGCAATATAAACCACAAGATATCCTCTTCAATAGCAATATAAACTACAACAACTAACATATGGGGACCATAATATCTACTGAGCAGATCCGAAATGCAGCAGAGACAACCAGCCCCACCCATCCAATATACAAGTGTGTATTTGTAGATAGCAACTGAAGTGGGAATGCTGCCACTAGCTCCCCAACTTAAGCTCACATTAGAAGGTGACTAAATACAAGGTTTATTTGCACATAATTACAGACTGAGGGTATGATGGAAGGCTCACAGCATTCGCACTCCCAACAGATCCTGCAATTCTCATTAGATTTCTAGTGGGACCACCAAAGCCATAGATTTGTATTTTGCACAGAGTAAGTCATTCTTTTGCCTCATGCAGGCCTAGTTCAAGACTGCCAATCTCTCTTAGGGACCAGCTGGGCGAAAATTCTATTTCTATTTTTATAAACTTAGTCATAAAATGGCCTAGTTTGCACATAATGCTAAGCCATGGTTGGTTAAATTACTGCTCTGAAGCCATTATTTGTTGTTGGTTTATAATCCTTGGTTTGTTTTAGCTATTGTGGCTTGCAGTTATGTGCCATCCAAGCATGTTTTCTTGATTTGTTTAGCCGTTCCTCAGATCCTTATTAAGCTACAAAGGAACAAGGCAAGAGCAGCTGGAAAACAAAACAAAAAATGGAGATAAAGCTGTTGTTTATTTGATTTTCTGAGGGGCAACTTGTAGTTAACTCATGGTCTTTTAAAGAAACCGTGGCTGGACATTAAGTGTGAATCAGGCCAATAAAGTGACACTAACAACCAAATTGGGTAGTTGCAAAGTTGTGATTATCTCCCTCGCCCCCAAATTACTCTTCCTAGGAGATAATCTCACACACATAAGGTTTGTTGTTTTGTAATAGGCAGAATAAAATAAAAGCTAAACATAATTGAAACTGAAAAAATCAAGTTCTAGCTGCATCTGATCAAAATGAAAACTAAACATTACATTTGATAGACTTCAGGTAAAAGCAAAACTAGAGAACTGACATGATTTCATTAGATAAATGGAAGCAAAGCAAATAAACACATGGCAGAGAGTTATTTCTTTTGCTGAGCTGTCGTGCAATTACTTGCAACAAGAGCTGGTAAGTTTTTGAAGGCTTGGCACCAGCTTAATACATTTTGCTGCCTGTTGAGAAGGGTGATTTCTCCCACCCCAATCCAAAAACTGAGTGGCAGTTGAATCTTGCATCCATGCTATTGTTGGCTTGGAGGTAGTCAGCTTGCTTAGGTAATGTAAGGTAGTCCACAGCGCCGGGGCAGGGAAGAGACCACTGCCTCCACATTACCCTTCATCTGCTCCCTGGGACAGTCACTCTACATTTGACTGATGGTAGAGTTACTCAGGGATGTTACATTGGGCCAGGAAATAATGCAGAAATAAGCAATGGGTTCTGGCTGCAGAATAGGGAAGGAAGGAAGGGAGTAAACTGTGAACCTTTTGAGCAGCAACAAAAAGAAAAGGACATATTACAATACACGGGGGAAATCAAATTATTTCTCATAGTACAGGAAGTTTGAAACCGGTTAGTTAACCGTGTGGTCACTTCCTCACCCCACCCCACCTCAGTTTGTATGAAGCTGGAGATGTACCCACACTCTGCAGAGAGATGGTTTCCCATTCATCATTAGCCAAGGGAATTCTTACCAGGCACTGGAAAGATTTAAATGGAGCTACCCTCTTAACCTGGTACAACAAACTGTGGGAGATAGCCTTATTGGGAAAAACTCACTTGCACTTTAAGAGTAGCAAGACGGGGGGGAAAAGTATTTGTAATATGGTATGATATTAATTATGTAAAGGATGACTTGCATAATTCAGGACCATGGTTGCTCTAATGATGAAAATCTCCCCCCCCCATGTGCTCTCTATATACATCAATGCATAAGTCAAGACAAGACTTTGTTTTCTGTTTATTGTTTAGAAATGTATAAATAAACTCCTAATCAGTACCCTTCCTACCCATGCATCCTGATTTTTTCTTTGTGTATTGCATATTTCTGTATTAATTGTTTCTTGAACTAAGTGCCTACCACATTGTATGGTTATTCTGAATCATTGTATTTCTTAAAATCAATAAAAAATACTTTTTAGAGACCCAACAACTTCTGGGAATAGTCCACCTTAATAGGTGTTACTCCAGCCATGCTAGCTCCAAGGCACCACTGAATACATTAAACATCAGAACAGCCATGGTGGGTTTAAAATGGATGACAGCAATTTAAAAGTCCAGCTGCGTGCAAGGTGCTTGGGAGTTCAAACTTTGTATCAAAGAGAATTGACAGCCAGTGTGTGACTTTGGCACCTGAGTTGACGCTACTCGATAAGAAAAACATGTCTGGTAAGATGCCAAGGAGACCATTATTTGCCATTGCAGCACTGCTGATTGCAAAACCATAACAAACTTTGATTGTTTTGGGGGGAAATGTAGGTATTTATTGTGTCCAGCAGGAGCAAGGAACCTCACACCCAAAGCCAAATGTAGCCCTCCCGGAAAGTTTCTTGACTGATCATTGAGAATCAATAAACCATTTTGTTACAATCGTCTCTTTTCCACTAGGGCAGGAGCATGTGTAAATTCAAACCCAGGTTAACTATTGGCACAGGAGCTTTGTGCGAGAAAATCAGGATAAATGTGAAATAAACAGGCTGTCTGCAGGAGCTCCCCAAATGCTTTTGTTATCCTTCTTGTACTTTCTGTATTTCATTTCCCTCTGGTCACACTGTTTTCAATTCTGCCCCCCCCCCCGGTGTACGCTTGTAGCTCAGGATAACACTTTATGCATCTGATGAAAGGTAGTCTACTCCATGAAAGCTTGTGCCATAATAATAAATGTGCTAGGGTTCATAGAATTGTAGAGTTGGAAGGGACCCCAAGGGTCATCTAGTCCAACCCCCTGCAATGCAGGAATCTCAGCTAAAGCATCCATGACAGGTGGCCTGCTGACCTCTGCTTAGAAACCTCCAAGGAAGGAGAGTCCTCCACTTCCCAAGGCAGACCATTCCACTGGCAAACGGCTCTTACTGTCAGAAAGGTGGTATCCAGTTATTTCCCCCCCCCCTCAAATAAGACACATTGAAATTAATATGCCTAAATTAGTCCTAATCATTTCACTAGGTCTACTCTTAGTAGGACTACTGTGGGACACAACCCATAGTATTTAAGGTGCTGCAAGGTCATAGAATCATAGAGTTGGAAGAGACCACAAGGGCCAACCAGTCCAACCCCCTGCCAAGCAGGAAACCATCAAAGCATTCCTGACAGATGGCTGTCAAGCCTCTGCTTAAAGTCCTCCAAAGAAGGAGACGCCACCACACTCCTTGGTAGCAAATTCCACTGCCGAACAGCTCTCACTATCAGGAAGTTCTTCCTAATGTTTAGGTGGAATCTTCTTTCTTGTAGTTTGAATCCATTGCTCCGTGTCCGCTTCTCTGGAGCAGCAGAAAACAACCTTTCACCCTCCTCTATATGACATCCTTTTATATATTTGAACATGGCTATCATATCACCCCTTAACCTTCTCTTGGTCTTTGTTGTTTGGTTCTATTCGATGTGGTTATTTTCTCACAATGCTGTGCAGTGTGGCACAAGCGTACCAGGATGAGTGGAAATGCATGCTGGCACTCGGAAGTCTACCTCAGCCAATGGACCTGTGTAATGCAGAGAGAATTAAAAGAAGCAGAGATAAAGGCAAGACTATGCAGTGAAGCAGACCATGTAATCACAGGACACCTCTGACGCACATCTGGAATTAGAGGGCAGGAGTGTTCAGAGCAGAGGTCGGTTCAAAAGTTTATATACAGTATTACTGATATACACACCCCAATCTTAAAGCAGTGTGAGATTCCAGGTGTTTACCCAGTCCTCTGTTTCCTTGGAATGAGTGGCATATATATTTCATGATATATGGTTTATCTCCACATATAAACAACCTGAGTTTATGGTGGAGGCGCTCACAGCATGAAGGTCTTGCTTTACCAAATAGGCAAAGTAGGCATTGGCCTATGGGACCCCACAACAACTGATCAAAGTAATACTGATTTGATCTTTAAAGAAAATTATAAAAATGTATTGAGATAATTTGTGAGGGCCCACCAAGATTTTGACTGCCCTCTGCAGGGTTTAATCCGGCACGGTTCCTCTTCCCAGACCTTCCAAGTGTCCCTATTTTCCAGGGACAGTCCCAGATTTACAGAAGCCATCCCAGTTTCTGATTTGATCCTGGAATGTCCCACTTTTCCCTAGGGTGTCCCTATTTTCATTGGAGAAATGTTGGAGGGTATGGTTATGCAACCACTAGCCAAGGAGATAAATAACTATACAACCTTTAGAAGACACCTGAAGGCAGCCCTGTATAGGGGTTCTTTTTAATGTTTAATGTTTTATTGTGTTTTTATATATGTTGGAAGCTGCCCAGAGTGGCTGGGGCAACCCAGTCAGATGGGCAGGGTATAAATAATAAAATTATTGTGGAATAGCACGTCCCTATTTTCATCAGAGAAATGTTGGAGGGTATGTCCTCCCCATTTTGCTCCACAACAGCCCTGCGAGGGAGAGGCAGATAAGCGTCTGGCCCAAGGTCACCCAGGGAGAGCTGAACCGGGAACCTGCCAGCTCATGATCTCGCATTGCGCACCGCCGCACTTGGCTGGGTGGCTGGCGGAGCCCCGATGCCTTTCTGTTACTTATTCTTAGGAAGAAGAAACGCAGCGCAGCTTCTTAATCGACCACGATCCCCCTTTGACCCATTTCTCTCTCTCTCCCTCCCCCCCCCCAGCTGTTGTGGAAGGAAGAAGAACAGGAAGAACTGTTAAGTCGAGGGGGGAAAGGGGAGGGAGGGAGACCCAAGCAGCTGGAGTTGCTTCCCCTGTTCAGCAGGCAGGCAGGCGCGCAGAAAGAAGTGCCTTCTCTCCATTTCGCTAGCTCGCTCTGCAATCTTGTGAAAGGTCGCTGGTGGTAAGAGCGGAGCGCTCTCTCTCTCTCTCTCTCTCTCTCTCCCCACCTCCCCTTTCAAGTCATCCCTGACCCCGCCGCCGCCCTTGCGCTGAACTGGATCCTGCGCCGCAGCTGAACATTGAGCGCACGCTTTGCGCAAGCAGACTCTCGCCCCAGCCAGGGCCGGACGGAGGGGGTCGCTGGTGCCTCGGCTGAATCGCCTCTTCTGCTGCAACCACGTGTCTCCCTCGAGAGCTGCCTGTCACACACCACAACAAGGAAGCCAGTGGGGAGGATCTTTTTTGATCGCCTGCAGAAGGAAGGAACGCACGACTTTTCCCCAGTCCAGGTGAGTGGAAAGCCTTTTCCTCCCGAGACTGATGCAAGAATGCAATTCTCCGGAGACAGAAAATCTGCTTTATATTTCTCCCTGCGGCAGGATTGGTGGGGGGGGGGGGGGGAGAGAGAGAGAGAGAGAGAGAGAAAGGCTGCATTCCCTTTGACCCGTCCGCAGCTTAGCTAACTGACGTTCCCAAACTGCCGCACGCAAAATTATTGCGACGTGAAATGAAGGGGGGGGGCTGCCCAAGAGCGTTTGAATGCAAGGCTTGCAGGACGGATCGGAGCGAGGCAGCTCCTCGGTTCCTGCAAAGAAGAGAGGAGCGCGAGAGAGACGGGAAACTTGTGAAAGCGAGGAATAAAACGCGTTTGCGCGCTGCCAGTTGCGAAAGAGCTCAAGGGCAGGAGGCGAACAGGGATGCAGCGAGCCAACGAGCGACAGAAGTTTTAATTGAAGCGGGGCAGAAATGGTCTCTGGAGAGCGCAAAGCTTAGAGTGGAAGATGCCACTGGCAGAGGGGAGGGGTTAGGCACAGAATTGGGCTCAGGGTGATGTTGAGGTTTCTTCGAATGGGAAGGCACCCCGAGGGCCATCTAGCCCAACCCCCTGCAATGCAGGTATATAAAGGTGGCCCATGTAGGGATCAAACCCATGGCCTTGACGTTATCAGCACCACGCCCTAACCAACTGAGCAAACTGGTGTTTGGGGGGGTTAGATTGCAAAGCTGCAGCTTTGAGCACTGGAGAATGCTGAGAAAGGAATCCAAATCTGCTCCCTGTTAACCTTCTGGCTGTTGTGTGCACCTGGGCAGGTTAGTGGCGAGATGGAAGAAAGCAGCCTGGGCACCATGCAGCAGAGAGCGACCGAGCTGGAGCACATGGCCGAGGTCCTGCTTACTGGGGAGCAGTTACGGTAGGAGACCCGGATTTTTCCCTTTGCACAAATGTCATGAAAGTGAACTTGGGAGTGGGAGATCTTTTTGCTGACGGGGACAGATGGGAGGAACCACCATTGGCAATGTGAGGGGGCTGCAGCAGGTGCCAGGGTGGTGTTGGAAGCCAGAGTTGCATGTGCCACTGCCTTGTTATGTACTGAGTTGAATAGGATCCAAAATGCAGCAGTCTGATTGGTCCTAGAACAATAGGGTTCAGAATGCAGCAGTCTGATTGGTCCTAGAACAATAGGGTCCAGAATGCAGCATTGCAGCAGTCTGATTGGTCCGCAGGAGCCACCCAATCCTTACTAGTGGGGTGCCACAGGGTTCTGTCTTCTGCCCAGTCTTATTCAACATCTTTATCAATGACTTGGATGATGGGCTTGAGGGCACCCTGATCAAGTTTACAGATGTCACCAAACTGGGAGGGGTGACTAATACCCTAGGGGACAGGATCACACTTCAAAATGACCTTAACAGATTAGAGAACTGGGCCAAAGCAAACAAGATGAATTTTAACGGGGAGAAATGTAAAGTACTACACTTGGGCAAAAAAAATATGAAAGGCACAAATACAGGATGGGTGACACCTGGCTTGAGAGCAGTACATGTGAAAGGGATCTTGGAGTCTTGGTAGACCATAAACTTGACATGAGTCAACAGTGTGATGCAGCAGCTAAAAAAGCCAATGCAATTCTGGGCTGCATCAATAGGAGTATAGCATCTAGATCAAGGGAAGTAATAGTACCACTGTATTCCGCTCTGGTCAGACCTCACCTGGAATACTGTGTCCAGTTCTGGGCACCACAGTTCAAGAAGGATAATGACAAGCTGGAACGTGTCCAGAGGAGGGCAACCAAAATGGTCAAAGGCCTGGAAACGATGCCTTATGAGGAACGGCTTAGGGAGCTGGGTATGTTTAGCTTGGAGAAGAGAAGGTTAAGGGGTGATATGATAGCCATGTTCAAATATATCAAAGGATGTCATATAGAGGAGGGAGAAAGGTTGTTTTCTGCTGCTCCAGAGAAGCGGACACGGAGCAATGAATTCAAATTACAAGAAAGAATATTCCACCTAAACATTAGGAAGAACTTCCTGACAGTGAGAGCTGTTCAGCAGTGGAATTTGCTACCAAGGAGTGTGGTGGAGTCTCCTTCTTTGGAGGTCTTTAAGCAGAGGCTTGACAGCCATCTGTCAGGAATGCTTTGATGGTGTTTCCTGCTTGGCAGGGGGTTGGACTGGATGGCCCTTGTGGTCTCTTCCAACTCTATGATTCTATGATTCTAATCCAGCTCCAGGTGGAAGTGAATCCGCAACCTGATTGGCATACAGGAGTATCCCGGAATTAGTCAATCATGTGGGGCCCACTGTGTAAATAATGTATATAAAGCAGACGTTTTGGGGGAAGTTCCATTCCTCGCTACTATGAGCTGAATAAAGAGCATGAAATTCACACTTGACTCTGAGTATATTTCAGCCCTGTACTCCTTCACCTCAGTCGTTGCAGTGGAAGAGGCTGCACAGGGCTGGCCCAAGACACTTTCGGCCCCCGAGGTGCCCCCCTTCCCATCAGGGAAGACAGGGTAGGTGAAGGTTGACACCAGGATCTGCTGTCCCCTGGGAACCCTGCCACCTGAGGCGGTCACCTCCCTTGGCCTCATGGGTGGGCCAGCCCTGAGGCTTCATTGAAATTGGAAAATGGAGGAGGAGGAGGAGAAGGAGAAGGAGGAGGAGGAGGAGGAGGAGGAGAAGAAGAAGAAGAAGAAGAAGAAGAAGAAGAAGAAGCGCCTTTAAGAATACTGCCCTGCCGCTTATGTCTTTTTATAAGGTTTACAGAGAAAATGAACACTCTCGTGCATCCAGTTTCCTATCTGCATTCTTCAATGGCATGAATCACCGTAGGCAAAACTTTTCAGGGTAGAGAAATGTTTTGCTGCCTCCTGCAGTATCTGTAATCTACTATAATTTTGTGCAATTTTCAGTTCAGCTCAGTGAATTATTGCTGCATGGGTTATTTGACAGCGGGTCAGCCAACAAGATTTTAAAAAGGCAAAGGGAGGAGGAGGAGGAGGAGTAAGAAAGGAAAGATAGTGACTGCATTCCTTGTATGCCATGAGTGCTTAGCATGGGCAGCTGCTTATATCAGACCAAACCTGTTAATCATGCTGAGCTCTCTTCAGGCTGCATAAAGTCTAGGTCATAAGATAAGACAGGAAAGCAAGTAATCAGAATGCAGGTCTTAGCATCTCTTGGGCATTAAATTCATTATAGAAACTCCATTCGTCTTTCATGCGTGCCCAAATTAATTAAATTCCCCCCAAGAATGAATGGAGAAGTGCCAATACCGCAGTGGTACATTTAATTTTGGGAGATTGCTCCCTTAAACCCAATCCTAAACATGGTTCCTGAAAAGTAAATTCTGTTGATCTCAGTAGGATTTACTTCCAAGGAAGAAGGATCACATCTTAAAGCAGAATGACGGTGGTTTTTCCCCAACCATTTGCTTCCCTGTTTTTAAGAACTAGCGTGTAACGGTTGGGGGGGGGGGGTTGATTCTGCAGGTGCAGAAGTTCTGATACGACTTTCTAATATCTGGTGTGAGGGGAAATGATTGCGTGTTTCTATGAATTAGGGGGAAAGCACACATCCAGACTCCCATTATCTGTATAATAATGTGTGATTTGGAGCCTCCCCCCCCCCAATATATATACATATATATATCACATTTCTCTTTTAGCAATTAAATACAGATCTCTTAGCAATATAAGTCTCCTTTGAAGAGTCTTGCTGGATCAGACCAAAGACCCATCTAGTCCAACATCCTAATCTGTCAGTGGCCAATCAGATGCCTACAGAAAGCTTGCAAGCAGGACAGGAATGCAACAACACTCTCCCCACTTGAACTCCCCAGCAACTGGGTTTTCAAATAAGAGGCATGCAGTCTAAAGTACTGGAGCTAGTTCTTAGCCATCATGGCTAGGAGCCATTATCCTCCATGAATTTGTCAAATTCATCTTAAAGCTATCTCGGTTGGTGGCCGGCTATTGCTACCTCTTGCGGCAGTGAATTCCATAGTTTAAGTACTGTATATTCTGGCGTATAAGACTACTTTTTAATCTAGGAAAATCTTCTCAAAAGTTGGGGGTCGTCTTATACACTGGGTGGAGACTCTGCAGTCGAGTATATCTCAAACTCTATATTTTAAATGGGAAAGTTGGGGGTCACCTTATACGCCCAGTCGTCTTATACGCCGGAAAATACGGTATTATATGAAGAAGTGCTTCATTTGTCTGCCCTGAATTAAATTTCAACATTCAGCTTCACTGGATGGGCCCCAGTTCTAGTATCACGAGAGAGAGGTTTTTACTGTCCACTTTCTCCAACCTCAGTGCATACCCTTTTAGAAAATACTTGCGTAAATACGGGCCCTTTGCCAGTAGCCTGTATAGATAATACATGGAGAGAAATCCATTTGTTGCCTTTCGTTTTCTGAAGGAAGATGTATGTGCTACAGTACGGAGGAGAGGATGGGGAAGGACACGGCCTAAAAATAAATACATACAAATAACATATTTGTTATTTGTATGTATTTATTTGTATGTATTTGTATGTATGTTATTTGTATGTATTTAAAAGCTGCACAAAATGGCAGGGCAGGGGACCATAAATGGCCTTCATTGGGGAGGGAATCAAAAGCTCTGAATGTTTATAGGAGTCGGCAGAAGAAGAACCCAAAGTTCACAAAATGGCAAAGGGAAGGAATTGTGTTACCACGGGCAAAAGGCAATAGGTGTCTCTGACACTTGCCTGCCATTTTCCCGGCAATAAAAAAAGGACGAATAACCATGTAAGAAAAAGTAGCATATCTATTGCTATAATAATAATAATAATAATAATAATAATAATAATAATTTTTTATTTCTATCCCGCCCTTCCCAATCCAAAAACCGGGCTCAGGGCGGCTAACAACAAATATAAGACAATGATTAAAACAACTTAAAAAACAGCATAAAAACAAACATCAATGGGATCCCCAGGGCTAACTGGCCAGGTTAGTCATGCTAGTCCAGTAGGGAGACCAGGGAGGAATTTTAATGTAGGGACCCAGAAACGTTTCTTCAGAAAGAAGGGAAGGGGAAAAGGAATAGGGGATCAGGCTAGATTAAAGGCCATTTCTCTAGTTCCTGAGAAATGAAGGAGTAATAATAATAATAATAATAATAATTTATTTATTTATACCCCGCTGATCTGGCCGACCCCCCCCCCTCCAGCCACTCTGGGCGGCTTCCAACACAATATTAAAATACAATAATTCATCAGATATTAAAAGCTTCCCTAAACAGGGCTGCCTTAAGATGTCTTCTAAAAGTCTGGTAGTTGTTGTTCTCTTTGACATCTGGTGGGAGGGCATTCCACAGGGCGGGTACTACTACCATTAACTGCGTAAGCTAAATTAACAGCTTCTAGGGATTTTCATAAAGAAACTGTTGCAGGAAGAACTTTGCAACACTACTAAATTTTGCATCCATTGCAAGGAAATATGCTTGGGGATGGTCGAGGAATTTGATCTTTGCAGATTTCAATATGAACTGTACTTTCTTGTTTAATGCATGGTTACAGAATACTGTGATAACAGGATGAAATGGATTTATGAATAAATCTATAAGAAACCAACATGGGCCTGAAATAGTCTGATCCATCCATCCCTAAATTTATTTCAAAACTCTGTGACGCATACATTGAATTTTATATACATAAAAAAAGATTCAAGGACAGCTTGTTGACATGCTGTAGTGAGGCAGGTGGACTGATGTCTATAACTGGTTAAAAGTGTTTTAACCAGTGTTGCATTTTTAATATGAGTGGCATGGTGGAATAAGCAACGGAATTGAGTGGGGCAGAACAGGTGTACAATTTGCCTTGGGCATCAGTGGCCACAAGGTAGAATAGTTTCTACTAGTAAACTTCTGGCTGATCGAAAGGCAAGGATTTCTGACTCCCAGTCATTGAACAGTAGTAAATACACCTCTTTTTTCAATTCTCTGGAATGGTTAATCTTTTGCTAACCATTTATTTCTGAGGTTCAGGGCTGGCACAAGAGATTGTGCCATAGACTCCTCTTTGTGGCAGTAGCAGCAACACGGCTATTCTCTTCCTTCCATCCCATTTCTCCTCCTCCTCCTCCTCTCCCCCCCCCCACCGCCCCAATCCCGCTTTTGCGTGGCCAGGCGAAGTCCCCCCGAACCCCGGGGCAGCCCCTGAGGGAAATAATAACTCATGACAACATTCTATGGGATTAAATTGGCCACAACTTTATTAATATTCAGATGTAGGGAGACCTTGGCCCAGGCATTGGGCGTTTATCCTTCCCAGCCCCCCGGCCAGGGTTCTGGGTAACTTCAGGGTTATCCAGCATGATTGGGAAGTGGGCTAGTCTGGAGAACATATGTTCAAGCAGATAGCCCACCCCCCTATGTTTGCTGCCGCTGGAAGGGGAGGGCAGTGACGACCCTGGGCGTATGGTCAATGCCTCCCCCTGAGACCCCTTTAACGGGAACCCTGTTATTGCCACCAAAATGGGGGCTGGGGTCACCGCCCCACGCCCCCCCCCCCCAATCCTGTAAATGACTAAAGGATTCCGCCCAAGGCCTGCAACCACCAAAGTTGTGACGAATTGCTACAGGAAAGGCAAAACCTGCCAATGCAGGGAAAATTCCTTTCCGGCCCTTTAACAGCGACCTTGTCATAGCAGCGCCTGCGTGCCTGTGTGGCTGTGGAAAAAAGGTGGTTAGACCTGCAAAGTTAGTGTAAGTTGAGGGAGTGGAGGGCAGGGAAGCTCTGAATCCAACGGCCGCTTCCCAGGTATGACTCATGCTCTATTGTGTGTACTGTATAATCCCTCCTTCTACCTGGCCAATCCCCCTGGCAACACCTCCCCAGCCGGGATTGGGCGGCTGCTAGAGTAGGTGGAGTCCACAGGTATCCCAACCTGGGGAAGGTGAAGCCAACCAACTGCCAGGAGCTGCCACCGTGATCCAATGGGTCTCCCCGCGACCTCGCAACATGTGCACCCCATTTGATGTGGGGAACGCTCATTCCCTCCTCCTTTTTAGAGTGGGGAGCTATTCCATTTTTTTAGCCATGGAAGCACAGGTGGCTCCTCTGCCACCTTCTCTTCCTTGCCTCTCTCTGAGAAAGGGCTAAGGAGATCCAGGCATTCCAGGCGAGGTTTGCCACAGACCATAGAAAGGCTTTAAAAAATGAATTTAAAAACTTTAAAAAGATTCTAAGTTTGAAAAACTCACGGCAGTGCCACAGGTATTCTCTTGGCCACCTCGCCCAGAATGCCTGTGTCCAAAGAAGGACACCCACACACACAGGCTTTAAATCTTGTTTTCCTTTGTTATGGAAACTGTGAATCTTTGGAAAGAGGAAGATGGGAAGAAGAGAGGAAGTGTCAAACATTCAAAGACCAGCCACTCAAGCATATCAATAATCAGTGGGGATTTTTATACTGAAGTCAACAAACTGTCTGCATCGGGATTCTGGAGTCATTCTATACCCTTCAACAGGACACCACTAACATTCCAGTTCCATAGAGAATTGTTTGGAAGTAAACTCCACCCTAAAGTATTTAAAAACAGCTCATAAGTGTGCCTAGTCAGCAATAGAAATAAATGCAAACATGCAGAATTAGCATATTTCGCGTGTCAAAGTGCTTCACAAAGTCCTTTATGTGAAGGAGCTCTCTATCTGAAGGGTCAAGGCCAAGTCTGGTTTAACAAAAAACAAAAAGAACCATAAAAAGGGAGAGAAGAGGCTTTGAGTTTTCCCATCTACAGTGATCACCTGTTTGTCACACTGAGGATGCTCACAGCTCACCTGGTCCCACTGGTCTTTCCATTTAAATTTGAGCGATTGTTTCTAACTTTTCATCTGTGCATTTTAATTAGCACATACAAATTTCGTGCAACTGTTTCGTCATTTTGGTTTTTCTTTGGTGGAGCATTTCCTCTTTTTTCATTTTTATCATATTTTGAGGTGTCGGTAGGTACACAAGTTCACATGGAACCGGCCGCTGCCATTTTGCCAACTTGTTTGGGCTCATTTGGAAGGCTTTCAAGGGGGTGCGAAGCTCCTTCATAGTTCGCCTGTTGCTTCATCTCTGCCATACTGGTAGCTTTAGATATCGTGGTGGAAAAATACATTCAAATGGGGTTGTGTGGTGCTGTTTTATCAGTGGCCTCCATCTGTAGGGTAAGAGTGAAATTCTTTAAGGAATGAGGTGATAGTTTTGTCGTTGCATTTTAAAAACACTTGGCTCTACAGGCATAGCCACATGCCTGTGGACCTCCCAATAATTAAAAAAACAAAACAAAACAAAAGGCATTTGCAAGTAATCAATAAAATTCTTGACTGAACTTAACAAATCATTTTCAAGGAAAGGGTGGCTATTAGAAACCTGCTCCTTAATTGCAAGCAATCCACCACCCAATCAGAATAGTTAACGGCAAGAATCTCATCTTCAATATGTTGAAAAACCACATTCCACATAGCATTTATAATCCCAATTGACATGCAACCAGCCCTCGTTTACAACAGGTTTTATTACAACTAGATTTATACTTCATCTTAAATTGAATTGAATTTTGCTGGCTAGAAACAAGGGGTCAAGTTTGTTCTAATGAAGGTCTTGTTAAATGGCTGGCAATAAGCTTCTCTCTCTCTCTCTCTGTGTGTGTGTGTGTGTGTCTGTGTCTCTCTGTCTAACATCAGAATGAGTGGATGCATATGTGAATTTCACTGCTCCCTGAAGATCCTGCTCATTTCTTCCCATCCTCATACAGCATGGGGTTTTGCCCTGTCTCGTTCTCATGCGGGTGGGCGTGGACTCCCTGGTCCTGAATGGGATAACTGTGCCCCTGAAGGACTAGATGCGCAGCCTGGGAGTCATTTTGGACTCACAGCTGTCCATGGAGACGCAGGTCAATTCTGTGTCCAGGGCGGCTGTCTACCAGCTCCATCTGGTACGCAGGCTGAGACCCTACCTGCCCACAGACTGTCTTGGCAGAGTGGGGCATGCTCTAGTTATCTGCTGCTTGGACTACTGCAATGGGCTCGGCGTGGGACTACCTTTGAAGGTGACCCGGAAACTACAATTAATCCAGAATGCAGCAGCTAGACTGGTGACTGGGAGCAGCTGCTGAGAACACGTAACACTGGCCTTGAAAGACCTACATTGGCTCCCAGTACGTTTCCGAGCACAATTCAAAGTGTTGGTGCTGACCTTTAAAGCCCTAAACGGCCTTGGTCCAGTATACCTGAAGGAGCGTCTCCACCACCATCGTTCAGCCCGGACACTGAGGTCCAGCACTGAAGGCCTCCTGGCCATTCCCTCACTGTGAGAAGTGAGGTTTCAGGGAACCAAGCAGAGGGCCTTCTCGGTAGTGGCGCCTGCCCTGTGGAACACCCTCCCATCAGATCTCAAGGAAATAAACAAACATCACTTTTCTACTGCCATCTAACCAACTTTGGAAAGGTGCTAAATTCTTTTTGCTGTTATGTTTTCCTCACTGCAAGGAGTTCCATGGCTCAGCTTTCCTCAAAGCTGCCTACGTACCGAAATTTGTTCCCCGTTTCACGCAGAATTTGCTGAGCCAGGTATTCTAAGAGGAGAAGACTTTGAAATATATATTTTGCCTTGCTATCCCTTGAAGTATTTTACCCATCTCCTGTCATTTCTTCTCCCATTCCCCTTTCATACTCAAATTGTACCTTATTCTGACCCTCCAAATGGCCAGTTTCACCCCTCCTCCTCGGTCCAATTTCTTCCTATAAGAGTTTCCCTCTCTTTATTTCTCCCTCCCTTCTCTACCCTGTTTGCTTGGTGATTAAATATTAACTTTTATTTCACTTCTGATTTCCTTCCACTTCTCCTTTGGCCCTTTCCCCTCCAGGGAGGGAGAACTTCGATTCCTCCTCCCTCCTTGAGCTTCTGTCTCCCAGCCACCTCTGCACAGCATATAAGGAGCTGTTGGTACTGATTCATCCAACCAAAAGACACTGTGGTGGCACTGAAGCTCATCTGGAAGTGGCTCAAGGCTTGCTGGTGGTGGGTCCTGGCTCACTGTTTGTGGAACACAGAGTATCTTTGTGGCTGAGACTCAGCTAGAAAGAGGAACATGTGTGAGAAACCATCAAACACCAGCTGCAGTCAGCTGCCAGATCTATGTAACTAGTTTTTCCTAAGCAAGGGGCATTGTGTCTTTGAAATGCCTCTTCCTAAAGCTCCTAGATCCTGTGTTTTCTGCCAACTGGCTTTTGTGTGTCAAATAAAAGGCCACGCTTTGAAGCCAAAATCTGGGGTGCCATCTTCCCGTTTTTCGTTGTGAGAGCACGGCAGCCATTTTGGTGGCTGCGATTTCGCACCATGCTTCCCCCCCTCCCCCAAAAAAACACCCTCACTTTTTTGGGCACGGCACAATCGGGTAAAAAGCATGTTGCGAAATTGTGGCAACCAAAATGGCCGACATATTCTTGCAATAAAAAACAGGGTGTCCTGGTTTTCCTGGGACACTTGCGGGGTATATTAAAACTTTGTCACTGTAAATATATTGGGGCTTATGGGCTAAGGCAGGGGTCAACAACCTTTTTCAGCTGTGGGCCGGTCCACCGTCCCTCAGACCATGTGGTGGGCCGGACTATA
Source organism: Lacerta agilis (assembly GCF_009819535.1). NCBI lineage: Eukaryota > Metazoa > Chordata > Lepidosauria > Squamata > Lacertidae > Lacerta > Lacerta agilis. The sequence goes on from NC_046318.1 coordinate 71,983,406, forward strand.
TATATATATATTTTTGGGGGGGTGGGGAATGAACAAATTCCTATGCCCCACAAATAACCCAGAGATGCATTTTAAATAAAAGCACACATTCTACTTATGTAAAAACACACTGATTCCTGGACTGTCCGTGAGCCAGATTGAGAAGGCGATTGGGCCGCATCCGGCCCCCGGGCCTTAGGTTGCCTACCCCTGGGCTAAGGGTTTGCCATACCTCTTCTAACACAATTCAGTTAATACCGTAGCTCAAAACCAAAATGGCTGCACTGCTTCATATGTGAAATAACTTGAAAGCAAACTTCTTCTTTCTGGTGTTCCTTTGCTCTTCTGTGAACAGATAGGAACACATGAAGCCTCTTCTTCTGAATGAGAACATTGGTTCATCTAACTCTGCAGGATTTTGGACAGGAGGTGACTTTCTCAACTCCCCACTTTGAGACGCCAGGGATATTGAAACATGGACCTTCTCTGCCACTGAGCCAAAGCCCTTCTTCAAATTATCTAAGCATTACCCAGTCTTTGCTTTATTTTAAAATACATTTTCTAGAACGCCTATTTCAAGGTCTAGGCTGAAATCCTATCTCTTTCCCTATGGCCAAGAGTGTTAAAATAAGCTGCAAAGAACTGTGTACCAAGCCTCTTGCCTTTCACACACACAAATAGATGTGGAAACATTTATATGGTTGTCCATACAGTCTGCTTAGCACCAGATCTAATTTTAATGTGTCAATTCCTTGTTTGGGTCCAAACTGACAGTGATCTAACTGCATGTAACATGCTGGTCGCATAGCAAGTGACACTCATGAGAACTATATTCTCATTGTCTCTTCCTCAGAACCCAGTTATGGCTTGGAATAATAGGATGTTCCAGTCATGGTCCTGGGATATTTAGCTAGAAGCCTGAGCTATATACTGTATATACATAGTGACAGTTCAGATCCCAGTTGCTCTTCAGCAAATGTTGCTAGAGAGCAGAGGGTCAACTTGGATTCCCTAGTCAGGAGTGAGTGAATGTCATGGACTGGCTGGAAGCAGAGGAGTGGTGGGACGGAGGCAGCAGCAGCTGGGGAACCCCCTAGGGAACCACCAGGAGAAGGAGGCTGAGAGCCAGGGGGTTGGTGGTGGGACAACGATGAGTGGTCAGAGGGAGAAGAGGGGGCAGATGGGGAGGAGGAGGTGGTGGAAGCTGAAGAGGCAACAGGGTTTAGTGAGCAGGAGGCGGCTGTGGCAGAGAGCAGTCCAGACTCGAAGGCAGGAGAGGAGAAGGGCCAGAAGACGGAGATAAAGAATCTAGGGAGTCATCAACAGGTCATAGGTATGGTCTGAAATATGAGTGGGCCCACAATGCTCTGGGACAGCCCCATGGCAGCCAAGGAGCCCTGAGCCCAGTCCTGATGTAACGCTGCAGTGTGAATGCTGAAGTCCGCCCAATAAAATAACACGAGGGTACGCCTCCATGTTCAAGAACTCCTCCACCAGCTTAGGCAGGAAAACTATAGGGCAACTACAATGTAGTTCAGTCAAATATTGAGGGGAAGGCCTTTTGAGTTCCTCACTGTAGTGCTCAGGCTATGGGGCATATTTGGCAGAAGAGGAAAATCCCAGGCCAGGAAGCTCATACCAACAGGTCCTGAAGAGCCCTCAGCATCCATCCTCATCCTTGCCCATGCTTGCTTGGGCTGGTGGCAGCTGTACTTCAGCAACATCTGCAGGGCCAAAGGTTCCCCAGCCTTGCTAGAAATATACAGGGACGGTAGGAAAAAAGTCTTAGATACCAGTCACCACATTTGCACCTCAGATCATGATGTTTGAACCTCCTGCTATACTTACCTGTTCGTGTATATATTACAGCATACATCCACAATGTTTGCCTGTAGCTCTGGGTGTAGTTAACGTAACTTTTGGCAGCTGGGTATCACAAATAATGTGGTAATGAGAAGCTTGTTAACACTTACGTGGAAGAATTATTCCTGGCTGCCGCCGACATTCAAACTTGTTTAATAGACACGCCGGAGTGTGTTTATTTGTTTTAACATATGGCACTGGAAAACTGATTCCGTGTTTCCTCGTGTTTTTATTTTCTGTCAGGCCAAGAACCAGTCCCACCATCTGCCAGGCCTAAAACAGTCTTGAAGTACTATGCGTGTGTCTCTGTTGGAGAGTTAAACTAGTGTAACCATCATCTCCCCTTTGCAAGTAACTCCGGTCATTTTAGTTCTGTGTGGGGGGACCTAGAGATCTCTAGCAGAGGATACTTTGGAGGAAGCAAGGACAGTTAAGCTGTAATAAAATGAAAATACATGGGGTGTTCACACTCAGTATGTGTGTACTTGAATACTTGAGCTGAAACGCTTGTATAGTTATTCACATGAGCGTACCACTGTACACAGTTCCCGAGCTGTGCAAACCAACAAATCGGGTCCTCCCTTAAAGAGGGCACGTATTGCGGTGAGACCTGACAACCAAACCCCTGTGTTGTGGGTGGGTTTGATTGACAGCCACAATACCCAATCCGTAGGCCCCTTGATCCAGGGTGCAATCTGACCAATGGGATGCAAGCTAAACAGATCAAGGGACCTATAAATACCCATGCACGTGACCCTGAGCTTCCTCTTTTTGGTGCGTGCATCGGAACACCCGCACAACTTGTAAGGTTGCGGATAGGCTCTGGTTCAGTAGATAGGGATGGGAGAACGTTCTCGTCATCCCTATGTGAAAGGTATTCCGTTAAAGGAATCCAGGGACTCAATGGTTTGGTCAACCCCTGAGAGGGGGTTGTGCCCGTGCCTGAGTTCAGGGGGACATTTGGGTGGCAGATAGAGCATGTCCCCGGCTTTCCGCTTTCCAGGTGTTCACCCTTGGCTGACCTATGCTGGAACCCTGGGTCAGCGCTACCTGCAGAGCAGGGAGCTAGTCGAACCAAAGCCTATCCAACCAATCGCGTGCTGTAATCAATAAAGTTGTGGCCTAAATTCTGCCAAAAATCAAACCAAAATTTGAGTCTTGTCTGAATTTATTTGGGGTAAGGTTAAAAGGTCTGAACACGCAAGTGTGTGTTCTTTCACACAAACACTTGCACATGCGTAGAGACAGTTTTGTTCAGTGTGATGTGTGAACAAGCCTCCTTTTTCCATTCTCAGACTGTCCTTGTGTGTTGTTGTTGTTGTTTTTATTATTTTCCTATTCATTTCTTCAGTAAGGTAATTGTGTTTTCCTGGTAGTGTCGGGGGAAGTGGGGACATTGCTCACTTTCCAAGAGAGATGCCAAGGCTCGGGCCTGTGTCTTGCCATCTTCCCTGGAAGGAAACCTGCTTGCTTCTTAGTTCTAAATGCTTCTAATTCTTGGTTGTTGTTTTTTAAGGCTAGCATATTTCAAACGGAAAGATGCTTCTTCTGGAGCAATATGGCAACCCACCTCCCCCCTTTCCAACGTTGCTCCCCATGCATTTCTAGATCTCTGTGGTTATTTGATGGGCAGACACTTCCTCATGCAAATTATAACTGAACCATAAGGTGCAAATCAAAATAAGGGCCGGCCCCACTGTTAGGCAACTGATTTTGTGTGTCATGAAAGAGCAGGACATTTTTAGTAACAGCAACAACAACAACAACATTGTTATATTTTTACTGACAGGGCAGGGGAGAAACACTGGTAGGATGTCCTGCCACAGGTGCCAAAATAACTTGACTATTTTGCTGCCTTGGATATTACATACCTTGACTTTGCCTCAGGCAACAATGTCTCTTGGGCCAGCCCTGAACCCAAAGTATGCTTACTTGAAAGTTTAACTCCATCCAAATCTATAGGACATATCAGAGAAATGTCAACCTCAAAAGAATAACATGGCAGGGCATGTGAAATAAGACTGAGTAAACAACATTTAAAAATTTTCCAGTAGCACCTTAGAGACCAACTAAGTTTGTTCTTGGTATGAGCTTTCGTGTGCATGCACACAAAAGCTCATACCAAGAACAAACTTAGTTGGTCTCTAAGGTGCTACTGGAAAGTATTTTTTATTTTGTTTTGACTATGGCAGACCAACACGGCTACCCACCTGTAACTGGAACATTAAAATTGTTATGGTATGAGGAGAAAATGTATGGGGGCAATATAATATTTTATATCTTTAGTAATGCTAACATGTACTGACATGAACTTCAGTTTTTTTGGGGGGGGAGGCAGAGAGAGGGAGGGGAAGACACTTTGTACATGCTCTGAGGTATTTCTGTTCTGTTAAAAAGCGGCGTGGCTACAGATAGTAGAGGGAAGTGTTAAATGGAAGTGAGGATACAAGGCCAGCGATACCTTCAAAAGATGTTTATTATTATTATTATTAATTATTATTATTATTATTATTTAGCTGACACCGCTGCTTGCAACTCTGATATGACGGAAGGTGCTCTTCCTTTCTAGTTTGTCATGTTGAGGCAGATGCTATGCAAAGATTTCTCACGGCGTGATACAAATATTGTTTGGTTCACAGGCTCAGGCTGCATGAAGAAAAGATAATTAAAGATCGGAGACATCACCTGAAGACGTACCCAAACTGCTTCGTTGCCAAAGAACTGATTGACTGGCTGATTGATCACAAGGAGGCCTCTGACAGGGAGACTGCAATTAAGCTGGTGCAAAAATTACTGGATCGTAGCATCATTCACCACGGTGAGCGGAAAGAATCGCCACATCCGAGTCCGTAGCCAGAAACTATAGTTAGGGGTGCAGGCAGGTCTGACCCAGTGATTGTCATGTGTTGTTAGTCAATATGAAAGAATAAAAACCTAAATAATGATTGTGAACATTGCTTAACTATTATAATAGCATTTATATTTGGGGTGTTTAGCGTGCGTTGTTTTAGGGCCAAACCAAACATTGCATTATTCACATTTTTAAAGAAATAAAAGCCCTGTTTATTTTGAAGAAAAAGCAGCTGGATTAAATCATATATATATATATATATATATATATATATATATATATATATATATTAAATTTTATGTTCTTTATTGAAAAACAAAAAATATAAGTGAACACGGTAAAATAAGACAAGACGTGACAAGAATAAAAAAGATAAAATAACACCCATGTAGAAAACATTTTTTAAAAAAATAAACATTACATGATTGTTATTGTAGTTACCTTAAACTTAACCTAATACAGTGTTTATAAAAATGAATTCCAAAAATCATTAAATTTGTCCATGGCAAGTCTATGTTTGTACACAACTTGTTCGTGTGTTGCAAGTTTGTGCATATCTTCTATCCATTTGTTGAAGACAGCTGCTTTTAAAAAAAAATCAAAAATTTTAATGTGTTTAAGTACTTTAAGCCAGGGCTGGCCAATATTTTGTCCTCGGGATGACGTTAGACCACAACTGCAATCAGCCTCAGCTAACATTTTCAAGGGTCAGAAATTATGGCAGTTGAAGTCCAGCAACATACAGGTGAAACTCGAAAAATTAGAATAGCGTGGAAAAGTTCATTTCTTTCAGTAATTCAACTTAAAAGGTGAAACTAATATATGAGATAGACTCATGACATGCAAAGCGAGATATGTCAAGCCTTTGTTTGTTATAATTGTGATGATTATGGTGTACAGCTGATGAGAACCCCAAATTCACAATCTCAACTTTGGGGTTTTCATCAGCTGTACGCCATAATTATCACAATTATATCAAACAAAGGCTTGACATATCTCACTTTGCACATCAAGAGTCTATCTCATATATTAAACTCCAGTAGCTAACGAAAACAATTGCTTACATAAATGGACTTTTCCATGATATTCTAATTTTTCGAGTTTCACCTGTATGGTTAGCCACATGTTGGACACCCCTGACTTAAACAATATCAGACCCTGTGCACAGATAAAATCCATAGGTCTCTCTTACCCACAGTCTCGAAATCTGAATAAAAATAAGAGACTGAACATTAGTTTGGTGGGACCACAAGAAAGGGGGTAGGGTAAGAATTACAAAAATTGAAAATCATATGTGTTAATTAACCTATGACAAGGAAAGAAGCAAAGGGAGCAAAGTAAAGAAAACAAAACGGTGGGGGACAGAGAACAATGAAACACCACCCCACACTCCTTAGAGGAAGGGTGGGGTAAAAATGCAATAAACTATAATCAACAGGTTTTTTTTAAGGTCAGTAATTCCCCCTGCCTATAAATGGCTGCAGATAATACAATAAAGCAGAAATACGTGCAGAGCTTCACAAACTAAGGTGTTTTTTTTTTTTAAGAAAGTAAAATAAAAGGTCAATCATTTTTGTGGTTTATCTGAAGCCTGTTTTTTTTTTTTTTGTAAAGGAAAACAATGCATTGTTTCCAGATTCATAATGATGATTACGGCAAGCTCTTGATGCAAAGTGTTTACAATTTCTTCTTCTTCTTCTTCTTCTTCTTCTTCTGGGTTTTGCACTTCAGTTTGCGATGAGCATAAGGAATTCAAGGACCTCAAACTTTTCTACCGCTTCAGGAAAGATGATGGAACATTCCCACTTGACAACGAAGTGAAGGCATTCATGAGAGGACAGAGGCTTTATGAAAAGTAGGTTGCACACAAAACGTTGGCAGTGTCAGCTGCTCTTTATCGGCTTGTGTTTATTAACAACTAGAAAATGGTCTTAGATTTGTAGGTTCTTGCTGAATTGCATTGTCCTTTATTAAGGGACACGGGTGGCTCTGTGGGTTAAACTTGCTGATCAGAAGGTCGGCGGTTCAAATCCCCGCAACGGGGTGAGCTCCCGTTGCTCAGTCTCTGCTCCTGCCAACCTAGCAGTTTGAAAGCACGTCAAAGTGCAAGTAGATAAATAGGTACGGGAAGGTAAACGGCGTTTCCGTGCACTGCTCTGGTTCGCCAGAAGCGGCTTAGTCATGCTGGCCACATGACCCGGAAGCTGTATGCTGGCTCCCTCGGGCAGTAAAGCGAGATGAGCACCGCAACCCCAGAGTTGTCCGCGACTGGACCTAATAGTCAGGGGTCCCTTTACCTTTACCTTATTAAGAACGGCATCTTCCATCTCCTCAATTTTCCCAATAGAAAAGTTATACTGACAGAGATGAGTCCTGAGCATATAATTAAGGTTTGAAACAGATGGTTGGATGGAGATTATGAATACCCTGTCAGATTATATGGGTCAAATAACAGAGGAGTTTGCCACCTGCGACAAGGTCCGTGCCATTTTTGCTCAGACTGAAGGAGTTGTTTGCAGCATGCCTGATTTGGGCGCAAGTAGGAACAAGTACAATATGTGAGCTGACATTTACTGGAAATGGATATGCAAAAGGTGAACAGATTGGTCAATTCATGAGGGGTGTTTTGGTACAGCACTAGCATTCATGAGCAGCACGGATGGCTCTTTCAGGTGCAAGAACACAGTGAAATGTGTTTTTATTTGTCTGACTGCAGCTAGGGATGGACCAACGTGTCAGCTTTGTTTCCTCTCATTTTCTCGTTTCCACAAGCTTAAGTTCTGTCCTCTGCTTTATTCTGCAATTTTTTTAAGTCTTCAAGACAATGCGCCAGCATTTTATTGTGAATTTCTCATTAAAATGCACGTTTGTGTGGAATTTTGCCTAATATATGCATTTCTGCAAAACAATTTCCCCTGAAACAAAGCATTTTTCTGTGTTACTCTTACCAATAAACTAAAAGATACTTTGATTCCCAAATGCCATATATAACCAACTTAGAAATAGCAAAACAGCCAAGGGCCTTCACTTTGGCCCAATGCCAGGCCCTCCCCTCAGCTATCCAGGAACGCCATTTTAGGAAGGTACCGTACAGGGAGAGGAAATGCCCCTGTGGCTCAGGGCAACTAGAAACTACGGAAGATGTCTTCTTCCACTGCCAATATTATGCAGACATATGAGTCAGGTTCTTCCTGCCAATACTACACAAATTCCCTGGACGGACAGTACAACCCTATACCTCCTTGCTACTTCGAGATGCAAACCCAGACCTAACATACACAGCAGCCAGATTTTGTGCTGCTATGATGGACATCCGCCGAATAATGGTTTGGGTCACACACCTGACCTAAACTGAAGGCTCATATGGAAGACCTGTTCCCTCTCTTGCGCCCTCCCTTCTATAGATACTTTGCAACTGCTTGCTCTCAACCCTATACAGTGGTACCTCGGGTTAAGAACTTAAATCGTTCTGGAGGTCCATTCTTAACCTGAAACTGTTCTTAACCTGAGGTACCACTTTAGCTAATGGGGCCTCCCACTACTGCCACGCGATTTCTGTTCTCATCCTGAGGTAAAGTTCTTAACCCGAGGTACTATTTCTGGGTTAGCAGAATCTGTAACCTGAAGCATCTGTAACCTGAAGCGTCTGTAACCCGAGGTACCACTGTAGCTGATTTTAAGTCTCCCTCATGCACCCCTGCCCCTTCTTTGAGTCACCCTTTTTACCCCTTTTACCTGTTTAATTTCCCAAAGGATAGTGACTTTTTGGATATATGTGTGAGGCAGACAGAAGAGTCGGGTTGTTGTTGTTTTTATTTTGTTTTAATTTTGATTATGTATTTTGTGGTTTTATATTCTGATTTTATTCCGTGAACTGCCCTGAGACCTGCGGGCATAGGGCGGTATATAAATTCAATGAATAATATAAGAAGAAGAGCACAAGGAAACTGCGCTGATGGTTCCTCAGTCCAAGTAGGATTGTGTTCTTTTCATTTATTTGTTTGTTTGTTTGTTTTAAATTTCCCTTCTTTCTTTTTGTGTTTGTCTTCTTGTTCCGTTTGTTTGCAGTAGCCAGTGAAACAAATTTCCCTTGCTTTTCGAATGTCAAACACAGCAAATGGAAGGGCATGCTGTGTTTTCAATACACTTCCCTAATGCCATAGAAGAATGTTTTCATAAACAGAGGGAAATTGCAAGGTTTAATGGCTGTGGTTAAAGTTAGATGTTCCAACTTGGAACTCAGCCTAAAAGAGATGGGAAAGATGCTCTCTGCCCCAGTGCTAAAAGGCAGAAAGATCCTTCAGATTCTCCCTTCCCCACCTACTTCAAATAACAGTGTTCTAAATAGTGCATGGCGACCACAGAAATTTTTAATGTAAAGGAAGGCCTGTGTGTTCTCCATAGGTTTTAAGACAAGCCAAATTCTACAGCAAGGAAACGTGTTTTCTGCGCTCAGAATAAATGCACATATGGCATGCTAGCATTAATTTCATTCATATGAACTAATATTGAATTCATATTCAATAAACTAATATTAACTAATATGTAAACAAATATTTTTCCCAATGTGAATTAACTGAGTCCAACCACTGATTTGTCTAGCCCATTAACTGGTATCCCAAGGTCTAAGTAAGAGGTTTTTCCTGTGCTATGTGGGCCCTTTAAAAAAAGGAGATCGAACCTACAACCTTGCATATGTTGTAAACTGCCCTGTGGTCTTTCTTTTTTGAAGGGCAGTCATGTTTACGAACGATTCGGTTTACAAACTCCGCAAAACCGGAAGTAGTGTCCCGGTTTGAGAACTTTACCTCGGTCTAAGAATGGAATCCAAACGGTGGAAGGGCACCGGCGGCGGGAAGCCTCATTAGGGAAAGTGCGCCTCGGTTTAAGAACGGTTTCGGTTTAAGAACGGTCTTCCAGAATGGATTAAGTTCGTAAACCGTGGTACCACTGTATATGTATTTTAAATCTAGAGTAAATAATAAAAAATAGTGGAAAATCAGCTCAGGTTTAGTCTTTGAGTGCCAGTAAATACTGTGATAGTGTGTGACTTTAATATAATTTTCTGTTTCAGTTAGTTTATTCCCTTTCCACACAGACCCCCCAGGACTGCAAACTACCCAGATGCAAGTTATACACCCATGTGTAGTCATTACATTCTCTGGGTTTTTTGTGGCAGTCAGCTTTTTTTTGGGGGGGGGGGGGGTTGTTGTTCTATGCCCTTTCTGGTGATGTGAGGCTTTAAAGTCTACACTGGATGAAACAGTCATTAGGGCATAACTGTGTGTTAAAAGGGGAAGTAGACAGGGTGACTTAACAGGCTTTCCCATTTGAAAGATTCCCGCGATGCTGTTTTATCATCTGAGGCTGTACAAAATCTGCTTACTAACAGCACTTTTAAATCCACTTTGTCAGGCTACCTGCAATCACTTTGTCAAGGCAGATGAAGCAGAGCTGTCTAACATACAAAAATCTCATGTACAGGTATCTCCTGTTATACGTTAGAGCTGTGGCTGCATATGGCCTTTAGCCTAATTTCATGCAGGCCTTTGTCAAAGATTGGAAAGCGTTCAGAGGATACTTGAAAAATTATGTTGAAAAGTTAAATCTCCTATTATAATGAACAAGTTCCGATACAACTATTGGATATTAAATAAGTCAGACAACAAAGGGGAACTGTAAATAAACAAGAAATTGGAATAATAGTGTGTTAGAAGAAAGAAAGAGGAGAAACGGAAAGAAATTATAGCTGAGTTGACTGGAAGTCATGCACAGGGTGGGGTGTGGGGTGATGGAAGGTGGTGGGTAGAGTGTGATGAAGATAAGGAAAGTATGATGGAGTGTTTGGTTTTTAAGATGTTGAAAAATGTCTGTAGGTTGTGTATGTTTTGTCGAAAATATGTGTATGTATTATAATTTGAAACAATAAAATAAAGTATTTTTATTTAAAAAAAAATAATTTCATGCAGGCCCTTGCAGGTGGTCAGCTCAGTCCAGGTATGTGTGAGCTATGCAGTCAGCACCCATTAATGCCACTCCCCACCAAGCAAACTTTTAATGTGGGTCAAGAGTGCTTCATAACAAGAAGGTTCCCCACTCTTGCTCTAGAATGACCAAAAATTAAAAGCAGAATGGAGATGGGATCCTGCTTGATTTTTAATTTTTGGGATCACTGCGGGGGTGGGGTGGGGGAACAGGTTCTGTGCGGTACTGATACATACACTGATGGTCTCCAAGTGTGTACCCCTTGACTTCCTACAAAATAAGTGATTTCTTGCCATTCATCCCTATGTGCATGAAATGTGAGATGAAAAGCACTGCATTATAGGGGGGGGCATTTAGCGGTAAGGGCAAAGCTGCCCCCCTCCCTGCCCGGTACTGACACTTGCAAGAGTTCCCATGGGAAATGCAACAGTTCACTCTGTGCACCAAGCACAACACAATGCCCATGCAAATGCAAGCCTTCCCTACCTACCCACCCACCCCTGCAAAACTAAACATAAAAGGGAGCCTGTGTTCTAACATTGCACCTATCTCTTAAAACTGCTTATAGAACCTGTTAGGTGGTCTGTTCAGGATCACAACCAAGGCTGCTGTTGCTGTGAATACCAATGGGATGTGTTTAACATTGCTTATAGTTTGATAGACACACACATGTGAACACACACACACACACACGTTTACCACGATGGGCATATTTCTACCAATTTTAATTACAGGGCTCATTTGCACAGTGGGCTTGTGTCTGGGCAACAAATCTCCCCGTTCCTCCTTGTTTTGGATTTCCTGTTACCATGGCGAGACCATGCATGCTTGAGTAGCTAAAAATTAAACTCTGTTTAAACTCTTTGTCCACTGTTTGGATGTGTCCCCTGTGTGGATAAAACACAGTCAAAACAAGATAGCTTTTGATAATGTTTATTGGATTTACACATCACTCTCCAGTTTGCCCCTTGGCAATATCCTTGTTTTTCCTCCCCTCTTTTCTAAAACCCAGAACATTTTGTCCCTGCCAAAAATTAACGAGGCATTAGCTATCATCGCATGCAGATGCGTAGCTTCCGAGAGTTTGTGTCTGTGTGTGAAGTACATGAATTACATGGGGTAAACAACCTGGATACATGATGCAAGCAACTAACTAGATTTGCTCAGTAAAGAGGTTTCAAATCACAGTTGATTGTGCTAGCTTTCTGACCTCAGTTTAGCTTCTCCCCTGCTCTCAAGAACAGGGACTGTTGAAAGGTGTAATTATCAGACCCCAGCTTCTTCCTGCTGACGGAATAAGAAGGAGAACCGGAGAATCTTGAGGTTACAAAATCAGATAGCAAGCAGGATCACATCCATAGGGGGAAGGTAGCTGGTTGTAGGGAGGCCTTAGCCACCCCCAAATAACAACATGGCAGGCATAAGGGGGCTGTAGCTGCTGAAAGCCTTCTGGACCATTTGGGCTCCATTTCAGGATCCAGAGCCTTTTCACCAAATGAAACTAATCCCCTAAAATCAGCTGTGATACACATAGGGGCTCAAAAATGGCAAGATTGACATTAATGAATAAAGCTAAACTAATTTATGTCCAGAATATATTTTAGGAGCTTCTCTCTCTCTCTCCCTCTCCCTCTCCCTCTCTCTCTCTGTGTAGGAGGGGATTCATACTATATGAGATTTTATAGGTCAAAAACAGAACTTCTGTTTTGCTACAAAATTTCCCCAATCAGCAGATTCCTTAAAAATATTGCCATTCATTTATGTTTGGGTTATCCTTTTTACTAGCCCCTGTTTTGAGGATTAAATTAAAAGGAACCATTCCCATTGCATCCCAGACTGAAAGTTAATAAGACGCAATCCCAAGAAATGAGAACTTATATTTTTATTGGAAGGAAGGATGGGACTTTTCTCCCCAAAATAACCTCAGACATTTCTGAGGTTCAGTTTCAGATCAATTATTTATTCTTTCTGCTGTAATCTTTCTAGCAATGCATATACACATGTTTTTGATATTAAACTTCCAGGATTAGTGTATAATCCAGTATCCCACTGTTTCCACTCAAATGGGCATGAAACCAGCAAGTTTACATTACAAGGGGTCGCATAAGTACCATCTTCAGTTTTGCATTTCATTGTTGAGATATATTTTTTAATGTACTGTATATGTGGATTCCTAGCCTATAATGAATTTCCTTAGATTTTGAACAAAACCTTCCTCGTTGAACAAATTTATATTACTCTAGGTACTCAGAACTGATACAGACCAAATGCTATGTCCATTCAAATATAAGGGGGTTGGACTAGATGACTAGAGAGCCAGTGTGGTGTAGTGGTTAAGAGTGGTGGACTCGCAATCTGGTGAACTGGGTTCGCATCTCCACTCCTCCACATGCAGCTGCTGGGTGACCTTGGGCTAGTCACACTTCTCTGAACACAACAGAGTGTTTGTTGTGGGGGAGGAAGGGGAAGGAGAATGTTAGCCGCTTTGAGACTCCTTTGGGTAGTGATAAAGTAGGATATCAAATCCAAATCCAAACTCCTCCTCCTCTTCTTCTTCGGGTCCCTTCCAACTCAACAATTCTCTGATTCTATGAAATATGCTGCCATCACTACATGCAGATGAAACTGGTGCAGTCCACAGGAAGGTTTGATTCTATTGGCTGTATAAACTGGCTCTCTGGAGATTTCTGCCCTGTGCGTATGGTGATTTAACTATTACACCTGTCAGGGAACTGCACCTGGCCCGCTGAGGGGAACGGAGGGTCCGTTAGCATACAGAGAGCCCCGAAGCCAAATGAGCAGCAGCACCTCTTCCAGCAGGGAAAGCTGCCACACCTCCAGTGGGGAGGAGAGGGAAGGAACCAGCCAGGTGAGGAGGGGGCTTAGGGATGCCACTGAGAGCCCCAGTGCCTCTTCTAGCCAGGAGCCACAAGCAGGGAGCCTGGCGAGGAGAGGGCTTGAGGATGTTGCTGAGACCCTGTGCTCACCTCGCCCGGCTGGTCAGGAGGGAGGCACGCCATTTCTGGCACCCCAGTTGCGCAGAGGGGTGAAATGCAAGGAGGGTAGGAGGAGACTTGGGGTGCCAAAGTTGTTATGCTGGGGAAGGAGCCAGAAGGGGCCACTCCAGGATTCTGCCAGCAACTGAGACAGACATGCTTTTTGTAGCTCTGCACTGTAAATAGTTTGCACAATAAAACTGCAAAAGACTGTTTGGGCCCCTGCTCCATTACTCGTGAAGCACCTTCACACGAATCTTACAACACTGGGGTGTACGAGACCTCCATATCTTTCTGGTATAATTCCTCTGTGTATTCTTGCCACCTCTTCTTGGTATCTTCTGCTTCTGTTAGGTCCTTTCCACTTTTGTCCTTTATTATGGTAATCTTTGTACGAAATCTTCCTTTCATATCTCCAATTTTCTTGAACAGATCTCTGGTTTCTCCCATTCTATTGCTTTCCTCTATTTCTTTGCATTGCTCGTTTAAGAAGGCCCTCTTGTCTCTCCTTGCTATTTTTTGGAACTCTGCATTCAATTTCCTGTATCTTTCACGATTTCCCTTGCATTTTGCTTGCCTTCTCTCCCCTGCTATTTTTAAGGCCTCGTTGGAAACACAGGGGAACTCAAAACGGAGCATGTTCGGCTTCCAAAAAAAGTTCGAAAACTGGAACACCTACTTCCGGTTTTGCAGCGTTTGGGTTCCAAGTTGTTTGTGAACTAAGCTATTCGAAAACCGAGGTACCACTGTACTTATATGTATACTGGTCAGGATTGTTAGGGTAAATCCCCACTACAGACATAGCAGTCATCCACAATTCTGCTTGTTCTGCCACTTTCCCCTGGGAAAAGCCACTGTTTACAGCTGAATCAGAACAACAGTTTTTTCTGCAGATGGATGCTTGTTCTGATTCGGCGGTAGACAGGTTTTCCAGGGGAAAGCGGTGGAAAAAACCATTTGGATCCATGCCTAGAAAGCATGGGGCAAGCGGAAAACCTCCCGGACCTGTCTTTCTAGGCTTGGGACAAGCAAAAATTGTGGATGAGCTCTTAAACAGCTTCAACAATCATTCCCATTTCATTTGAAGTTGTCTGGCAAGTTGTCTGCAAGTGGCAGTTGTCTAGCAAGCCCATGAACAATTTTTCATTAGAAGTCATGGTGGTTAAAGTGGCATAAAACCAGCATAGGTTTGGAGTTCCAGAGTCTTTGTTCTGTCCTTCCTGCTCTTTAGCTGATCTCTTCTGGATTCCTGATGTGGAAGTCCTGCAAGGTCCCTGCTGCCACCAACAATCCCCACTTGGCAATTTTCCAGATTCCTTTCATGTGCCTGTCCATTGCAGCCATTAGCATCTCTTTTGTTCTTCCTGGCCACACCAAGCAGCCGGGCATGTTATTTATAGACTCGTCAAAGAACTATTAACAAAGAATTCCCACTCAGAGTCTACAAAACCAGGATAACAGCTGCTTAGAAAAAGCCTTAGCTTAATGTTTATTGGCTTTGGGGGGATCTCTTAAGTTAGAGAGAACAGGATGTGATCGAAGGTATCATCTCTAAAATGTTGTCCGTACCATTTCTAACGTCTTGCATTTGAACGGAAAGGGGCTGTGAAATGATGGTTGCATCCGATTCGCTTTTTATTGATGCTGTCGGGGAAGTATTTTAGCTCAAGCTTCATTTTCTCCTGATAAATTCTATTAAAATTAAAGCACTTGGTACCATTAGAATTATAAAAACGCCTGCAGCAGAGCTTGTTCCATTCACAGGATTTCGTCCCTTTCACAAACAGAAGAAGTACTTCTGTTTAGCCATTAGTGAACCTGAAAGGAATCTGGAAAATCGTCAAGTGCGAATGGTGCAAGCCTGTTATTTCACGTTGTAGGCCAGGAAGAGAAGAACTCAGGAGAAGGAACAAGTGAACTTATTCTGCAGTTCACGTAACACGAAGTTTCGGATGAGTTCATTGACCTATTACTTGGTTAGCAACCGTCAGTTCCCACCCCCCACTGAAACAACTGACATGGGTCTAATTTTAGCTTTCACTGTAGGATTAATATGTTGCAAGCTTTTTCCACTAAGTTCCTGGTCATATATTTCATAAGGAAGTTGGGTAGATAAGCCTGATTTATCAAACATGCAAGGCAGTTAAGAGGAACATTTTTTAAGGAGACTGTAGCAATACAGTTACAGGTAGGTAGCCGTGTTGGTCTGCCATAGTCAAAACAAAACAAAATAAAAAAATTCCTTCCAGCAGCACCTTAGAGACCAACTAAGTTTGTTCTTGGTATGATGAGCTTTCGTATGCATGCACACTTCTTCAGGTACAGTTAGAGATTGACTGTTTAATGTGATGGATGTGCTGTCTCGTGTCTTCAACCACCAACATGCTGCAGACCACCTGAATGAATCTTACAGAGCACTGGTGTTTCCCCCAGCCCTACAGGGAGATGCTGGGGATTGATCCTGGAAGCTTTCGAATGCAAAGCAGATAGATGCTTTGGTATGGATGATGAGGGGCCTTTACAGGGAAGAACCAGGAGCTGTGTTTGGGGGGGGGGAATCCTTGTTTCATTACTATATGGTTCAGTCTGCTCAGATGCTGTTGATTGTATGCAGGACCTTTTGCATACGAAGTATGTCCTCAACCCCTGATCTATGTATGCTGCTTTCTTAATGCTCCCAACTGGAAGCAACCAGAATTAAATATAAATTACTGATAGACACTGAGGACAGAGGTAGTTTGGCATTACCCGATTTAAAACTTTATCATGATGCGGCAGGTTTTTTATGGCTAAAAGAATGGTTATTATTAGAGAATCATGAATTGCTGGACCTTGAGGGATTTTAAAACAAATTTGGCTGGCATGCCTACCTGGTGGAAAATAAATTAAAAGCACATAAAGGGTTTAACAATCATATTATCAAAAATCCTCTATTGAAAATTTGGGGAAAACACCAAAGATTATTGGAACCTAAAACACCTAAATGGGTCTCTCCAATTGAAATAATTACAGTCAAAAAAAATAAACTCCAATGCAAACTGGGGCAAATATAAAGATCTGATAGAACAAAAAGACGGAAAATTAAAAATAAAGGAGTATAATGATATTAAACATTTCTTAACGGGTTGGATCCAATACCATCAAATAAATAGTAAATTTAACCAAGACAGGACACAAAAAGGTTTTTTTTTTTAATGAACCTTCTTTATTAGAAATACACCTGTTACAAAGCAGAAATAAATTAATATCAAATATGTATAATATATTACTGGAATGGGAGGTTAAAGATGAGATGGTGAAAGAAACTATGATTAAGTGGGCGAGAGAATTGGGTAAGACAATTGATTTGGAAAAATGGGAAAGACTCTGGAAAGAAGCATGGAAGTTTACAGCAGCGGAGGGGATTAAGGAAAACATGATTAAGAAGTTGTATGCTGCTTTCTTGATGCTCCCAACTGGAAGAAACCACTTGCGTTGCCTGCAATGTCCTTGCTCCATCCTTGGGTAAACTTGGACGAAGGTGGAATTGGAACCTTGAACACATTTCTGCAGTTTAACCTTCATGTGCTCACGTTTCCTCTCCCTCCCTCCCTTCTCTCGTCGCAGGCTGATGAATACCGAAAATGCACTTTTACAAGCCAGGGAAGAGGAAGGAATAAAATACGAACGCACTTTCATGGCATCTCAGCTGATTGACTGGTTGATCCAGGAAGGAGAGGCCACCACAAGGCCTGAAGCTGAACAACTTGGTCGCAGGCTGCTGGAGCACGGAATTATACAGCATGGTGAGAAATGTTCCCTGCTTTAGCGAGCTCTGTCTAGATGCGAAGGATCTCATAAGGTGGTCGCATGTTTTAACATGGACTGCTTGACCCTACATATTTTTAAGTGGTGGGCATATATATATTGTGAATGCTCCTCACTTTTGCAACCCCAGACAGGCAGCAAAACAGAAAGTTATATTTAGTAGCTATGCTTAGTGGTTAGTGGAAAGCTAGGTGGGTCACAATTTGTGTAGACTGGCTTCATTAGATTGGTCATTTTGACCCATGTCCTATTGAGCAGCTTATATTTCTTTTTCTGAGGGGAGTATATCCTTCTTTCTTTTTTCAGGCGTACCCAAGAAGGGTTTGATTGCGGTGGTTTCTCCTCCTTTTGGAAAACCTGTGATTCAGAGTTCAGCACAAGCTGCCACCCGTGAGAGCCCAAAGTTGGAAAAGTTAGTTGTGACCTGAGTCCAGTTTAAAACAACGGCATAGGACTTGGACTGTGTACACATTACCAGCTCAGAACACAGCAAGGTTTTCCTTTTTCTAAATTTTGATTGAAGCTGGGCAAGCCCATCATAATGCAGTATTTCATAAGGAACGACAGGGCAGATAGGGATCGTGGCTGACGTCAGGTGTGCAATGCTTTCCAAACCAGTGGTGGGAGTGCACTGAATGCAGAATAACCAGGAGTGTGTATGCAGCCTTAGTGCTCATCCACATTCTGCATTTGCTGTGCATAGAAAGCAGGGGTCCGAGCAGTTTTCCCCTTGCCCTGCTCCTTTCAAAGGGAGAACCTGCTCTTTAGCGATAGATCGGAACAAATGCCAATCCGGGGGGAAACCCAAATTGCTGTTTGGTCTGATTGAGCGCTAAAGAGTGACTTTCTCCAGGGGAAAGCAGCAGGGCAAGACAAACTGTGGATAAGCCCTTAGTCTTGACTATCTTTTAAGTCCAGTTGATTTTCAAAGCTGCGAACTGTGAGAGTACAATCCAGCAAAAGTTAGTTACATCTTAAGTCCAATTCTGCCTGGTTGTTGCCAGCAGAAGGTAATTTTCAGGGGAGAGATACAGGTAGGTAGCCGTGTTGGACTGCCATAGTCAAAACAAAATAAAAAATAAAAAAATCTGAAATATACTCGGAGTCCAGTGTGACTTTCATGCTCTTTATTCAGCTCATAGTAGTGAGGAATGCAGTTCCCCCAAAACGTTTGCTTTATATACACTATTTACACAATGGGCCCCACGTGATTGGCTAATTCCGGGATACTCCTGTATGCCAATCGGAGCGTGGATTCACTTCCACCTGGAGCTGGATTGGGTGGCTCCTGCGGACCAATCAGAATGCTGCAATCTCAATCCTATTGTTCTGGGACCAATCAGACTGCTGCAATCTCAATCCTATTGTTCTAGGACCAATCAGACTGGTGCATTTTGGATCCTATTCAACTCAGTACATAACAAAATCCTTCCAGTAGCACCTTAGAGACCAACTAAGTTTGTTCTTGGTATGAGCTTGGGAGAGTTGGGTAGCGTAGGGCTTGGGCCACATCATCCATCGTTTCTTATTGTCCTGCATTTACTTGTAGTGATCTGCTCCTTGTTGTCCCTTGGCAATGCCAACCCTCAAAAGGATTGAATTACAACTGGCTCTGAGGGTTTTCACTTTGGTTTTCTAATCTTACTGCTCTTCAACTTGGGCTGGAAATAACGCGACGAATGACTTTTCGCCAGCCTACATCATAGTTGTGCAATTAATCTTGCTGCCAGAGAGTAATTTATAGGGTGCCAGCTGCTAAGGGCACAGCACACAAGTAAAGTGTACTCCCTTGGCCTCTGAAGTGGCAAGAACATGCTATAGGTAAGGACTAGGAGATAAAAGGGAGAGGTAGAACAGGGCGCAGATAAGATAATGGATGACGGGAGAGGGAGAGAAGCCACTGCAGGTTCTTAATCTGCCGCAGCGCAAACAGACATACCTCACACTGGATACTGGTTCAGCCATCAGCCTTGGCCCCTTCAGTCCCCCATCTGCTTCAGGCAGGCTGTCCATCTTTTAAAAAAAAGAAAGTATCACAGGACCACTTTTACTTGCTTTCTCTAGACAGTAGATTCTCCTCATTCTAACTGGATTCTGAAGAACCTCCTGCCACCTTTGTTAAGAACTTGCACCAGAGCTTATTTTTTTTGGGGGGGGGGAGTATGTGACTGATGTTCAGTTAGGTTTCACTCAGACCTACTGAAATGAATGGACCTAGCTTAGTTTGGCTTATTGATTTTAATGGGCCTACTACCCTTGAGTAAAACATAGCTGAATATCACCCCAGAGCCTTTACGCAGCAGTGAGACTGTCACTTCCACTCAGAATGGTACAGTCCCAGGGATCTACAAACCTGACCCACCATGTTGAGACTCTCTCTCCCTGCTCTAAATTGCCTTGAAAGCACTTTGTCGCACAGACAAACTCCAGCCCTTCACCTCTTCCTGGAAGAAAGTGAGGGGATTGCGCCTGGCCTTGTACCAGTAGTATAGTGGATTTGTAAGGGGAATTGAACACAGCTCCAATACTCGCCCCACTAGAGCAGGAGCGATAAAAGCAGCTGCTGGCATGCCAGGATGTTGGCAGACCCTGGTTGGTGTAGCAAGTGAATGAGGTGATAGCAAGGCTTTCAAGTTTTGCTGTGGTTTGTGATGGAATGAATACACAAAGAGAGGCTGGGTGCTTCTTTCCTTTCACAGGGTTGCTATCTCATGCACAAGATAGCTCAGCTAGTGGAACATGAGACTCTTAATCTCAGGGGGTTGTGGGCTCGAGCCCCACGTTGGGCAAAATATTCCTGCATTTTAGGGGGTTGTACTAGAGGACCCTTGTGGCCGCTTCCAACTCTCCAGTTCTATGATTCTAAGTGGTAGCATTTGTCATTAAAAAGCTAAAGCAGGCTGGAGATCTTTTGTTAAAGTTCAAGGTGTGTTACGAGTTAAACCATCCTCTGCAGTCAGAAGAAAGCACCGCTGAGTTCAATGGAACTGCTGCCCAGCTAATTCTGAGCAGGACTGAGCCAGGAGTGTCTCCTCCAACATCTACCAGCCCTGTTTGTCCTATCAACAAGCTGTCTCTTTTCCTGGCAGATTCCCTGTGTCAGTTGAAGGCACACCTTTTCCATTGGGTCTTTGAGAGGTCAAGGATGTGTGAGGCCCAATTTAGTCTTCTGTATGCTGCTGTGCTGCAATTATGGCTGAAATTTCAATACACCATTGAAGGGTTTTGTTTTTTTTTAAAAAAAGATTTTAATAATTGCGCTATTGCATGTTGTGTTTTATTCAAATACTTTATTTGGATGACCTGGAATCCTATGGGATGAAGGTGATTAAAAGTTAAAACAAGCAAACAAACAAATGGAACAGGTTACAAGTGGGTAGCCGTGTTGGTCTGCCATAGTCAAAACAAAATCGAAAATTCTTTCCAGTAGCACCTTAGAGACCAACTGAGTTTGTTCCTGGTATGAGCTTTCGTGTGCATGCACACTTCTTCAGATACACTGAAACAGAAGTCACCAGATCCTTAAATATAGTGAGGGAGTGGGGAGGGGTATTACTCAGAAGGGTGGTAGGAATGGGTGATCAGCTGATAGGTGTGGAAAACCTGTTGACGACTCTTAATGGCTGTAATTAGTCTTGCAGGGAAAGGCAAGGGGTGAGATGGCTAAAGATAGCTTTGTTATGTATAATGAGATAAGAATCCAATGTCTTTGTTCAGACCAGGTTTCTCCGTGGTTTTAAGTTTGGTGATTAGTTGTAATTCAGCCACTTCTCTTTCCAGTCTATTTCTGAAATTTCTTTGTATTAAGACAGCTACTTTGAGATCTTTTATAGAATGTCCTGGGAGATTGAAGTGTTCTCCTACTGGTTTCTCTGTCTTGTGATTCCTGATATCAGATTTATGTCCATTTATCCTTTGGCGTAGGGTTTGGCCTGTTTGTCCAATATAGAGAGCTGAAGGGCACTGTTGGCATTTGATTGCATACACAATGTTGGAAGATGAGCAATTAAATAGTCCTGAGATGGTATGTTTGATGTTGTTGGGACCAGTAATGGTGTTGTCCGGGTTTATGTGGCAGCAAAGTTGGCATCTGGGTTTATTGCAGGCTCTGGTACCAGTGTCCATGTTGAGTCCTGTGGTTGTATTATTGCGGGTGAGGAACAGGGGCGCTGCAACCCAGGTTTCCCCGATCAAATCAAAACATGCTAATGCACCACCTGTTCTATGAATGTTGGCTGATTAGAACGAATGAGGCATTGTGCTGTGTGCTGTTGCTCTTTCGGGGCTGTCTGCTGTGTATGCAATGGACTTTCCTTGGAGCCGTGGCTGTAGGAGTTGTCATGATGAAATCCTGCACTTCAGAATTTACCACTACACCATTGCATTGCGTTGCACTGTGCTCGGAGGTGCTCAGGCACTGAAAACAAGCAACTTCCTCCCACTGGCAACCATAATTTTTGGCCGGCTACCAAGGGCACTGATGGGCTAACCCGACAGTGTTCTGACCCAGTCATGCAAGATTTCCCCTGGGGAACTGAAACAGGTTGGAATTGCAGCCAGAGGAAATGTATGCAACTCCCTTGTTCCTGTTTAATGTTAGAAATGGAGTGTTCTTATTGACTTTCCAAGAACTTAGGATGAAAAGGACTGGTGTAAAATCTGATTAAAGCCCAGAGAGGCTAAGCTCTTTATTTATAATACTTTGCCAGTAGGAGATTTGGTTTAAAGACTTAGTTTCTATAGATTTCATTGTGTTTCACCCGAGTTAGAAACGATATTGGTTACACTCAGCTGAGATGGAATGATTATGGATTTTAGCTGTAGCAAACAAAAATAACATCTGTTTTGACTGCGTCTGTACTTATACTGAAACTAGCGTAGCTAAAAAAAATGAGAAACCTTGCTTTCTCATCTCCCCCCATCCTGTTTCCAAATTGCAAGCTAACTTTGAAATAACAACAGCTGCCTGCTTTTCACTCCGTTGTCTGTTTATTGCAATCTTTATAGAGTCTGCTCAGCTTGCAAGTAAATACCATGGATCCGTTGGCAAGTTTCCTCTGCTCTCCAAGGGCCAAGCCATTCTTTGTGACTTATATGTCAGCATTGTCAATACAGTTTCAATTAACACTAATTGGCATTCTGCTGTAGCCTGGCAAGAGCTGAATGAGATATTTGGCTGGCGATTGAGTGTAAGATAAAATACCTTTGTGCCTCATTGGTTGTCTTTATAAACTGCTGTCACAGTTTATAATAGAACTCGACTACCCTTATTGCTGAATAAGCACAAAGAATAATGACATGCAGTTTCCTTCTCTAGTTAATTTATTGTCATAGAAAAGGGCCTGACTGTCATCTTTAGTTCAAATCCTAGCATTGAGGCAAGAGCTTTCATATCTAAATGCCTGTCTGAATAATAATAAATGTTTTGTGTTTCTATAACACTTTTGAGTGTGTAAAGCATTTAATGTGCATTGCTTTGTCATAATCAACCCTTGTAGTACTATTATCCCAGTTTTCCAGGTACAGCAGGTGAGATTGAGGGGACAGACATCTGTGGAGTTGATGGCAGAGACAAGGTTGCAACCAGAATTTTAGGTTAACCACTATGTTATACCAGCCACTATGTTGAGAGCCAGTGTGGTGTAGTGGTTAAGAGCGGTAGACTCGTAATCTGGTGAACCGGGTTCGCGTCTCCGCTCCTCCACATGCAGCTGCTGGGTGACCTTGGGCTAGTCACACTTCTCTGAAGTCTCTCAGCCCCACTCACCTCACAGAGTGTTTGTTGTGGGGGTGGAAGGGAAAGGAGAATGTTAGCTGCTTTGAGACTCCTTAGGGTAGTGATAAAGCGGGATATCAAATCCAAACTCTTCTTCTTCTTCTTCTTCTTCTTCTTCTTCTTCTTCTTCTTCTTCTTCTTCTTCTTCTTCAGCTGCCTCTCTAACCAGAACCTTCTGTTTCCTCTTGAACTTCTATCTGGAAATGCTGCCCCTTTCTGGCAATGCTCTGTGCCTTAGGTTGGTCCTGGCCTTTCCCAATTTGGTTAGCTGGAGATGTATACATACCATGTACTTAATGACTGCATGCAGAGCTTGGCTGCAGGAATTGTTGGAAGGAAATGTGCAAGGCACCAATGGATTTGTGTAGGGTTTACTCCTTAGCCTTTTCTTCTCCCAAAGATCTCCTGCAAAGCAGCATAGGTTTAGGACCAGAGTTTCCCTTCTCCTAGATGGGCTACCTTCCCAGTTTGATGAGCCCCATCTGCCCCTCACTTCCCTCTGCAGCCCATGCAGAAACTTCCTTCTTGACCATTGGACCCACTACTGGTCTTGTCCACTCAATGTGCTAGAGCCTGTCTTTGCATGCAGGGGAAGTCTCTAACTCACCAAAGGTTTGAGACCCATTGGCAGCCCTCACTTGGTTTAGCTTGGCCAGTCAAAACCATTCCCAGGGTGTAGCCGCTGTCTCATGCTGACATCTGCATATAACCCCACCCTGGGATCTATATCATGGTGTGACACTAGACTGTTATGGAAAGCTACATGAGCTTTTTAGAAATATAGACTAGCTAAAGATCTGTCAACTTCGCTGAGGTTGGGTAGCAATGTCCCTTCCCCTAATATTTCAGCTACATTCAGAAGGGAGAGGAGTGGTACAGGCCCACTTAGTAAAAACATCTGTAGACACAGTTGCAATTGGGACAAACTATTTCTTGCCTTTAGAGATCAAACTGTCCTCTGTCATAGAATTGAAGGTCCCTCAAAAGTAATCTATTCTAAATTCCTGCCTCTACAGGAAGTTCGACAAATGCCGGCTCCCTCGTGAGGGAGATGAGCGCCACAACCCCATAGCCTTTGACTGGACTTAACCATCCAGGGGTCCTTTACCTTTTTACCTTTACTACCAAAGCATAGATGATAGATGGCCATTCCCTCTCTGCTTAAAATAATCTAACAAAGAATAGTCCACCACCTTCCAAGGTGGTCCATTCCATTGCTGAACCACTCATATCTACAGAAAGCTATTCCTAATGTTTCGTCTAGATCCCTTTTATTGTAATTTGAGCCCATTGGTTTAAGTCCAACCCCCTGGAACAACAAAACATCTCCTTTCTTGAGCCCAGTAAAACATGATGAAATGTTAGGAGAGTGGGATATAATATTGGGAATTGGCTTGGATAGAAAGATAGATGAACACCAGTAACTGAACGTCTGGATTTTTAATGACAGGGTAGATGTTCTGAATTGATGCTACCATTAAAGCACATTTACAGATGCCAGATTAGCTCTGAAGACCAAAAAGCCTTTCGAAGGAATGGGGAGAAAGCTCTCTGCAATATCATATGTTTTTGTCTTGCGGTATTTATGCTCCACTAGGAGGAAAATTGGAAGGGAAGCCCTTCTGCTACTCTACTTAGTGGGGCAGTGTGTGACACATCAGGGTTATGCAGAGATGAAAGGTGAACATTTAACGTGAAAATCAGGTCACCAATCTCTAGGAAATATGGGCAGGGCAGGAAAAAACACCTCTTCCAGGATTTTGCATATGCAAAAGAAATGAGTATTAAAAAAAAGAAATTGGTCACTAGCCTAAAGCATTTATAGAAGATCCATGCACCAAATGTTCAAAAGATGAGGAGTTAAAGATTTTGAAATCTGTGGTGTTTTCCATAACGACAGTGATTTCTTCAAAATCTTTTTTATTCAGTTCTTGGAAGATTCTTGGAAGTGAATGTAGGAAAATAAAAGTAGACTTTATTCAGATATTTTCTTTGTGAGCTGGGCCAAGCTTGAAAATAATGTAGCTGGCGAAAGTGGATATTCAGTGTATGTGTTGGGTGGGGGGAATCAGACTTAGCAGACAGCTAGCCTTATGTTCTCTACCACTGAGTTTGGTTTTTACTTACAGTGCTGAAGCTCTGTTTCTCTCTGCATCATGTTATCACTGCATATATTTAAAACCATGAGATCACCTGCTTTCCGCATAATGAAGTCAGACACCATCCATGGTGTAATTAGAATCTAGGAACCAGGAAATGAATTGCTACGAAATGTAACATCCTCTGTAATTTTAATTTTAAAACTATTCAGCTTAATGAAGGCCTTGGGGGGAATTGGAAAGCACACCTGGTGTGACAAGCCAATAAAGTTGCCACTGAAATAAACCAGAAATCTGAAACAAAGCAGGCTCAGATGGAGTGATCGTGGCTTCTTGGAATCTCTTTAATAACAATAATTGCAAGCGGCAGTTGAAGAAGCGAATGACAGGGAGCGCAGCAATTTGTCTTTTTGGCAGCGCTTGGAATAATGAAATTTTGGCAGTTCCAATCTTTGTCTTCCTTAACTTCCATATCATCTCAATTGTCCAAGAAGATAGCTTTAGATATCCTGATCTCCTCCGTGCTGATATCCCCATTGCTAGTTCAGTCAGTGTGGGGCTGGAGGATGAGCATCACAATCCACATGGAAGCATGCAGCGCATAAATGCCACACTGCATGTTACCTGCTATTTCTCTCTCTTCTAGTGTCATGCTGCATACAAAATTGAGGTTATGGGAAGTTGCCGTGTGGTCATTATCTTAGGGCCACCTTAGACTTTATGAATCGATTTCATGGAAGGAAATTCCACGTGGCTAATCATTAAAAATCTACACCTAGATTTTTGAGCCCGAGAACATGTGAATGGCCTAATCATCTGTAGTATTGGAGCTGTAGACTAATGAAGGATGGCAGCTGTCTTCCATGAAGAAGACATGAGTTTGCATGAATTCATTGCTCTGATGTAACCCATTGGCACAAGCTATTATTTGCATAAAGTGAAATGGTGGCTGACCAATGTCCAGCCAGTATAAGCAGTGCGGTCTGCTTGGCTTATTCCACTTTTCTAAGCAGGACAGAAACGCTTGAATTCTAATCTTTTACGTCAGCATCAGAAATTTGAGGAAACATCAGGCCATCTTAAACAAATATGTACATCACTAAATAAAACTTAACACAAGATGGAGTTGCAGTTTACCATGTTAACTATCTCCTTCAAGCAATATTGTTTGGAGTTAAACAACACCTTTATTCTTAATATTTTATTTGATAGCTCCTCTACGCTTGCAAGTCGTCACTCAGTGTTTGAGTCATCAAGCAAAGAGCATGTGTGAGCATAGCCATAGAGTCTTTTTAAAATGGAGTGGTGTGACGGAATGGTAGGCGATTCAATTCAGTAATTTCATAAGAATGAAAATATACTATGGGTAGTGATTTCACTGTGAAAGTACCAAATAGGTAACATTCAAAATGATATATTCAGGGCCGTCTTTACCCGGGGGTGCAAGGTGTGTGGGGCACCAAATTCTGGGGGGGGGGGCAGGCACCCGCTGCTGAAGCCACCTAAGCTGTTAACTATCTACCTGCTATGAAATAATAAATAATTTTGATCAAGCTAGAAAACCAAAATACATACATACTTAGGTATTACCGAAATGTATACCTACTGTTTCACTAAAGGACTTTCGACTTTGTACGCTCATTTACCAAAGACGTGCTGCGCCAGCTGTGGCGCTTGTCATTCACAATGGCGGCGCTTGTCAGACTCAACGAGTATAAGTGTATTGTAAATAAATGACCAAATAAAAAAGTTTGTTTCTTTTTCCTGCCTTCTTTCGTAAACAAGAGATAAGGCGTAAGTGTGGTGTCTGACATAAGCATAGTAAAAGTTAATTTGGGGGCTAAACTAAATTTGGGGGTGCTGGGCGGATCTTTGCACCCCAGTGGCACATATGTTATGGCTCCCCTGAATATATTTAATGCTGATGTTATAGTTGATGTCCAAAATTTGGTGAATTGTGGACGTTCAGGTTACATTATGGATTTACTATGTGGTAAGTGCTGTGGTCTAAACCACAGAGCCTAAGGCTTGCCGATCAGAAGGTTGGCGGTTCGAATCCCCACGCCGAGGTGAGCTCCTGTTGTTTGGTCCCAGCTCCTGCCAACCTAGCAGTTCGAAAGCATGTCAAAGTGCAAGTAGATAAACAGGTACCGCTCCAGCGGAAAGATAAACGGCGTTTCCGTGCACTGCTCTGGTTCGCCAGAAACGGCTTAGTCATGCTGGCCACATGACCTGGAAGCTGTATGCCGGCTCCCTCAGCCTATAGAGTGAGATGGGAGCTGCAATCCTAGAGTCGTCCGCGACTGGACCTAATGGTCAGGGCAGGGTCCCTTTACCTTTACCTTTTTAAGGTACATTCTTTTGAACATTTTTTATTCATTACTTTTAATTTTTATCTGCTTTTCATGCTTTTGCTTATGAAATGTTTTGTTTTGTATAGTTTGTGCGTTTTGCAATATTGTGTACAAAACTTCTATTCGAAAAATTGACATCACACACATACTGTGAAGGAATCTAGACAACCCCAAGCAAACTAATAAACGTCCAAAAACATGCAGATATGAATGCTGACGGTAACCTAAATGTGACTCTCAGTGTTCATTGGTGCATACCCAATGAGAAGTGAGGAACAGGTATCTTTAGACAGTCCCAAAATTCATCTAGGATTGTTAGCATTCACATGGGTCTCAATATTCAGCAGTTTTGGACATTTCTTGCAGTAGAAATGAACCCACTCTGTATTTTTACTTCAAGTCCATCATTTGCTCTGTTAAAAAAAAAAAAAAGATAAAGGTCCAACACATTTATCTCCGTTGTTTATTGCAATTTTAGGAAATGGAAGTTTATCCTCCCTGTTGCCTAAGGCACTCAGGGACTGCAGCTTTTATGAACTAGTGGTTCTAATTACTGGTGCAATAATAATGTAGATGCATTTATTATACTGCAGCTACTTCTGAGTGGAGGATTTGAGCCTGGAAATCTTTTTCAACATCAAAGCATGTTGTGTAAAGTATTGCAAAAAGTAAACAGATCATTACTGCACTGGGCAACTTGGGGAGGAAGGGTGGCATATAAATTCAGTCCGTCTTGGCACCAAACATGTTCTCAAACCTGGCATAGACCTTCCCAGAAGTTATAACAACAGATAGATAGGAAACACACCTGGTTGTAAGTAGCTCTTGCTGCCTTAAGGGCAAGGAGCGAGAATGAACTGATGTCTCTGTTGATAGAGTACATGTTGAAAATGTAATATAGCAAAGCCTGTCCTGACTTATCAAGCCTGATCTAAATAATAAACACCAGGTTTTGTGGTCCTGGGGCCCTGTTAGTGCAGAGACATACTCTGAGTTTGTACAGGATCAGAGACATTACCAAGGAGTTCCAGAAGCAAGACGTTCAGAGCATCATGCGGAATGGGAAGTCCAAAATTCAAGTTGGCTGTCCAAGCTCAAAAGGAAAGCATCTGTCCAAACGGAGTGGGAGATAGGAAGGTTGTGAGTTAGATAGGTATCACTAACACTTATCTGGAAATATTTATAGGCACATCAGTACATAGAGACTCAATCTGTTCTCTGGGGGATAGAACCACTTTGTAGCCTGAAGACAAATGATGTTGATCTTTCCTCCATTCATTCTATAGCCTCCAATGGCTGACAAAGGCATTAGTACGCAAACAAAAAAGCACCCAGTTCAAGTCTTGGCTCATTTTGATAGATCCATAATGCCAAACATAACAGGATTTTTTTAAAGTTTCCCCACTCCAAATGGGTAAGTTCTAATATATGGCTTGGAAGACACTACAGTGAGCAATGAAATCTGAGTCTGTGGCCTCTCCAGATGACCTGTTTATTGAGCATTCATCCTTTCCTTGCGCAAAGCTTACGTGGGGGTTATATTATATCTGGTCTTCACCGAGCATCCATTCTGATTTGTTTGTGGGGCACCTGTACAACAATAAGTGTTTCTCTTGCGTTCATCCTGATCTGCTTGTGTCTTCCCATTTTTGCCAATGACCTCTCCACCCCACTTCAAGTAGCTTATTGCAAGCAGTGTTCCCTTATTCCCGACACATTCTGCGTTCTCTATCCCACTAAAAAGGCCTTTCCACTTCTCTCTCCCTCTCACCTACCTTCCTTCCCAGTGTGCAACAAACACCATTTTATAGACAGCAATCTGCTGTTCCAGTTCCGAATGAATTTCCGCCGGAGGAGGAGACTGATGGAGCTGCTCGCTGAGAAGTCTCGCTTGATGCCGGAGAGTCACGACAGTCCCTTTTGTCTACGAAAGCAGAACCATGACAATAAAAAGCACACCAGTTTCCTCTCAGGTATTTGTGTCCAAAGGCAGAAGGAAGTCGTCATGGTATTAGTAGGAAAAAAATAGTAGTTTATCAATTTCTATAGTACTTTCAGCCAAGATTCAACAAGATTCACTGCAGCTCACTCACAGAACCTGGAATATGTGACATGGAAGTGCCTCTGAGCACTTGCAGACTGTTTTGAGGGGAGTGAAGAGTATGCATTAAATACTATTTGAAAAGGAAGGGTTAAAGTGATAGAGTTCTAGAGAGGAGAGGAATAAATGGTTAGAGCACAATCTATTCCCACCTTGGATTAGCTGTGTGCTAGGTCATCTATCCCTGAGGAAATTGTTCAGCTGTTCCATTTCCCCCCCTAAAAGTTGGGTTTTCTGTGCTCTGGGGGAAAAAATCCAGAAGCTGAAAAGGGGAAGTATGGAAGGAGAATGTTTCAATCATTACATTATGCCCTGTAAACAATCTAGTACAAGACGTCAGCTTTCCATATTGAAGTTGATCCTCTTTTGTGCTATTTATGAAAGCATAAATCTTTTCTTAATTTAGAAGAGAAAGCAGAAGAAAAACGTTAGCAATGTGAGCGGGCATTCTGGCCAGTTTAGGTTTTATATTGTGCAACTGACTCATAGCACAATCCTATACATACCTAGCCAAAAGTAAGTCCCATTGGGTTCATACGGCATTGCAGCCTGAAGCAAAAAAACAAAAACAAAAACCACTTGTGTATGGAAGTACCCTAAATCTTTCTAAGATGTAGCTGTTCATGAATGTGCAACACAAGTTTTAGAAATTTAGATATAAAATCAGAGCAGTGGCATTTCGGATATAACAATATACAGGTGAAATGGACTTAGAAGGCCATCCAAAAAAATAATA
This sequence comes from Lacerta agilis, assembly GCF_009819535.1. NCBI lineage: Eukaryota > Metazoa > Chordata > Lepidosauria > Squamata > Lacertidae > Lacerta > Lacerta agilis. The sequence continues at coordinate 72,013,953 of NC_046318.1, forward strand.
ATACTTTGCTTACCGGTATTTGTTTTGAAAAGTGTCATTTGTACTAAATGAGCAGTTCATCATCAAAGTGATGGAACTATTGAAGGTGACAAGATGCATCCCCAAACTCGGCCCTCCAGATGTTTTGGGACTACAACTCCCATCATCCCTAGCTAACAGGACCAGTGGTCAGGGATGATGGGAATTGTAGTCCCAAAACACCTGGAGGGCCGAGTTTGGGGATGCCTGCACGAGAAACTTCTGAAGTTATGAATGATGGTAAAGAGAATTGTAAGAGAGAGAGAAAATAATTTATGTCCTCCTGCCTATTTCCCTTCTTCCTCCTCCTCTGCTTGGGAAAGTGAGTCCCACCAAAGAGATAAAGATTGTCTCAGCAGTGAGACGGAGCAGTATGAGTAGCTGTGGCAGTAGTGGGTACTTCAGCAGCAGCCCAACGCTCAGCGGCAGTCCTCCAGTTCTGTGCAACCCCAAATCTGGTAAGGATCGCTAAGACTTGTTTGCACTGTTAGACACGATGCACTTTTTTAGATGCACTTTCGCATTTCACGTGCATGCTTTAAAAACAAAACAAACCAGAAATAGCAACTGCTGATATGATAATTGGAATTACTGTAAAGGGACGGGGCTGCAGTCTGGGTGATGCTTGCTCCTCCAAAGATGCTATTAGCTTTCCTACCAATGCAAATACAGTGGTCCCTCGAATTTAATCCGTTCCGAAAGCACTTTCGTAGGTCGAAAAGTTCATAAGTCGAAAAAGCGATTTCCCCCATAGGAATGCATTGAAGCAGTTTTAAAAAGAAAAATTCGCAAGTCGAGGAAACCGCATCTAAAATTCGTAAGTCAAATAAACCGCATCTAAAATGCCAACGGAGTTCCATTTGGATGTCGAAAATTCGTTGGCGTGCGGCCACATTTTTCGTTCGTAAGTCGAAAAATTCGGATGTCAAGTATTTCGTAAGTCGAGGGACCACTGTACAGTGGTACCTCTGGTTACGTACTTAATTCGTTACGGAGGACCGTTCTTAACCTGAAACTGTTCTTAACCTGAAGCACCACTTTAGCTAATGGGGCCTCCCGCTGTTGCTGCGCTGCCAGAGCACGATTTCTGTTCTTATCCTGAAGCAAAGTTCTTAACCTGAAGCGTTATTTCTGGGTTAGCGGAGTATGTAACCTGAAGTGTATGTAACCCGAGGTACCACTGTAGCAGCTTTCGAGGAATGATTTTCCTACCAATGCAAATAGCAGCTTTCCAGGGGGAAGAAATGATTAAACACCCCCCGTCAGCCTTCTGCGATTCCCTACCCCCAGCAGCTGCTATTAGTATTTTTGTAAACTGCATTATAAATGCAAATATGCATTTAAATCCACATATACTTTACCCCATCCAGGCAATTTAGCTTTGAGATAGCAGGAGTGTATTTGTTTTTAATGAAGGGGCATGTCTTTGCAAAACCAAATACCCTTTCAAAGCACATTATTTCCCTCTGGGCACCGTTGTTTCTTATGGGTTGCTGGAAACTGTAACTCTCTGAGGCGTAAACTACAGTGCCCAGAATTCTTTGAGGGAAATAATGTGCTTTAAAGGTACAATGTGTATATGGCCTAAACCAATTTGCACTTAAGGAGGGGAGGACTAAGTGTTTGCATGTTCCCTCATCTTAATAAATAAATCATTTTTTATGTACATTGAAAACTAAGGAAAGGCTAGACCAGAGTTCTAATAGGCTATGTTTGAATATACGGGAGTTTAAACACGTGAAAGCGTTCGTCTTGGAAGCTTAACCTGAATTGGTCAAGCCCAGCAACAGACCTCTCAAAAGCTGTCCAAGTTTTCTTGGACTCTGATTCCTAATTCTTAACCTTTTCTGTGCATGACTCAGGTTTTAATCAACGGCGTATAGTTTTATTCTGTTTTTATTCCAAGTTTTAAAAAGCTTTTGGTTTGATAGCTGTTGCGCTTTGTGAATTTCCTCTGTTTTCCTCCAAATTGCCTGTTATGTAAACTGCTCAGAGATTTATTTTTATATTAAGCGGTTTCTAAATTTTATACGTAAATAAGCCAGGCCAGTTCTCTTAAAAATGAAAAAAAAAAAGGATGGAATATTTGCGTATTCCTTAGACCTAATATAGCCAGAATTCAGTAGCCGGCTAAAGGTAAACGCGGAAGGGAATTATGCACCTTGTCAACTTATGCATATGACACCAGCTGCTCGACTGAGTGCTTTCACACCCCCAGTGGTTGTGGCAACCAGCCCTAAATTGGCTGACAATCCAAGTTTCCTGACCCTCTTAGCAACAGTTTATAGATCAATCTATAAGCATGTGAAGACATTTACTTTTTTTTGAGCGGTTAATGAATCAGGTCGTTACAGGAAAGGGGAGATAGCAACGACGCGACCATGCTGTGTGCTGAGAGGAATTAGGAATACTTCAGCCATCGGTTCATTTTCAACAAGCCCCTCTATGATAAGATGAAAACCACCGGCTTCTGAGCTGGTTTTCTTTCTGAGTTATTTCCTGCGCTTCTAGAAAGATGAAACATCCCCCCCTTTGTGCTCTTCCGACTGGCATTAAAATGGCGGTAAAGAAATATGCATTTTCCCGTCCACGCTGTTATCTGCGTCAAAGGGAGAGCTGAAAGTCAAAGGGAATTCTCGTGCTCCCCTTTCTCACTTCATTCCTCCCTTCGGTTATGTATAAATATACTCGGCGTGTTCTGAAGATGATTTCAAAGGCATTAACCTGTGAATACAAGGGCTCCAACTCAAGTGAGCAGGGATAGGATTGAAGCCTTGCCCTGTGTACAACACGGCGCAGGTGTGTCTTCGGCAGCTATAGGACAGCGCTTGTGACGTCACTCATGATTAATGGTGCAATTCCCTCTCCCCCTTGTCGTGGTTTTATTTAAAATTTATTTATCTGCGTTCTTTAGAATCCGGGCACTTCCTGGCTGCACAGTTAAGTGTGGTGGGAACATGCTGGCCTCTGAAAAGTGAGCAAAAATCAGAAACTGTACCTGTCAGCGATGCTCTGCTGTTTTATATCTTATGGCGGGGAAGTACACCTAAAAGGAACACAAAATATGTATTATTTATTTAGCAGTAAGCAGTCGTTCCTTTATTGCCCACTACTATCCACCCTTCTGCCAAGAAACAAGGGTGTAGCATTCATTTTAGATCCAAAGATTAGATTCCAAGTGATTAATTCGAGGGGAAAGAACTTTGCGCAAATAGATAGGTAAGAGAGCTGAAAATAACACCAACAAATTTCACAACTGACAACCCATGTGCCCCTTTGGTTCCATATAGTAGATGGGTAAAGGTAAAGGGACCCCTGACCATTAGGTCCAGTCGCGGACGACTCTGGGGTTGTGGCGCTCATCTCACTTTATTGGTCGAGGGAGCCGGCGTACAGCTTCTGGGTCTTGTGGCAGCATGACTAAGTCGCTTCTGGCAAACCAGAGCAGCGCACGGAAATGCCGTTTACCTTCCCGCCGGAGTGGTACCTATTTATGTACTTCCACTTTGATGTGCTTTCAAACTGCTAGGTTGGCAGGAGCAGGGACTGAGCAACGGGAGCTCACCCCGTCGCGGGGATTCGAACCGCCGACCTTCTGATCTGCAAGCCTAAGAGGCTCAGTGGTTTAGACCACAGCGCCACCCGTGTCCCATTGTACATGGGTAGACGAGTCTAAAAAGCCCAGGACACAAATTGTCACAGCCCTCTAGCAGCTGGGGAGGCTCTTTTACCAGAAATAATGTATTTAGCATTAACTCTGGAAGTGTGTACTTGATTCTGACCAAACTAAGTCTCCTGATGTATATTGTGCTATAGGAGACTGAAACCCAAGGGGAGCATTGGTTGCCAGATGTGTAGTTGTTTTTTCCCAGCTCTCCTACCCCACCAATATTGCAACAACAGTTTTTTCCATTTCAGGAGTATTTTGCTAATAATGTAGTGTTCCCGTGCTAATTAGAAGATTGGTTTAAAAAAAATATGTGGAAGCAACATAGGAAATTCACAACTGGATGACAATGTTGTTGACAATGTGAGTAAAGAAGACACGGGAATTCCAGACTAAGCAATCCTGGCTCTTGTGAAAGTCTTTATTTAACATCTTCCTTGTGTATTTGCAGTATTGAAGAGACCAGTGACTCCTGATGAACTTCTGATGCCTGGGGCACCATATGCCAGGAGAACCTTCACAGTATGTCTCCAATTAGCTCAATTATCTTCTGTTGTGTAGTGCACTTCATGACATTTTGATCGATTATTCAGACATAATAACGGATGAAAAATAGATAAAGGAATATTTTCATTCGCATTTTGGTACATTTTTGAGCCGAGGGCTTTTGTCACAAAATCTGAAGGATTGTGAAAACAGCACTCCTATCAGTCCAGGAAGTGTGAATCAGGACAGCTTTCTTAAAATTGTGGCTTGGTTTGCTTAAAATCCCTGAGCGACCCTAGAATCCGGTGAATCATGGTGGATTCACAAGAATGAGCTTGTGCTGTTTTGGCTTGCTCTCAAAACGGTGACTAGGAGAATTGCTAAAGCATTCATTGTCGCACCTTCTTGTTCCCTCTCAAGATTGTAGGCGATGCCGTCGGGTGGGGATTTGTGGTGCGTGGGAACAAGCCTTGCCACGTTCAAGCTGTGGATCCCAGCGGCCCAGCAGCTGCAGCAGGAATGAAGGTAATTTTAACGAATGCAGGTTAAGTACTTTTAAAAAGGGAGAGGGGATGTGTTGACATGAAGTCAGGACTACTTCAGATGTGACACCACGCAACACAACTCTATGCACCTGGTGTAGGGACATACCCTCCAGAATTCCTCTGATGAGAATCAGGGCGCATGCCTTTTGCTGACATGCTCTTGTGGGAGCCAGCTGACACACGTGAAAGCGCAGCATCACAGCAAGCACCAGCTCATCCTCCTCCCTGAGCTTGGCAGCAACACTGGAGGGGAAAACAGGCAAAGGAAGGAGGGTGCAGTGGGGACGGGCTGCCCCGGGTATGTTCGCTGACGGGGGTTAACATTTGGCGCTTTGCCCGCCCGCCACTCCCAAGCCTACCCCGAGCCGTTGGAGGAAGGGGGGAGCTGCGCTGCTTTGCCAGTGGCATTCCCCCCTTCCCCCTTCATTTTGACAGCTAGGAGAGGCTTGGGAGCCGCGGCTGGGCAGTGCACCGAATGTCCGCCATTGGCGGCTCACTCCGCCCCCGGCTGCAGGGCGTGTGCGCCGCTCCGTGCACCCAAGCGGCTATCCCACGCTTGGGAGGGCACCCTCCATGCCCCACCCCCCCTCGGGAGCACGCCCACCCTGGGCAGCGCAGGCATATGCTCTGCCACTTGGGGAAAACAGGACATTCTGGGATCAAATCAGGAACTGTAATTCCAGGATTGTCCCGGGGAAATCGGCACACTTGAACCGTATGTAAGGATTTCCATGAGTAATTACATATGAACTATATAATTACATATTGCCACACAGGACGTTGCTTTATGCCGACTCAGACCATTAGACTATCTTGCTCAGTGCTGCCTGCACTGCTTGGCAGCAGCTCACCAGGGTCTTTTCTCAGCCCTGCCTTAAAGGTGTTGGGGACTCAACCTTCTGCATGCAATGCAGATATTTTCCCACTTCCCCATCATCACGTGCAACTATCTACGTGGGATTTTCACACTACTTCCTGGCAGAAATGTATTCATGTAGGAGTTTTAAGCTGGCCTAGGACATTGCCAGGTTTGCGTCTTCCTTTCCTGACGCGAGTCTCCTTTAGGCTTCTATATGCTCAGCACAACAGTAATAAGAGCTGGCAGCAAAGAAGAATCCATCCTGCTCTAAGAAGCTTTGTCTGCCAGAATTGCTTGGAGCAACCAACCAAAAGAGACCAGACCAAGAAAACTTGGCTAAGAGGGAAAGGGCAAGAATTTGAAGAGCAGCCAAAGCTCAGCGTTTTGCTTTCTAGAAGTGTCCTTGGCACCGAGGCAGCACCCTCTTCCCTGCCTTGTTGAGATGCACCCAGAAGTCTACGCATTTCTGGACGTTTGCTGCATGCTGTTGTTGTTTAGAAAACTTGCAGTCTTCGTTCCCTCCACGCTCCGCATGTTACGCTTCTCTCCTTTGCACTGCGTGGAGCAAACTCCTGGGGCAAGACTTATGGCCTGCAGCTCCGCATGTGCACTCGAAGGCCTTTTGTTCCAGAAAGCTGTAAGGAAGATATACTTACAAAGCCAGCGCTGTGCCTTGCATTCCATAAGACGACTTATTCAAAAGCCATCAATCTCGGTGGATTCCAAAGAGAGAGGCCTGAACCAAGCCTTTGTAACGACGAGGAAAATTGCCAGGATTTTAATTTCTAGGAAAATGAGTCTTGGGTTTGTCTGGAAGGCCTTCATCTGTGGTGTGTGCACGACTCTGTAGTAGTCTAGTGGTGATAGAAATGTACTTTCTCAGTGGGGTGGGGGGTGGGATGGCTATTCATCTTTGTTTCCTAAGTATGGGAGCGAGTCTTTGGCATTGTAAGCAGATTCTGGATCCTTAGCAATCGCTGGCATTGCTCCTGCATAGTCTCTCCTCCTCCCCTTCTGAGGGCTGCTCATGGGCTATGTGGCCAGAGGAGTGAAAAAATCATGGCACAAGGACAGCATTTGCCTTCTGCAGTTGGCAATGGAGTGGATCTACTGCTTCTTGCAGAAGTTCAGAGGAGGGGGGCAGGTCTGGAAAGGCTCTTTGGCTGTCTTCCTGCCAGGTCCTTGCTAGCTCTTTGAAAGTAAGTCTGGTGAGAAGTGGAAAACTCTCTCTTGTTTTCCTCATTCACTTTACAGGGTTGGGCGTTATATCACAAGACTGAAACTGAAGTGGGGTAAATATTGACACGGCGATAACATTAGGATTGCAGCAAACACCAGCAACTCACTCCCTTTGTTAAAAACACACCATGTAAAGATTGCACAGAAATAGACGAGATAAGGCTTGCTGTCAGTTTCCAGCATGAAAACTGTGAAACCACCTGCTCAGGGTTTAGTTTTGGGCTATTTTAATCTCATTGTGTTGCTAAATATGGCAAATATGCTAGCTGTACAATGAAAAATAGCGCTGGTTCTTACTTTGGAGATAGAGCAGACAGTGTAAGCTGGGTGACACATGTCTCCTACTTTTTTGTTGTTGTCTGAGAGTTTGAACAAACATTAGCTGTTTTCTGATATGGTTTATGTTGTTGTTTAGTTGTTCAGTCGTGTCCGACTCTTCGTGACCCCATGGACCAGAGCATGCCAGGCACTCCTGTCTTCCACTGCTTCCCGCAGTTTGGTCAGACTCATGTTGGTAACTTCGAGAACACTGTCCAACCATCTCTCCTCTGTCGTCCCCTTCTCCTTGTGCCCTCCATCTTTCCCAACATCAGGGTCTTTCCCAGGGAGTCTTCTCTTCTTATGAGGTGGCCAAAGTATTGGAGCCTCAGCTTCAGGATCTGTCCTTCCAGTGATCACTCAGGGCTGATTTCCTTCAGAATGGATAGGTTTGATCTTCTTGCAGTCCATGGGACTCTCAAGAGTCTCCTCCAGCACCATAATTCAAAAGCATCAATTCTTCGGCGATCAGCCTTCTTTATGGTCCAGCTCTCACTTCCGTACATTACTACTGGGAAAACCATCGCTTTAACTATACGGACCTTTGTTGGCAAGGTGATGTCTCTGCTTTTTAAGATTCTGTCTAGGTTTGTCATTGCTTTTCTCCCAGGAAGCAGGCGTCTTCTAATTTCGTGACTGCTGTCACCGTCTGCAGTGATCATGGAACCCAAGAAAGTGAAATCTCTCACTGCCCCCATTTCTTCCCCTTCTATTTGCCAGGAGGTGATGGGACCAGTGGCCATGATCTTAGTTTTTTTTTATGTTGAGCTACAGACCATATTTTGCGCTCTCCTCTTTCACCCTCATTAAAAGGTTCTTTAATTCCTCCTCACTTTCTGCCATCAAGATATGGTTTTACTCGGTGGCTTTTCTTTAAATAATAGGACAGATGAAACAGAACTGGCATTGGTGTAGTAGCACTTTTGCAGCTGGTTTGAGGACCAAAGTGGAGCTTTGGCAGAAGTTCTGAGTCTGCAAATCGTATACACACCCCACACATTTAAGAATCTCCAAAGAATCCTGCATCAGAGGCAGAAACATCTGCTGAAGGGAGGTGCAGGTGGACTGTGGAAGATGGAAGAAGGATTGCTCACTTCTTTTCTCCACTGCCCCTTCTCCTTTCTAAATGGCACCCTCCCCCCACCACTTTTTTGATATTTTTTGATATTAATGTCTCCAGATTTCTGCTGACTGTGCAGTTTGGCTCTGAATTTCTTCTATCGGTTACATTCTCTGCCAAGAGTATGATAGATTTCACCTGCTGTTACACTAGAGAATGAGCATAGCCGAAGAATCTTTTGTAAGTGTTCTTTGATATATAGCTATTAATCAGCAAAGTGCTACTGGATCATGTCCTTCCTCTGGTGACATCATATTCTTGCAGAGAAGCTGGCAAAAGGTGGGCTGGAAGAGGTAACTGGTAGGTGGATTTGCAGCTGGTTAATGGACCGAACCCAAACTATACTCGCTAATGATTCCTTGTCATCCTGGAAAAAAAGTTACAAGTGGGGCGCTGCAGGGCTCTGTCGTGGGCCATTGTTGTTTGTCTTTATAAACAACTTGGATGAAGGAATTGAGGGGATGCTCATCAAATTTGCAAACTGGGAGGGGTAGTTAATGCCACTGAAGTCAGGGGCGTAGGAAGGGGGTGCGGCCCTCCCCGGGTGTCATCCCGGAGGGGGTGACCAAATGGCACACTGTGTGGGGTAGCACTTACCGCAGGGCCTGGCCTGGGAGTGATGCAGTGGCTCGGGGCCCCGCGCTGCCCGAAACAGCAGCGTGGGGCTTGCATCAGCCAGGTGGACTCTGTGGGCAGCTTTCCGTGGCCCTCCCCAGGCGCGGATCGCAGCAGCGGCGCCATGCACAGATCGCTGTGGTGCCCCCCCTAAAAAAAAAAACCTTAAAAAGCATAACAATTCTGATAAACCCACCATTTTGGCTTGCTTATGTCAAACCAACAGGACTTTTCTTTGCTAGTTACTAGCCACTTGTCATTTTCGGATCAGTTTTAAACAAGGACAATCTAGAGGCGACAATACTTTTTTAAAATGTTTTTGTAAGAAGATTCCTGGAGGGCCATTTAGATTAGGAATATAGCGGTACCTCGGGTTACAAACACTTCGGGTTACAAACGCTTCAGGTTACAGACTCCGCTAACCCGGAAGTAGTACCTCGGGTAAAGAACTTTACCTCAGGATGAGAACAGAAACCGCACGATGGCGGCGTGGCGGCAGCGGGAGGCCCCATTAGCTAAAGTGGTACCTCAGGTTAAGAACAGTTTCAGGTTAAGAACGGACTTCTGGAACAAATTAAGTTCGTCACCAGAGGTACCACTGTACATAAGATATGAAGGCATGTTGGGGTGTTTGTTGTCATGAGTTCTGGGAGCCGCAACAGCCGTACCTATTCAAATTGTGGCGAAGCAGCTCCGAGTGCATATGCCAGCGTGGAAACAGTGCTGCACTTATGTGTTAATTCAGCTCGTAAATTCCTGCCTGGGCCGCAGCCCAATTACATATGCATCATGTTGCCAGACTGCACAGCTGGGACCTTTTGCCCTTTCGGAGCATTTGCTGACTAGTTAAAATAGCCCTTGGCCAACAGTGTTTGCTTCAACGGGGAAAATATTTGGACACTGGAAGTTTGGGAAGAGCGTTGTTCTCATGCAGAAACTTAATAGCGTCGTAGACAACCCCGGTTTCTTTGCCCCCGCTGTTGCTGTCCTTGAGTTAAGGTGAGAGGGAGTAATTTCACCTGTTCCCTTTCTACATGCAGGTGTTCAGCCCTCAGGAGAATCAGCAATACAAAGGTTGCAAATGTCCCTTGTGTGTAGGGGTCCACCTGCTGGGCTTCTGTCAAAGAGTTAGGAGGATGCAGCCTTCTCCTCTGTGCCACATCATGATGTACTACAGGTAGTGGTGGCTCTGAACTGATGGTGGCTAAGCAGAATCATAGCGTTGGAAAGGGACCCTAGGGGCCATCTAGCCCAACCCCACTGCAATGCAGATCTTGAGGATGGAGCAAATAACTAAATGAGAATAGTAACACATTGTGAATTGGTTATGAAGCAAAAGGGAAATCACCTGCTAGAGCTTATTAAAAAGGAACTGAGAACTTAATTATTTATTACAATTATTTCAGGGTTAGGCTTATCATAAACTATGGGTGTTGTTAATGCAGGCACCCCCAAACTCTGCCCTCCAGATGTTTTGGGACTACAATTCCCATCATCCCTGACCACTGGTCCTGTTAGCTAGGGATGATGGGAGTTGTAGTCCCAAAACATCTGGAAGGCCGAGTTTGGGGGTACCTGTGTTAATGCCGACTGGCGAGCAGAAATGAACCAGTTTGCATTAAATGGATGCTGTGACCCATTTGAGTCTTTCTCCCCGCTTCATTCACATGTGCAGGAAATGAAAACAACAATTCTTGTTGTCATTTCTCTGGAAAAAAAACCCCAAAGACTAACCATTACGCCGTCAAATTTACAACCTGCGCATTAAATTAGGTCAACAAGTTTACTGCTCATATTCTGCTTAGCTGACACATTTACTTCCCTAAATTGTTAACTTGGAAATCAATGTCGGCGAACTTAAAGGAGCCTCATTAGCCTTACTGTTCTAATCTGAAAAATTCTGGTTTGGCGTCATATCAATTAACTAAACAATAGTATTTAAAAATTGCTTGATCTTTAAAGTAGAAAGTGCCAGGCTTACACCTGCTTAGAACTGGTGTCCTCTGACCTGTAAATCTTCCCTTATAATCCCAGATGTGTGGGTCCTGTTGTGACTGTTCAGTGTGTGGGGGGGGAGGCGTTTTTCACATGCTTAAAGGCACCCTTGCCATTAGGATTATTTCATTAGGCTTTTACAGTGAAATGAAATTCTGGGGCATCAGAAGTTGGCACTGGTTACCCGCAATATCCAGGAAGGATCATGAAGCGGTGAGCTTTTCAACCGGTTAGTTGGATCTTCCCATCAGCTGAAGGAGTGGCAAACCTCAGGAGGAGGGGGCAGATGCTAGGCTGATGGGGTAAGAGCAACTATTACGATGGGAGCGTGTGAAATCCTCAGTGCAGGATATCTTGATCCTGGGAGCTCAGGTAAACTCATCAGGTCCTTTGAAGTCTATGCATTGAGTAAGGACATTCCTGAGTTATCTTCAGAATCTGCTCCTCCGGGAGAAACAGTTGGCCCGGTCTGGTATGTATGTGATGTCCCAGGCGCTTGATGCTCTGGGAGGGAGAGAGGCAGCAGTTCTGGAGATTTATCAGAAAGCCATGACTCATGGCACATGGCAGCAAGATCCCAAGGTGCCCTGCAAAGAATGGTGCTCAGATATGTGTAGTAACCAACCCCTGCAGAAGAAGATGGACTACTTCTCTGAATGGCTGGTACTCCAGCTATTGAATGGCTGGTGCAGCATTCTAGGGTAGCCACCGATGCAGCTTCATTTAGGCAAGTCCTAAACATCCTGCCCCGCCCACCCTATACAGGTGGCTGTATGAACCTGACCTCCAGCATTTGGTTTGTGCCACATTTGTTCAGAGGGATTACTTCTTCCTCGCTTCTTTCTTAGGCTGCCTTCTTGCCTTTGTTCACCTGTACTTCTCTGCCTGCTCTGTCTCTGGCTCGGATATGGTCAGAACAGGAGGCGGAAACTCAAGGCAGTGGGGGTGTTGACCCACGGTTTATTGGATGCTTGCTCCATGCCCCTGTCGAGAATGTTCGTGGTAAATAACCAATGTTTTGTTATAACCTGTCTATGCAATATTCCCTCCCTCCCCGTTTGGCACTCCCAACATTGCCTTGACTCAGCAAACTGGATGCAAACTGTAGACGTTTTAGCTCTAAACGTGCAGGATGGCTGACACCTGGCTTGAGAGCAGTACATGTGAAAAGGATCTAGGGGTCTTGGTAGACCACAAACTTGACATGAGTCAACAGTGTGATGCAGCAGCTAAAAAAGCCAATGCAACTAAAAGCCAATGCAGCTAAAAAAGCCAATGCAATTCTGGGCTGCATCAATAGGAGTATAGCGTCTAGATCAAGGGAGGTAATAGTACCACTATATTCTGCTCTGGTCAGACCTCACCTGGAATACTGTGTCCAGTTCTGGGCACCACAGTTCAAGAAGGATACTGACAAGCTGGAACGTGTCCAGAAGAGGGCAACCAAAATGGTCAAAGGCCTGGAAACAATGCCTTATGAGGAACGGCTTAGGGAGCTGGGTATGTTTAGCCTGGAGAAGAGAAGGTTAAGGGGTGATATGATAGCTATGTTCAAATATATAAAAGGATGTCATATAGAGGAGGGTGAAAGGTTGTTTTCTGCTGCTCCAGAGAAGCGGACACAGGGCAATGGATTCAAACTACAAGAAAGAAGATTCCACCTAAACATTAGGAAGAACTTCCTGACAGTGAGAGCTGTTCGGCAGTGGAATTTGCTACCAAGGAGTGTGGTGGAGTCTCCTTCTTTGGAGGTCTTTAAGCGGAGGCTTGACAGCCATCTGTCAGGAATGCTTTGATGGTGTTTCCTGCTTGGCAGGGGGTTGGACTGAATGGCCCTTGTGGTCTCTATGATTCCAACTCTATGATTCTATGAAATGCAGCTTTCCTACAAACAGGCTGCTTTCTCTCTCCTTTTTACCAAAGCAGAAATCACTCGGCGATGGGTTTTATCTGAAAGAAAATAGCACCTCCAGACAGAAGTAGTAATAATACAGGAGTTTATTTCTTTCTCCTTAGACCAAGTTGTTGTATCTCACCTCCGCAAACTGAAACCTGGTTTGCAGCAAGCGTTCTCCAGAAAGTATCGAACATGACACTAGGCATGTTTTGAGCCTTAAAGGCTGAAAGCGAATGCCAGTTCTCTGGAGATGCAATCTTGTGTTTATGCAAGAGCTGGAATTGTTGCCTCCACCCACACCGCCCACTCTTTTTAGCCAATGGCGCATGAGCTAGACATACTCACATACACAGTAAAATGTAGTATGCAGAAAAAGATTCCTCCTAAGGGTGGATGTTAAAGGAATGGGGAGCAAAATACGTTACTGGTAGAGAGCATGGTGAATGAGCCCCTGTCTGAAGAAAGTTTCACTCTGAAGATGGGGAAGAAGGGAGGAGTTCTCTGCAGACTAATTAGATTAGACTTTTGGCAAAAAAAGGGGGGTTATGTGATGCGTAAGGCAAACATATAAGCCTCTTTCATATATTACTTGCAAAAAGAGAGCATCACATTGTTGCTAGAGAGTGGGGCCATGCTCCTGCCCCCCCTTATTTATTTATTGCTTTAGGATCCACACTTTGAGAAACTATGGTCAACAAAGTGGTATCGCAACATATATAAAATATAATCAAGATTCAAATGGGCTATAGTACTTTTAAAACAGCCATTTCCTGACATTAAAAGCCAACAACCCGCACAGAAAAGCAAAGGCCTTAAGGAAGAGAGAGGCCTAGGCAGCCATGGATGAGCCCTGTGGGGCCACCACCAAAAAGGCCCTGTTAGCAGTGCCACCCACCCACAGCCACATCTCTTCTTCACTGGCAGACACTTCAGTTGACACCATGTGGGTCCTGGCAGGCTGGTCTGGATAAACATGGAAGATCACCACCGGCACTTTGAATTGAACCCAGAAACATATCTGCAATGAGCACAAACGAGTACAAACTGGTGTAATTTGCTCCAACCACCTGGTGTCCGGAGTGGAGTCCCTAAGGTGGTTGGATGGTGGGTGCCTTATATGCCTCCTTCTGGAAACTCCTGCTAAGCTGGTGCCAAACGTATTGCTCTGCTTTCCTTTGGACCACATTGGCAAGGCCAAGAGTGGGGCCTTGTCATCTGGACAGCCCAGGACCTCCATAAACACTGCCCAGGTGTGCGCCCCAGAGAGGTCACTTCAGCGCTGCTAATGCAGCAAAAACAACGTGGGAGGCAGCATTCATGAATTGCCGGTCTCTGCAGCCACAGCGGGTGTTGTGATTCTCCAGCATTTTGACTTCACCCCTGGTCTCTCAAGACAGATGGGTGCCAACAACAAACTGGCATCCATTAGTAGCCACTATTTTTTCATCTAGTTGAAGTTTCTGGGCAACTATTGTCAGTCACACTGCCAATAGAACCACAAATTAGTGTGTTTATTTGTGAAACAGCCGTGGTGTGCCCCGTTTCTCCATCAGTCCCCTTTCCCCACTCACTGTAGCAGTAATTTTTTAATATATAAATTTAGTAAATAAAAGAAGGAGTCAGATTTTGCCCCATAACAAGTCGGGGGAAGGACGGGCCAGGGGACCAATGGAAGAACAGGGCAGGAGAAGCTGCAGTACTTAAAACTTACAGAACTAACAACACCACCCTGATATTTTGTGAGATAGCGGTATATAAATACATTCATTCATTCATTAATAAACCTTTGATAGGAAATGCACAGAATCCCAGATTTGCAAACTGACCATTCTGTTGGAGAGGAAGACATTAAAAATAATATATATATATTTGTTGGCCTTGAGGTTTTCTACAGCCAGTTCTAATAAGAGGCCCTCCGGGAATAACCAAGGCAGTGAGAATGGCTTCCTTGTTGCATGTAATGGGAAATCAGCATCAGGTTTACAGAGGTTTGTTCAGGTTCCACAGTCGGTATCTTTGAAACTTCTCCGACAGAAGTGCTTGTGTTCTGCTGAATTGTAATAAGGTTGTGTCAGATTCCTCCCTTTCTCCAGCTGACTTGCTGTACTAGAATGCAACCAGGTGCCCTTGTTTGTTGTTCATGCTGACATTGGTGACTATCGGTTGGCTCACTGTAGAAACAACAACAACAACAACAACAACAATTTATTATTTGTACCCCGCCCATCTGGCTGAGTTTCCCCAGCCATTCTGGGCGGCTCCCAACCGGATATTAAAAACACAATTCAGCATGGGTTAAGTGGGTTATGGGTTAAGATTCGCCCCAAAGCTTTGTAAAATTAAGTGCTTTGGGTTTGTTCCAGTTAAATGATGCAATCCTGCAGCCTTGCCCTTGCCAAAGACTTCCACGTCCCTAGCCTTTGTTTTGTTTTGTTTCATTTTATTGCCATTATAAACTCTCATGCTTAGCACATTGAGCTTATTAACAATTTCCAGAGGGGTAGCCCATGTTACCGCTTGGCAGCAAAAAGAACAAAGAATCTTGTGGCACTTTGTAGACTAACAAATTTATTACAGGAGCATAATCTTACGGATTTTTAAAAAACGGGAGCGAAAGTTTAAATTCACAGGGTTCTTTGAGTAAGCAGTGTATCAGATTAAATGGCATGTAATGTTAATGGGTTTTTAATGGCCAGAAGTGCTTGAGATTTAAGATTACGGCAGACGTTTTGATGACATGGTTCACCCCGCATTGTCTGTGAGTTTCGAAGTGTTTCCTGCTGCATTTGGTGTTGGGCCGCTGGAGCAGAATGTGTTGCCTTCACCCAACATTATGAGCATCCTTGCCTCTCCCCCCCCCCATTTCTTTTAGGTCTGCCAGTTTGTGGTTTCGGTGAATGGGCTGAACGTCCTCCATGCAGACTACAGGACAGTGAGCAATCTCATCCTGACTGGTCCTCGAACCATCGTCATGGAAGTGATGGAGGAGATAGAGCCTTGAGGAGGACACTTTGTACGCTGCTCCCACCACGTGCTTATGCGAGGAGATGAGGACATATACCTTGTCCAAGACAATTATCCTGCCTTCAAAGTGCTTTCCTCCCTCCCCTACACCCCCAGTTTACCAATAATAAATACTTGGGTGGATACGCTCTTCAGCCAATGTTCGTACCCAAGTGGATCCGTGGTACTGATGTGCAGACTCACCTGCGCTATGCTATGGGCCAACTGCATATCAGGGATGTAGCCAGCTCAGGTGGCCTGCATCACAGATGGCTATGGCACCAACAGAAGGGCCAGAATCATGTCAGGAATCATAACCTCGCAGGTTTCCACCAATGCTATGCCGCCCCTCTTTAACTTCACAATTTTATTTCTGCGATGGAGTAGCCGCTGAGAGCATCCAAAGGACTTTCGCCTTGGGAATTGGCAGCATCGTATATTTTCATTCGCACTTGTTATCGGAACTGTAATGTGCCAGTTGAAAGCATCGCCAGGTGGTGTGTGTGCGTTGCTTCAGGATGCTGTAGCAGAACATCAAAGTCTAATAAATTAAAAGGAGATGTGGGTTACAGCAAATGTGGCCTAAGTGAACAATTTGGATACACCCCATGCATTTTTCTGGCATTAAGTCTTAAGTTGCAGAATCATCAAGTTCAAAGGGACCCGAGGGTCATCTAGTCCAACCCCCTGCAACACAGGAATCGTTTGCCCAATGTGGGGCCTTGAACCCACATCCCTGAGACCAAGAGTCCCATGCTCTATCCACTGACCATTGGTCAGTGACTGAGCACATGCTCTGCATGTAGAAGGTCCCAGACTCAACTCTTGGCAGCTACAGCCAAGGAAGTAGCGATCAGAAAAGCTTCTGGCAGAGACCCTGGAGATCCACTGTGAGGATCTGGGTTTGCATCTCTCCTCAAGCTTCCTGGGCAAGTCACTATCTCTCATCCTAGCCCATGTCAGAGTGTGGATAAAATGGGATAACCGCCTTGCGTGTCACCCTGCACTCCAGAGAAGTGTCAGGATGTAAATATGAGCAAATAAAATATTTCTCAGTCTCGATGCCGCATCTTAAAAATGAGGACAGTAACGATCTACCTCCCGGGATTGTGGTGAATGTAAAAATCCTTCAAACTTGTGCATTAACTGAGCTTTCATAGGCCATATAGTTCCTTGAAAAGCGTGACTTTAATAGCACCATGATAACTAACAGTATGATGCTCAGTGGCTTAAAAGAGCCTATTGCGTGGAATGACTGGATCTGAGAGGCTTTGTTTAGCCTCGTTTTCTAAATGCTAAAAATAGAGGAAGCTGCAGCCATACCTGCATTAAAATGTGCTTCTTTCACTGTTGAGTAATATGCGCTTGCTTTTAAAAGAGCAGAGCTTTCACTTTTTGTAAACTCACATCAGAATCATTGTTTTGAAGAATGCTGAATGAACTACGTCAAACCACGGAGCTTGTCCTACCTTAGAGCCAATTTTGCAAAATATTAGACAGCAGGATTTGGGGGTTGTTGTTTTTTCAGGGTGTTGGAGGTAGTTTGGGGAAAAACTGAATTATTTCTCATGATGTGGACACTCAATTAATTTTTGCTGCAATAAACAGGTTTTTTCACATTAGGTCCGAAACCAAAATATTGTTTGTTTTCAGCATAAATTCAGATTCACAGACCATGATGAAGCCCCTAGATTGAAATGTCTGAATCCCCCTTTTAAAACCCAATTCCTGGTTGAAGCTTTTAGAAAGGTGAGGGGTGTGTGTGTGAGAGGGTGTGTGTGTGTGTTTAAAATTTGGCAGCATATATTCAATAGCAAAATTCAAACACTTAATAATTCTACTTGACCCTTTCTTTTTTTTTTATAAGAATTTATTGGCATTTTTCTATAACAACATATACCCACACCCACACCTACAATTAAACAAATGCAAAACACATAGAACAAATACAAACAGTGTCAAGTTTTCTTATTGCATCTTTCTAGGAAAAAAAAAAAATTTCTATTTCCGTATCTTGACTATTGACTTCCCCTGCCTTTTCACCTTCGAGTTTATATCCTAAGTCTCTTTTATAACCATTTCTCCTAACAAAAAAAAAAAAGAAGTTAGATTCAGTTGTATAATTACAATCAATTATATCTTCAACATTTTACTAAAAATACATCACTACATCTTGATCTCAATCCTCTTATTCCATAAACATAATCCACTTAAATTTACTTTATTTATACTCCACCTCACTGATCTTCACAGCTTATTCGATCAAATCTATCTCTTCTATCCTTAAGATTGCTGCTAATAACATGATAACTTGAAATATCTCCTTTCATGTTCAAATAAAAAATATAACAAAAAATTGTTGACAGTATTCACCCTCCGATTTCAGTTTACCATATCAGGCTACCTTAAGTATTACTTAATGCTTCACCCCACACCCCCTCTGTCCATTATTCTTCTCCTGGTGGTTTCAACACTAAACTTCCATGTAGCTTCCCTCTCCAAACGTCCACAGATCCAGGCACAGTCCAAACCTCTCCCTGCCACGAGTTCAGAGGTATCCATCTCATCATCTCTCAGCTTCTTCGGTTCTTTGTAACATTCCTTTTCTTCTTGTAAATACCTTAATTCTCTGTCCCTGGCCCCCGAGCTCACACCTCGGGGACTGGATATAAAAAATCTTGACGTCGCCTTGGGGCTGCCACCCCCAGAAAGCGAATTTCTTCTCCGAAGTAGCTCACTCATCAGCCCTCTCAGCTCATTGGCAAGGGATTCTTCCAAAGTGTCAAAAGTTTTAAAAGCCTCCTCTGTGGGCAATTGGTTCCATTTCAGACCCCCACACAAGACTTTGACTTTTCTACAAAGCAATTCCACCTTCAAGGCAGTGAGTCTCTGTTCATCCGTTAATCCAGAGTTCAATACCAGTTCAAGGACGAAACCCAGCATACTGGCAGAGGAGGAGGAAGTGGGTGTCATATTTCTACTCCCCTCTTTGTTCGTCGCCATTTTCCTGATCTGGAGCGCAAGTACCGCAACTTTAAATGGAGATATTTTCCTCTAATTAGCTTCCCGAAAGAAAAGTTTGCCAGTCTCATGTGTCAATTTTAAATACATTATAGCCAGTTCTGTAGCAGCAATCACTCAGATTGGTTAGATTCTTGAGCTCGAAGGGAGGGAGGCAGGCTGCCCTTCTCCTTCCCCCCGGATCGTCCCAAAAGCACGATTTCACTCAAATTCTTTACTCACGACCACCGGGTTCCTTTAGCTCCATTCTTCACAGGTAGAACTTAGACGCTCACCGCGGGCTCTGTCGCCGCATTTGCATCCCGGTTGGGGCATGTCCCCGAAGCCCGGCTCCGGTTGTCCCTTCACCCCCACTCCCCCTTTACAGGGGGGCAGGGGAAGGGTTCGGAGCCTCCGCGGGCGCAGCCGGGGAGCCCAGGGTGCGGGACGCTCTTCCCGCACCCCAACCGGAGCCGCGCGCTGCGGTAGCGCGGCTCCTAACCCCCGGGATGGACAAGGCGCTTCGGACCCGAAGCAGCCTTCGACCACCCGGCGATGGCGTCGCCGCCGGAAGTCCTACTTGACCCTTTCAAATGTGACTTTAGAGAAATTCACTCCTGTTTGTGCAGGGGAAATGTACATTTGGATATAGGGTTGCTTTGAGCTACAATAAATTGTGATAAATTTCGAAAGAGGGGGAAATATTTGTGCCAGCTTTGTAATTTCTTGCTCCGATGGGGGAAGGTGTGCCATAATTTTTTTGAATGTATACATATTTATATGTTTTCCACAAGACCGTGTAAGCTATACATAGCAACGGTATTCTGGTACTGTTCGATTTATATATGTTAGTTGAGTTTTTGAATAAACCTTTTTAAAAACGTGATTTGTTTGTGGCCACGTGCAAAAGAAAACGTTACTATCTCGGTGTTCTTCTCCAGGGAAGGGGATCTTTGACTCATGGGCCAAACTTGGCACATCAGGGCGTTGGGGGCAAGTCACACCCTTTGTAAGCCACACCCTGTGGGGCAGGATTCGGCCAAAAAGTGCTTTGCCAATGCCAGTTGTTGGGAGCTTCTGCAGCAGGATTGACCATGCATTGGCTGGTGTAGGGAGACGTTCAACCCTGTTCATTTTGGGTGCACAAGATCACTACCTGCATGAATTTTCCTACTTGTCAAATTTGGCTTGCGGGGCGGATTCTGATAAGCCAGGAGGCTTCTCCACCCACAGTCACACAACAGCTTTATTGTGTGTGTGCAAAGGGTGAACGCAAAGTAGTAGCTAAAATGCCATGTTGTTACACGGCCCTGTTCATCAATAAATTTTTAACAAGGCCCTTCTTTTTGTAATAAGTAAGAGCTCAAGGTTAAAGTGGCCTTAACTTCACCCACTGTTTTGCTCACATATAAGCAAAGATCTCTTGTATACTCCGTGACCAAGAAGCTTTTTTCAAGAGTGCTCTGTATACTCAACGACCCCCTCTTTTCTTTGGGTGGTGGTGATCTGTGTTGTGGCAAGTTGTGGCAGTGCTTGAGTGACAGGCGTATTGTGTGACAGGAGACCTTGTGCCTGAATGCGTATTGCAGCGCAAATGGGCATGGACTCCTGACCCACTCATTTTATTTATTTAAGCGGTAAGTGATCCCAGAGCAGGTTTTGTGGTGTTGTTTCTACAGTCATTTGCAGTTTTGTGTTTGTTTCTTCCTACACATTTTTGTTCTTTGTTTTCTTTCCTTGTTTTTCCTTTTTCCCCTCTATCGCTTTATTTCTTTATCATTGAAATTCTTTCAGTAAAATATTAATACCAAATTGAAAATAAAAATAAATTCAATCAAGCAGTATAGAAATTTTATGAAAAAAGTAAATAAAAAAGGAGAAATAATGTATTTGCCTGCCGCTGAAAGGCAGGTGAGCCTGTCTGGGTGCTCTTTCTACTGCTGGGTGCCAACACTGAAAAGGTCCTCTCTATAGTAGCCATCTGCTGCACCTCCCATAGAATATCTTCCCATGAGTGAGGAATTATTATTTCATTACTTACTAAATTTATTAGTCACTTTTTTCCAGAAAAGCGAAACACAAAGCCACTAAAAAATATGAACATTAAAAACAAGGATAGACAACACATATACACAAGATCCAGCTCAACCCCATCCCACTAAAATATAATAAAATCAGATTCAAATTCTTGACAGAACAATGTTTTTGCCCGCCCCCCAAAAAATATAGTGGTGGCACCAGATGTTAAAGTTGAAAGGGACCCTTTTAATGTTTAAGTCCAGTCAAAGGCAACTATGGGGTTGTGGCGATCTCACTTTTAGGCCGAGGGAGCCGGTGTTTGTCCACAGATAGCTTTCCGGGTCGTGTGACTAGCATGACTAAACCGCTTCTGGCTCAACGGGACACTGTGAAAGAAGCCAGAGCGCATATGGAAACACCGTTTACCTATTTGTCTACTTGCACTGGCGTGCTTTCGAACTGCTAGGTTGGGAGGAGCTGGGACAGAGCAACGGGAGCTCACCCCGTCATGGGGATTCGAACCGCCGAACTTCCGACCAGCAAGCCCAAGATACTCAGTGGTTTAGACCACAGTGGCACCAGCATCCCAGCACCAGACGTCCCTCCCCGGGGAGTCCATTCCATTAATGGTGAGTTTGCCACTAAGAAGGTCTGGACTGTTGTCACCACCTCCACCCCTCCCTCAGAGGGGACACACAAAGTAGGGCCTCAGATGAAGACCGCAGGTCCATGTTGGTTCATGTGGGGAGAAGCAGTCTTTGAGGTGCCGGGGTCCTGATATACAGGTGAAACTCGAAAAATTAGAATATTGTGGAAAGGTTCATTTCTTTCAGTAATTCAACTTAAAAGGTGAAACTAATATATGAGATAGACTCATGACATGCAAAGCGAGATATGTCAAGCCTTCATTTGTTATAATTGTGATGATTATGGCGTACAGCTGATGAGAACCCCAAATTAACAATTTCAGCTTTGGGGTTTTCATCAGCTGTGCACCATAATCATCACAATTATAACAAGCAAAGGCTTGACATATCTCACTTTGCATGTCATGAGTCTATCTCATATATTAAACTCCAGTAGCTAATGAAAACAATTGCTTACACAAATGGACTTTTCCACGATATTCTAATTTTTCAAGTTTCACCTGTACTTATAAGGTACATATTGGGCCATTCAAGACATTTGGGCACCTGAGGTGGACTCCAAAATGGTGCTTCTCTCAGTCCCGGGGAAGGAGGATTGAGGGAAGATCTACCTCAGGAACAAGGGTGGAAGGAGATTGACATTGGGATCTGCTGCCCTGGTGGATCCTGCCATCTGAGGCAGTTGCCTCATGGGTGGGTCGGCCCTGGGTTACATAGAAGGGATAATAACACAGTTAAGCCCATGGAGGTTGGTGTGTGTGAAAATGAAGTGACCAATTATTCAGCTATTTGACGGATCTCCTCTGCAATTGCACATGTACCGAACAATGTATTTATTATTTTATTTATTGGATTTGTATACAGCTCTATACTCAGAAGTCTCAGGGCGGTTCATAGAATAGATCACAATATATAAAATGAAAACAATAACCCAATAACACACACACACACCCCACCGCAGAAAAAGCCACTGAAACAGGTAGGCGCAACCGTTTCTCTGCTGCTAAAGCCAGTGGCAAAATCTGCAACCGTTTCAGAAAACGGCATCCTCTGTGACACGGCGAAGCGCCGCTCTTTGCATTGCAAAGGAATTCATCCCAGTGCTGTCACAGCAACGAAACAGTTTGATGTGTGCAGCACCTTCTTCCAAGCATATTTTATGGCTTAAAAAGAGCTTAAGCAAAGGGGCTTTCACAGAGCCAGCTGCCTGATGCTTGATGCCTATGCGAGATGACATCTTTATGAAGTATTTAGGGGTTGGTACTGTTCCCACTGCATTCCATTAAGGGAAATGGCACAGCGCAGAGGCATTCAGCATGGATAATGCTTATCTCAGAATATTCTTTCGAGAGTCTCTTAATTTATTCTCCGGCATAAAATCTGCCAGCTTTCTATGTTCCCGAGACAATCTAGCATTTCCCTCCAACTCTCAGTTTGGCTCTTGTGTTTATTTATTTCTTTTTAGGTAATATCATCCTGTGACTTACTTAATAATCTCTTGCCATTCCCCCTCCCCCTCTGCTGCTTAGGGAAAATGGGTCACAATTTAGCTCTGCAGTGCCATACAGTGAGGGTGGGTGGATTTTTGCATGTTATTATAGGTCCTTGTATAAACCTCTGGGAGTTATCTGCTTGCCTGCTGATTCACGTTATACTGTACCTCTTTCTGTGTTCCCAGATAGGGCAGAAATTAAACTTTCTTTGCATTTTAACGAGAAATTGTTTAATACATTTCCTGGCCCCCCCCCCCCGAACACAGCCAGCCTTTGAAATTCACACACCTACGAATTTTGCAATGCAGTTCTCCAGTCAAGTACTGTGTACAAACATGCATATTCTGAGCTACAGTGTGCATAATAATACATATATTAGTGATAATAATATATAAAGTTTCATTATATGTGGGGTCTCAAAAATGTAAGCCTCCAAAAATGCAAATAAAGCAAACTGCATATAAAATGTGTTTTATTAGGAAAAATTCATACTAAAATGCTGGTGAATTTTCATAATTTACAATATAAATTTGAAAATGGTCTCTCATATAAAGTTGGGCTATGCAGGTGTTGGCTGAGGAGTAAAGTCATGTAGAAGCAGAGAAGTAAATGTACATAATCATTTTTTCCCCCAGTTGTTGGAGGTAAAATTGAGACTAAAACTCCCTACTTACAGCTTCATTCTCACCTGCCTGAGGTTAAAGACAGACTGGGAAAGCATATGCAGGATCGAAGCCACTCACTCCTGCCGATAGTGCTAATAAAACAGGTGGTTATTTCGCAAGGAAATCCACAGCGAAAGAAACAATGCAATAAGTAAAAAAAAAAAAAAACATATATCAGAGTGAAATTTACACATAAATATACACATGCAAGTGAAAACAACATACCCAAATGCATTATGCTAGTGGAAATTGCTTTGCAAAAATGTCACGATAGGCAAAATTGGCATAGAAAAGTGTATCGTGAATTTTTTACCAAAATGCTGAATTTTCACAAGGACTGTGCTAAATTCACAAGCAGGTGTGGCAATGTGAGGAAGTGAACATAGGAACTGAGGAATTAGAAAGCGAGAGAAACAATAATTGACAGGTGCACCCCTCCCTATGTGAAAGCACACACAAAGGTGTGTTTCTTTGCATGACTTAAAAAGGAATGGGGAGGCACTCCCCTCACGACATGGGACCGGCTCTCTGTTACAGACAGAAGCTTGTGAGATTTAAAGAGAAGAAAGGGCACTGCTTTCTTATTCCGGTAGATCCCTGATTGTGATTGTGCCTTGCTTCGTTGGTCTTCCAGCATTGCTTCAGTAGCTGTAATGACCGTTCCCCACATCAAATGGGGTGCGCATTTTGTGTGGTCGCGCACAGCCCCCTTAGATCCTTGGGCGGAATCTTTTAGTCATCTTCGTAAATGGGGGATGGGATGGGGTGGTGACTCCACGCCCCCAGTGCGGCGGCAATAACAGGGTTCCCGTTAAAGGGGCTTGGGGGAAGGCATTGGCCATATGCCCAGAGATTGTCATTGCCCTCCCCCTCAAACGGTGGCAAACGGGGGGTGGGCTATCTGCTTGAACGCATGTTCTCCAGACTTAGCCCAATCCCCACACATGTTGGATAACCCTGAAGTTACCCAGACCCCCGGCTGGGGGGCTGGGAAGGATAAACACCCAATGCCTGAGCCAAGGTCTTCCTACATCTGAATCTTAATAAAGTTGTGGCCAATTTTAATCCATAGCATGTTGTCTTGTGTCATTATTCCACTCAGGGGCTGCAGGGGGTTTGGGGGACTCTGCCTGGCCACACAAAAGGTTAGATCTAGTGTGGGTGGCAGGACAGGCAGGCCAAACCACTAAGCAGAATATCACTTAGATCAGTCAACCATAAGAACTGCTGACTTTTCTGGATTCAACTTCACAGTGCCACAAGACAACAACACTGTGACCCATAAATGACCCTAGTTTTTCAACAATGTTTTTCTTCAGCCAAAGCCTGTTTCTTTAGACAATGGCAGCTATTTACAAGCTCTGAATCTGAACAAACTCCTTTTAAAAAAAAAAAAAACCAACAACTCACAATTACGATAGATTGTCGAGATGTGACTTTTAAAAATGAAACACTCCTTTCTGTTTACACAAAGTGCAAGTAACCCTCTCTTATTTGCACTAGTGCTATTTGCAAATGTGTGACTTGGAATTTGCCTTTCAGGTAAACACACAGTTTCATAAGAGCTGGTTTCACTACATAGACTCTATGGCCTGTTTTCTAGGCAGTTGCATTTTATTTGTTCTCATCCCAAAGAGCATCTGATCAGCAGTGAGATGTTTATCTTGCCTTAAAGGCATGGCCCTCCAGGATAGACCCCAGACTCCAGAGATGAAATGACTCCTGAGAGGAGTGCAGAGAGAAAAAATGCCACAGTACATCTGTAACAGCGAAACTGGACACCTCCATCTGCCCCAGCTACAATAAAACAGGTCTCTCCTGTATAGGTTGTGGGAATGTTCAGGGAGGCAGGAGAGGATATATTGTTTATTAACATCCTTCTTAACTTGTGCTAGCAAGTTCCTTTACTTAGCACAGATTCATATTCCCCTTTTAAATGCACAGCGGGTAGGTGGTTACAGGCTTGTGGAAGCCTCTCACTATTAGGTTCCTGGTAAGTTCCCTTATATCCCTTTTTAAAGAATAAACACACCACAATCTTGTGTAAAGTATATAAAAGAAGTTTACTCACATTCAGTTCACAGTTGGATCCCTGAAGGCAGACTTAGTTACAAAGTATATGCATGTGGATCTATCCCATATGGGGAAAATCCCAGTGTCCTCTGTTGGCTTGAAGGCAACAGAGCATCTCTAGCTAAAAAGCTGCTCCAATGACAGAGGAAGTCAGAGAGAGAGAGAGAGAGAGAGAGAGAGAGAGAGAGAGAGAGAGTGCTGCGTGCCTTGTCCTTTTGTTACCTGGACAGGTAAGGTCACACCCACCTCTAGTCACATGCAAAGGAAGTATGCCCCAGCCAGGAGGAAACAGAAAGTTTTCAAATGGCTGGACCAAACATCCCCCCACATGTCCACTCTAGGAAAACAAGGAATTATGTACTTAACTGCTACTTATGTATCACATCCCACATTGGTCTCTACAACCACAGCAGGTGCTGTAGCTCTCCATCAGTTTGACTTCACCTGCAAAGGCACACTTTTCCATGGTCTTCTGAGACAGACAACAACAAAAGACAAAACAAAAGACATGGCACACCAGGATGAAGCCTGGACCCCAGAGGTGCAATTCCCCTCTTCTCCCTTCCACAGAATGTGGGCTTTGAGCCAAAACTGAGGGTGGGAGGACAGAGCAATGTCCCGCATTTCTCAACAACCTTTGTTGTACTGTGCAGACTTTATACAAATCACATAACCCAGCCAGCAATATGGGTTTTCCTGAGTCTAAGCTCATAGGGTGCATCCAGACTGTTGCTATTTGAGGTTTGGAGTCAATCGCATAGTTGCAAATTCAGATTGCACGGGAGGTCTTGCACCACAAACCCGCTTCCCTAAAAGATCAGACTTTTGGTGACACGGAAAGTGATGGGTTGCTTCGATTCAACCACCATCTAACCTCCCTGCAAACAAATCAGAATGAATGCCCAATAAACAGGTTGTCTGAAAGCACCTATTGCCTTCAACATTCACCCACGGGAACAGAGGACATTAACCACGCACCCTGCTTTAAATAGGACAGTCCTCTATTTCAAGGAGTGTCAGAGAACAGTCCTCTCTTTGAAGGAGTCATCTGTTTGAAGGGCCATCTAGACCAAGTCTGGTTTAAAGACAAAGAACTATCAGAAGGTGGGCCTGCACCCAAAAGGCCCCGTTCCCGATAGTTGCTAACTTAGCACCTCTTGCCAATGAAGCAGAGAGCAGGGTCTCCGTCAATGACCGTGAAGCCCAAGTTTTCAAAACTGGGTAAATATAAGGACAATCTTTACCAGCGAGAGGCAAGTCCTGAGTAAATAGGGACCATCGGAGCAAAGACCTCACGCCACCCATTTCTCAAGCTGTTTTATAACTCGTGCAACTTTCTACTTTATATCAGTTGTTTTCAACTCTGACTGCATGCCAGGAAGCATGCACTGAACTGGCTCTTGACCTGGTTGTTATCCAAGCTATGGTCCTTTTCTGCTTACAGAGATGTAATCTAAAATAAACATCGCAGGGCAACCCTGATGGCCTCAAATGTATTTTCAGCAGATCGGCTCTGAAACCTGATAACCCCAGTTGCTTTCACCCGAGCCAAGCTGCTTCCACAACACTTCGGACTGGCTTGCCAAATGTTCAGAAAAATCAGCCCCTAAGCTGCTCCAGAAACTTTAAAAGCAGCTTGATCTGCAGTAATCCATATGTGACAACCCACCCACCCCCCCCAGATCACCTGCTAATGTCAGCAGATTGAGCTGGGAAAAGACCGGAAATCTTCACTTCTAGCAATAATGTGATTAATATCATGTTTTAAATTGAAGACCAGGGGACACGGCTGGTTGTTAGAATGCATTTGTGTTGCATGACCAAGGTTCTTGGTTCAGCCTCTTAGATCCCCAGCTCAAAAATCTCAGCAGACAGAGCTTCAAAATAGACCTTTTGCCAGCCAGAACAGATAGACTAAAGGCTGTACAAGACAGTTTTCATGTAAAATATGTGCAGATCTGTTTTGTTTGAAAATCCTGATTTCTCCCGCAGCCCATTTTTTTCTTGCTTGTTCCACTGCAGATACAGATAAATGGAAGGATTTTTTATTTTTTATTTTTTATTTTGTTTTGACTATGGCAGACCAACACGGCTACCTACCTGTAACTGAATATCAGATTTTACACAATGCTGCCCTCTGCTGCTTTAAAATGCTTCTGGAGTGCGATCACAGTGGAGAGACTTTAATATGGACATGGGCGGAAGAATTTAGTATTATTTAATAGGGAGTAATGGTGGTGCGAAGGGACCCAGGTGGCGCTGTGGGTTAAACCACAGAGCCTAGGGCTTGCTGATCAGAAGGTTGGCAGTTCGAATCCCCGCCACAGGGTGAGCTCCCGTTGCTCAGTCCCAGCTCCTGCCCACCTAGCAGTTCGAAAGCACGTCAAAGTGCAAGTAGATAAATAGGGACCGCTCCAATGGGAAGGTAAACGGCATTTCTGTGCGCTGCTCTGGTTCACCAGAAGCGGCTTTGTCATGCTGGCCACATGACCCGGAAGCTGTCTGCGGACAAACGCCGGCTCCCTCGGCCTATAGAGCGAGATGAGCGCCGCAACCCCAGAGTCGGACACGACTGGACCTGATGGTCAGGGGTCCCTTAAAAAAATGGTGGTGCGAATTAATAGAGGTAAAATTAAAAGAAAAAATATGGTTAACATTATTTATTATTATTATTATTATTATTATTATTATTATTGCTAATAATAACAATTACAGAACCTTTTTTTGGACTTTTTGAGGGGAAAAGAAAGGAATGATTCTGAGACACCTTAACTTAAAAGAAATATTGTTTAATCTAAAATGGAGAAGATGGACATTTGTATGGAACAATGGCTTTAAATAATCATAAATATTTTTTTAATGTGACCGGCAGATGGAAAATCAAAAGTTCTGCTTCTTTTCTTTCTTTCTTTCTTCTTTTCTTTTATTTTATTTATCCTTTTCTCTTTCTCTTTTTCCTTCCTTAATTTCTATTGTCCCTTTCTTTCCCTTTTCCGCTTCTCTCCTTTGTTTGTTCTTTTGTAGTTGTAATCTTACTGTATTGTAAGAAAACCGTAATAAAAAAATATTTTTTTTTAAAAAAAGTGGATCTGTCAGACTCACATTAGATGAGGCTAGAACTGGCTAATAGGCATGTTGGCTATACCCAACCGTCAAATTCTCTTTTAAAGCCATCCAAGGTACCCAAGCTTCTCCTTCAAACTTCTCGTGTCCTGGGAGTGGAGAGGCACATGATCTCTAGGTCTGAGGTGCCCCACCCCTGATTTATATCTTAGGTTTTGTGTTGTGTCTAGATGATAGTACCACTGTATTCTGC
The DNA here is from genome assembly GCF_009819535.1 of Lacerta agilis. NCBI lineage: Eukaryota > Metazoa > Chordata > Lepidosauria > Squamata > Lacertidae > Lacerta > Lacerta agilis. The sequence goes on from NC_046318.1 coordinate 72,042,928, forward strand.
CTTGGTCAGACCACACCTGGGATCCAGTTCTGGGTGCCACAATTTAAGAAGGATGTGGGAAAGCTGGAATGTGTGCAGAGGAGGGCAACCAAGATGATCAAGGGTCTGGAAAGCAAGCCTTATGAGGAACGGTTGAAGGAGCTGGGTATGTTTAGCCTGGAAAAGAGGAGACTGGGACGAGCTATTATATCTCAAGGGCTGTCACATGGAAGAGGGGACAAGCTTGTTTTCCCCTGCTCTGGAGGGTAGGGCTCGAGCCAATGGCTTCAAGTTACAAGGGATTCCGACTAAACACCAGGAATAACTTTATAATAATAATATTATAATAAATTTTCATTTATACCCCGCCCTTCCCCGCCAAACCAGGCTCAGGGCAGCTAACACCAATAAAATCACAACAAAAACATAAAACAGTTCATTAAAATACAGATTAAAATACAATTTAAAATTTAATCTAGACTGCAGCCTCGTTTTTAAGTAGCCCACCAACCACACCAAAAGAATGAAACATCAGGGTTAAACTGAAACCAACCCAAAGGCTAGGTGGAACAGCTCCGTCTTGCAGGCCCTGCGAAAAGATGCCAAATCCCGTAGGGCCCTGGTCTCTTGTGACAGACTTTTCCACCAAGTCGGGGCCAGTACTGAGAAGGCCCTGGCCCTAGTTGAAGCCAACCTAGTATCCTTGTGGCTCGGTACCTCCAAAAAGTTATTATTTGAGGACCTTAAGGTCCTACCCGGGACATACCAGGAGAGGCGGTCCCTTAGGTATGAGGGTCCTAAGCCGCATAGGGCTTTAAAGGTCAAAACCAGCACCTTAAACCTGACCCTGTAATCCACCGTGAGCCAGTGCAGCTGGTAGAGCACTGGATGAATGTGGTCCCGCGGCAAAGACCCCGTGAGGAGTCTCGCCGCAGCATTCTGCACCCGCTGGAGTTTCTGGGTCAGCTTCAGGGGCAGCCCTGCATAGAGCGAGTTAAAATAATCAAGTCTGGAGGTGACCGTCGCATGGATCACTGTGGCCAGATCAGGGTGAGAGAGGTAGGGGGCCAACTGTCTGATACAGCGGAGATGGAAAAATGCCACCTTTGCTGTGGCTGTAACCTGCGCCTCCATAGAAAGTGAGGCGTCAAAGGTTACACCCAAACTCCTGACAGAAGGCGCTGGCACTAATTGCACCCCCACAAGAGATGGGAGTCTGACTGTAAGAGCTGTTTGACAGTGGAAGGACTCCCCTGGAAGGTGGCAGGCTCTCCTTCCTTGGAGGTTGCAAAGCAGAGGTTGGATGGCCATCTGTCATGGATGCTTTAGCTGAGATTCCTGTATTGCAGGGGGTTGGACTAGATGACCCTCAGGACCCCTTCCAACTCTACAATTCTATGATTCTATAATGGCAACCTATCCAACCTATCCATTCTTAAGGAAATCAGACCTGAGTGCTCACTGGAAGGACAGATCCTGAAGCTGAGGCTCCAATACTTTGGCCACCTCATGAGAAGAGAAGACTCCCTGGAAAAGACCCTGATGTTGGGAAAGATGGAGGGTACAAGGAGAAGGGGACGACAGAGGACAAGATGGTTGGACAGTGTTCTCGAAGCTACTAACATGAGTCTGACCAAACTGTGGGAGGCAGTGGAAGACAGGAGTGCCTGGCGTGCTCTGGTCCATGGGGTCACGAAGAGTCGGACATGACTAAACGACTAAACGACAACAACAAATAATGGCAAAATACAGCGAAAAATGTGAAGGAGTCAATAGGCCTCTGTGGTTGATCTGTCAGAGCCGCACTCCTATTTAATCCATGACTGCACTTGATTTGATTGCGGCCTGTTTTTTTTCACACATACCTCACCGTGTTGCTACCTAATAAATGACATTTCATACTGATGTGAGTACAACACAGCTCAGTCATCACTTCTGTCACTCAGAAGAAGCTGAAGATGATGAGATCTCATAAAACACATGGAGGAAATTAAGTTAAATGAGTCAGGCAACCAGCATTTCAACTAATAAAAGAGGGGAGGGGAGGAGGAGAAAAAGTGGAGTTCCCAGTCAGATTCCTAGGTATGTGTACTGATAAAAAAATATCACGTCTCCAGAAAATGACAGCATGGAACGAGTAATTTACGCAGAGAGAAAACACTGGGAGATTTAGTGTTTCAGTTAGTATGCTAGGTGTTTTGACTAATTCTGCCCCCCTCATTATGCTTTTATGTGACAAATTAATTGCATGTCTGGCTCAACAGCTAGTGATGGGGTGTCTGGGGAGAGAATTTGTTTGCAATAGGAACCTACGTAATTTGCAGACTGAAACACAGCTACCTTTCGAAATTCATATTTCTCTGAATTTTGTGATGCAGTTCTCTAGCTGAAAGGTGTGTGCAAGAATGCATGTATTTTTTAATGGGGTTTTTTGTGGGGGGGGGAGGGAGGGTTGTTAACAGGAACACACCCACTGATGCCACCAAATTTCTCCATAGTCTTTAAATGCCCTTTGAAATGGGCTTCTTACTGTTATTGTGTTACTTCCTCCCATGGAAAAGACAATTTTGTTTGTTGTTTAGTCATTTAGTCGTGTCCGACTCTTCATGACCCCATGGACCAGAGCATGCCAGGCATGCCTGTCTTCCATTGTCTCCCGCAGTTTGGTCAGGCTCACGTTGGTAGCTTCAAGAACACTGTCCAACCATCTCGTCCTCGGTTGTCCCCTTCTCCTTGTGCCCTCCATCTTTCCCAACATCAGGGTCTTTTCCAGGGAGTCTTCTCTTCTTTTTTTTTTTTTTGTATTTAATAAACTTTATTCTTTTAAAAAAAACACTCATACATATAACAAATATCACAACATACAACAAAACATAATATAGATAACATACAACAAAACACCACTTGGACGAAGAAAAGAAGAAGAGGAGAAGGAAAAGGGGAAGGATAAGGGTAGAGAAAGAAAAGAAAATAGTAAAAGAAAAGATGTAATTATTTACATTCTTACCAAACATAATGATCTAATACAAACATCAAAAACAAAAAATTGTAACATAATTTCCACAAATTAAAACATTTCGATGTTAATTAAAAAGACAGGGAGTCTTCTCTTCTTATGAGGTGGCCAAAGTATTGGAGACTCAGCTTCAGGATCTGTCCTTCCAGTGAACACTCAGGGCTGATTTCTTTCAGAATTGATAGGTTTGATCTTCTTACAGCCCATGGGACTCTCAAGAGTCTCCTCCAGCACCATAATTCAAAAGCATCAATTCTTTGGCACTCAGCCTTCTTTAAGGTCCAGCGCTCACTTCCATACATCACATGCTGGCAAAGCTGGACCAAAACATTTTCCTGCCTGACATAAATTAAAGGTATCAATTTATTGTGACACCCGAGGTGGGAAATCCCAGAAGCACTTCTTGCGCTCCCTGTGAATAAAAAGAATACAAGAATACAGTGGTACTTCGGGTTAAGAACTGAATTTGTTCTGGAGGTCCTTTCTTAACCTGAAACTGTTCTTGACCTGAGGTACCACTTTAGCTAATGGGGCCTCCCGCTGCCACCACTCCGCTGCCACGCAATTTCTGTTCTCATCCTGAAGCATAGTTCTTAACCCAAGGTACTATTTCTGGGTTAGCAGAGTCTGTAACCTGAAGCGTCTGTAACCCCTCCCCCCCCAAAAAAAACCCCAATCTCTGAGCAGTGCAATATTTCAGGGGTTGGTTGCAGGCGCTTACTCGGGGTTCGTGCTCCCTTTGGAATGAGGCACAGCAAAAACTGGTGTTTTTAGGATATATGGTTTATATACAACCTGAGCCTACAATGGAGGGCTCATGGCATCAACACCCCAAGAGGGTCTTGCTTCACCCATAGTCACAGCCTTGGATGCGAGCTGAAATCAGGCTTATCTCTCCTTCACTGGCTGCAGCTTGCTTCTCCCTCCAGCATCTATCTCTCACACACGCAACTCAGCTGTGGCCTTTGTCTTTTCTAATGCCCCACCCATCTGGCTCAGAGCCACTTCCTTTGTTACCTTAGCGACCCATATTCAGAGGGCCATTATCAAGAAGATTGCCTGGCTGTTCCGTCACTTTGAATCCTTACTTAGATGCTGACATTTGCTGGATCCAGGAATGAGAAGGGTCTTGGCATGCAGCCTACCCTACTGCCACTTGATTACAATAGCAAATGAAACAGTGGACTCAATAGCATCATAGAATCGTAGAGTTGGAAGGGGCTACAAAGGTCATCCAGTATTTTGAGGCTCCAGTACTTTGGCCACCTCATGGGAAGGGAAGACTCCCTGGAAAAGACCCTGATGTTGGGAAAGATGGAGGGCACAAGGAGAAGGGGGCGACAGAGGATGAGATGGTTGGACAGTGTTCTCGAAGCGACTGGCATGAGTTTGGCCAAACTGCGGGAGACAATGGAGGATAGGGGTGCCTGGCGTGCTCTAGTCCATGGGGTCACGAAGAGTCGGACACGACTGAACAACAACAACAACAAAGGTCATCTCCTGCAACGCAGAAAACAGAATTATAGCAGGCTTCCTCAACCTCGGCCCTCCAGATGTTTTGAGACTACAACTCCCATCATCCCTGACCACTGGTTCTGCTAGCTAGGGATCATGGGAGTTGTAGGCCAAAAACATCTGGAGGGCCGAGGTTGAGGAAGCCTGAATTATAGCATCAGAGCCTAAGGGTAGGGCTGGCTCTGGTCAGGTCTTGGGTAAATCAGTCTCTCTCTCTCTCTCTCTCTCTCTCTCTCTCTCTCTCTCTCTCTCTCTCTCTCCTGTTTTACAACAATCCTGGGAAGGTTCACAAAATTAGAAATGTACAGTTCTTTGTACATTGAAACATGCTGCAGCAGTGGATTGGAAGAATCCCGCAGGACAGAGTTGAAATCTGACACAAGGTGGCAGTCACACACTTTCCCATTTTCCTCCTATCTCTCTCTCTTTTAAAGGCAGAGGGAGCCAGAGACTTTCCTCTGTGAAATTTGGCCCTCCTCCCTCACTTCAGTTCCTTGAAGTACCGGTACCTTCAGAATCCCAGCCACTCTTATTAGAAACTGGGCATTGAGCAGCAACCATGCATGAACCCAGACGATTACTTCTCTCTCTCTCTCTCTCTCTCTCTCTCTCTCTCTCTCTCTCTCTCTCTCTCTCCATCCTTCAGGAATCTGCAGCCAAACCTGCTCACTTCCTCCCTCCCTCCCTTTCTTTAGCTGCATGCAACAATTTCAGGCATTTGAATCGAATGTTCCTTGTGACAGTTGCAGAGAGGAAAATAAATGGTCCTGAGTGCTTCTGCATCAGAGGGAGGGCTGGGGCAGAAAAACCCAGGCATGCCTTCTTTTAATTTCCACACAGAGTACTGCAGAAGAAGGCATGGAATGCAGGACTTTTTATTCTATTTTTAGAAGGGAGATAAGGGGGTCTGTTTTGGATTATGCCTCCCTGGGCCAGATTAATTCACGCAAGGTATTAGTTAACAATAGGCAGACGGTCTCATGTTCCATCTCCAACGTCTCCATTTAGGGCCGGGAATATTCCCAATCTGTTTGAAACTGTTTGGAGAGTTGCTGCCAGTCAGTGTAGACAATACTGAGCTCCTGGATGGACCAAGGATGCAGCATGCAGAGCCTTGATTCTTCAACATCAACTTCGTTGGACTGGTCATGTTGTGCGGGTGCCAGATTATCGTCTTCCAAAGCAACTACTCTATTTCGAACTTTAAAATGGAAAGCGTAATGCCGGTGGTCAGCAAAAGAGGTTGAAAGAGGCTCTCAAGGCAAATCTTTAAAAAATGCAGTATAAACACCGACAACTGGGAAACACTGGCCTGTGAGCGCTTCAATTGGAGAACAACCTTTACCAAAGGTTTGAAAACGCTCAAACTCAGGACGAAAGGGAGAAACATGCTAAGAGGAAGACATGCTTGGCAAACCCTCACCGTGATCAACTCCCACCCAGAAACCTATGTTCCCACTGTGGAAGGACGTGTGGATCTAGAATTGGCCTCCACAGTCACTTACGGACTCACTGTTAAAACCATGTTTATGGAAGGCAATCTTACTCGGCTACAAGTGATTGGCAAACAAGAATAATGCAAGTCTGCATTAACACATTGGAGCCTCTGTTTCGTCCATAGCAGTGCAGTGGCGAACATTGTCTTTGAACAAACACCTCCTTGTGGGAACAGCCACCCATCCACCCAACCAAAGCACTGATAAGCATGTCCGAGAGTCTTGTGCCATCCAATGCTGGATCATATATGGCTGGGAGATGGGTGCATAGGCTGCTCTTGGAGGTGTGGCCCTCCAGGTGTGCAGTTGGTCGCAAAATGTGGAATTGTCAAGTAAAGACTGTGCAGTTGGAGCACTAATAATGTGAAGATGGAAAAATTGAGTGGGAAACTAGACAAAATTGAGTGGGAAACTAGATATATTAGGCTTATCAAAACTGTGTTTTGATCCCTTGAAACAGATGTTTTCAACCTTTTTGGGTCCACGGCTCCCTTAATCAACTACATTCTTTCTGTGGCACCCCTGTGGGGCTCAGGAGCCCAGTTATGTCACCCCTTGCCTGCAGAGCTGGCAGCCTCTCGTCCTTTTTCAAACATTGTCCCTTGTGGAGTGCTCCCTCAGCCTCCTCTCCTCTCCCTTCTCCTCAGGAAGAAGGAGGAGGAGGAGAGTTTGGATTCGATATCCCGCTTTATCACTACCCAAAGGAGTCTCAAAGCGGCTAACATTCTCCTTTCCCTTCTTCCCCCCACAACAAAAACTCTGTGAGGTGAGTGGGGCTGAGAGACTTCAAAGAAGTGGGACTAGCCCAAGGTCACCCAGCAGTTGCATGTGGAGGAGAGGGGAAGCGAACCCGGTTCACCAGATTACGAGTCTACCGCTCTTAACCACTACACCACACTGGCTCTCGGGAGTCCTCCCTGCTGCCACCCTTGGTCTTGGAGGTGCCCCCCTGCCCCGAAGAGAGGTGACTCCCAGCACTGTCCATTCCCAACAGCAAGGGCTGGAGGACTGGCTGCCTGGACTCCATCACCCACTTGCTTGCTTACTCTGAGGCCGCCACAGCTCCTGGCAACCAGCACCCCCTGGCTGGCCGCAGAGGCAGCATTCACCTGGGGAGCCTATAGCCAGGGCTGCTGCAACAAACAGCTGTGCAAGCCTTTTGCAGGCAGAGATGTGAGAGGGCATCAGAGGAGGGAGGGAAGGAAAGAGGGGCAGAGGCCAGTGTTGCCCGCGGCACCCCTGACCATTGTTCAAGACACCCCAGGGTGCCACGGCACAGTGGTTGAAAACCACTGCCTTAAATGACAGGCAATATCAGGGACAGTGTGCGCACAGATTGCACATGGATGGAATGCATGCAGTTTCCACACTTAAAACAAGATGATCGCATTAAAAGCACCTCCTTCTATTTTGGCCAGAACCTCCTCTTCTTTGGACAGGTGACATTACTGAACCAAGGCAGGTTCATAAACGAATCATAGAATTACTTCTATGGTGAAATGGCCTCTTATACAGGTTGTAAGCTGTGCTTTTTTTTCAGCCAGGGCATGCCAGAGCAACAACTTAATGGTGAGTTCCGGCACCTTTTTTCTTTTTAAAGAAAGCACTGGGCGTAAAGCAAAGCAATTTTGTGTTCATTGGCCTTTGTGTGCCTTTATGCAGGGGTGTCTGACAGAGAATTTTTGCAGCTGGGAAATCTGCTTTTAACCCCCCCCCCCTTTCCACGAAACCTTTGGCATATCTTCCCAGTCCTCATTCCCAGCCCCTAAACAAGCCTAAACACACACACACACACACACACACACACACACACACACACACAAAGATCAATACTTTGCTGAGAGGCAGGACTCTCTCTTCCCTACCCTGATGTTAAAATGTAAGTTGTATACTGCTTAGCGCGGCTGGGGATCAGATGGATGAAACTTTGTTCCCAGCCATGAGCAACCAATAAATGAAGAATTCTGCTTGCTGAAGAGTCCTCTGCAACTGGAAAGCTTGCATGTTTCCATTCCAATAGCAATCAATTAAAAAAAAAAGTTTGTTTGGGCATCACTTAGGACAGATGTATTCTACACATTTATGAAGAGCTTTTTTTTCTTTTAAAAAAATGTTTAGGGGTACTCTCATTTTCCTACTCATTTTGAAATACTGCCCTTCAACAAGGCCAAACTTAGATTCAGGAAATGTTTAGGGGTATGTGTACCCCTGCGTTCCCCCAGGAAAAAAAAGCACTGGATTTATGAGTGTTTATAACAATTTCACTGTGACAGCCCCCCCCCAGCCCCCCGCTGAGAATTCCAGTTAAGGGAGGATACGGAGAAATATCCCTGCACTTAGGTGAGGTTAACACTGCAATCCTATACATTTCTATTCAGAAGTAAATATTGGAGTACTTCTACTTCGAAGTTGGGCTGCAGTGCAGTAGCTTAAACCAGTTTTTAAACCCGTGGTGTTTAGAAATGCTTTGCTTCCCCCCCCCCTCCTGGGACGGAGTGGGGAGTGGGGGGTGGGTGGGGGGAGACAGCTGTCTATGTGCCAAACGAATGTTGTGGGAACTGTGCCTTTGAAAAGACCACTCCCCTCTCCTCCCAAGATGGATTTGTAAGCCCATTTCCCATACTTGGAGCAACCCTCTCGCTTGAACCAAAAGGCTCACATTTCTCCCTCGTTCCCATTGTACACCTGGCAACACACACCCCCTCCCGCGGGACTGCCCTTCCTCAACTCAGGAGCGGAGTAGAGAAGGTAAGGGATTGGGGTGAGGGTTTGCAGAAGGAGAGAGGGAATGGGTGCCAAGGATTATTCTTGCTTTTTGGAATCGCTGTATATCTCTCTCTCTCCCACCAGCCCACCCCGCTGCTTCCCCCCTTTTCTCCTCTTTCCCTTCATCTCCATCTCCATCTTTCACCCTCTGCCTTCTTCATCTCCCATGATCAAACAGAAGAAAAGGGCAACTGACGGGGGGGGGGGGAGAAACAAACTTTCCCCAAGAGTTTGCTGCTTGGTTTTGAGCTTGCGCGCGCTGCTGCTGCTGCTGCTGTTGCAAAGATTTGGTTTTCTCGCAGGGAGTTGCACCCACTTTGCAATGCGCTAAAGCAAAAATTGTTCGTGGCTGCGAAGGTTTGTTTGATTGCCAACCCATCAGGCTTTGACCATTTAAAAACTAAAATAAAATAGTCATTGGGTGTGCCTAACCCCCCCCCCCCAAAAAAAAACCCCAACCTTAACAGAGGATGGGGTGGGTGGAAAGAAGGGCGAAACTTTCTAAATAGCTAATCCCCCCTCCCTTTCCTATTCTTCTTACCTTCGTTTCATCAGTGAACAAAGACACATCTGTGCGCCCTGTAATGATGGGGTAGAGAAATAATTTCCCCGGCGAGGTGCGGATAAGGAAGGGAAGGGGTTTTGGAGTGAGCGGGTGCGCGCGTTCGTTTAAAGGGAAAGCGAGAAACGTCTCCATCCGTAGGTTTTGGAGACGTGGCTGTGTATTTGGGTGGGTGGGTGTGCTGTGCGCTGTCTGTGGAGCGCCGCGCGGTTGCCTAATTGGAATAGCCAAGAAATGCGCAAAGCGCCTTGCCAGATAAATGGATAGCTTTCCTTTGCAAGCAGCACCCCTCTCTCGGCGCCTGGGGCTGTGCTATTCTGCCGGCGATGATGGTGGAGGGGAGTTTGCCAGGCCTGCTGGCTGTGTGAAACGGATCCTGCCCCAGTATAATCCCGCGAGGCTTAATCTGAGCCGCGCGGGTGGGGTGGGTGCGTGGGAGAAACTCTCAGGAGTCAGGACGCTCCCCTGGCCATCAGTGAAGCCATATCGAAGGCGAGAGTGCCATTGCGCACGTGCAGAGCGCGCCCATTCGCTTGAGATGCACAAGGCTTCGTTTGAACCCGGGCTGAACCTGCACGTCTCTTAACCCTCCCACCCACCCCCCTCACTTCTCAATGGCAGGGCGCACCCCTGTTATGTAGGTGCACTGATAAGAAAGTACAGAGTGTCTCTGAACATGTGCAGAGAGCCTTCCCTCAGCACTATGCAAGGATTTGTTGTTGGGAATCAAGCCATTTATTTATTTTGAGACTAGAGAAAGGCAATAAAATAAGTAACTTGCGGCAATGTTTCACCTACAACCTCTCTGCCCACCTTTCCTCCTGCTTGCTTTGCGTTTTCACGGGTGATTATTCGAACCTGTCACAGGTGCAGCAAATAGCATCTTGGAGCTCCCTTGTTTTGTTTTGTGACTAAGCAGGAATGTTAATTCAGGTATGAATGGGGGGGGGGCGCATTCTGAAATGAAATGGACATTCCAGCTACCCTGGGTTTTTATATTTGTATTCTGCAACATGTGGTAAATGCAAGAAACACATTGAGTATCATGTGTGGAAATGTTTTTATTTTTTTTGGGGGGGGGAGTTTTGCCCTGCAGTCTGTTAATGCTGTTAACTCGCGGTAGAAAGTGGAAGAGAGAGAGTTTTTCAAGCACATTCTTTCCTTTGGAAGCTCCGTGTTCACATGACAGATGAGTGAAGTGCCAAAAACTGATTTAGGGCACTTCCTGACGGCCTGTTTATTGCACATTTATCACGGTTAGTTTGCAGGGAGATTAGATGACAGCTGTCTAAGGAGCATTCGTTTTGAATTGTTTGTGGGTGATGCCGACTATTTAATAATATCCTGCCAGGGTCTCCTGTCATTCCCTTCCAGTTCCGGCACGTGGCCTGCCCCTCACCTTAACACAAAGGCCAGTATTTCTAAACTTAAAAGTATGCAAGCTTACCTGTTGAATGTGCTCAGGCTGGATTTCTCTTTTTTGATTCAGAGTTGCAGGTAATATGACTAGTGGTATCCTACTGGTGATCTAATAGTGAGCGCAGAACTTTTAATGCCATTAGAGCAGAGGTCGGCAAACGTTTTCAGCAGGGGGCCGGTCCACTGTCCCTCAGACCTTGTGGGGGCCAGACTATATTTTTTTGGGGGGGGAATGAACAAATTCCTATGCCCCACAAATAACCCAGAGATGCATTTTAAATAAAAGGACACATTCTGCTCACGTAAAAACACCAGGCAGGCCCCACAAACAACCCAGAGATGCATTTTAAATAAAAGGACACATTCTGCTCACGTAAAAACACCAGGCAGGCCCCACAAACAACCCAGAGATGCATTTTAAATAAAAGGGCACATTCTACGCATGTAAAAACACGCTGATTCCTGGACTGTCCATGGGCCGGATTTAGAAGGCGATTGGGCCAGATCCGGCCCCCGGGCCTTAGTTTGCCCACCCATGGAGTAAACAGACAAACAGACAGACAGACAGACACAAATGGTATGATCTGGATTGTGTGCTGCCCTTGCAGAAAGGGCTTGCGTCCATCGGTTCTGCATTCCCCTCAAGTTGCCCACAGCTGGCTTGCCCCCAATAGCATACTGTATATGCATCACTCAAGAGTTCGCCTGTGTGGCCACTGGGTGATTAACACAACTGCTCAGAAGATGCACAGAGAAAAGTCTTGCCCCTCCTGTTCTGATCACCGCTGCCTGCCTTCCTGTTGTGGTGCACTGCTGGCGCCAGTTTTTGTTGGCTTCTGAGAACCTTCACAGCAGCTGAAACAGCAGGGCAGCTTTTCACCTGTCCTATATGAGTTTCCAACATGTGTGGAATAGATTCATTTTTTAAAAAAGTGGGGGGGTGATACTACTCAGATTGTTGCAGTAGCTTTCCTGTGCCTGAACAACAGATGCAAGTCTTACTATATTATTGATATAGTATTTTGTATCCAGTGCCTTTAGTGGCCAAGGACACCATACAATCGGGCATGGCCAAACTTGGCCCTCAGCTGTTTTGGGACTACAGTTCCCATCTTCCCTGACCACTGGTCCTGTTAGCTAGGGATGATGGGAGTTGTAGTCCTAAAAGAGCTGTAGGGCCAAGTTTGGCCATGCCTGTCATACATCAATTGCCAGGTTTTAAGGATCCAGTCCCATTCCTGTTTGAAAGCCCATCTTCCTTCTAAGTAAATATGTGTGGTGTTGCACTGAAGAGATTTCTGCCGCTCACAGATTTTGCAAAAGGCCTGCTGTTTCAAGCCATTTCACCCTCAACAATGTGATGCATAGCAGCCAACTCCTAGGGGCTGAGGTCCCTTCGCCCCCGCTAAAATATTTGAGGGAGCTGGGGGGGGGGGCAGAAGAGTTGATGGGCATTGCCATTCAAATGATGTGCGTGTTTTTTTTGTTTTTTTTTTAAAGTAGCACAAGCAATCCAGTGGCACCTTCCCACGTTGTATAAAGAAAACACAAGCACACCTGTCCTTCTGGCCTCCATTGTCCCAGGTGCAATGAGTTTGGATTTTCAGTTTAAAATCCTGAAAACCTTACCAAGCAATGTGCTCAACTTTCCTGCTAATGTGTGTATGTATAACCCCTGTAGTTTGAATTAAGTTGTTGTTCAGTCGTTCAGTCGTGTCCGACTCTTCGCGACCCCATGGACCAGAGCACGCCAGGCACGCCTATCCTTCACTGCCTCTCGCAGTTTGGCCAAACTCATGTTAGTAGCTTCGAGAACACTGTCCAACCATCTCATCCTCTGTCGTCCCCTTCTCCTTGTGCCCTCCATCTTTCCCAATGTTGCACCTGGAGTTTTCCTTCTGGTCTATACCAACATCAGGGTCTTTTCTAGGGAGTCTTCTCTTCTCATGAGGTGGCCAAAGTACTGGAGCCTCAACTTCAGGATCTGTCCTTGAATTAAGTAGCTGGGATTAAAAAAAGCAAACAGTGAATTCTGGAGTTTAAAATCTTCAAAATGAATGTCACTTTAACTTGAAGTAACACAGATGGTGCAGAAAACTTTATTTCCCCCTTGGGCTGGTCATGCTGTCTTATCCCAGAGACAATATCTTTGGATTCTACATTGGTTTTAACATCACATTTGTGAAAGCTTCCTTGGTAAACCATTCAAGTTACAACAAGAGACTGTTGGGCCCAAGGAGTTAATTTCAAACATTTTTGACCTGACCTTGTTCCTTCCTTGACGGTTCCATTCCAAATCTTTCTGCTATTCTGCCCCCTAGCATATTCGCATCCCTGATACCTTGAGAAATGATGTTTATCCTGGCAGCTGAAGGTCTAGTAGTGAATCAATTTGAAATCTGTATCCCCTTCACTATGGGATGAGATCCTAGGCTCGGCTCCTGTCATCTTAACGGTGTGGCAATATCAGCCTAGGTTTGCCACTGAGCTTCACGGCTATGGCAGGATCTGAACCCTGGCCTCCCAGGTCCTAGCCCAGGTGTGGAGAACTGGGTCCAGACAGGGAGCCAAATCATTATCCCCCCCACCTCCACTCTGCAGGCAATGATTGACAGGTTGGCGGGGCAGCCGACCTGCCGGATGTTGCAGCAGAATCTCAGGGTGCAAAGACACAGTCCATAGCACAGCAACAATCAGCTGATTGTCTGGGTTTGCAAAGCCCAGTGGCAAGGATTTAGCAGGTGGCCACGTATTTAGCTGCCCTGCCCCCACAGCTGATGTCACATGTACTGTCAGATGTAGGGCAAATGTCCTACATGGCATGAAATGCCCCCATGGCCTGAATGAGGAGGCCTGTTAGCCAAGATTAGGTGTGCAGGCGGGACGTTGCTCACTGCTATCCCAATTCAACCACGCCACCACATGTCTTGATTATGTCCCCCTTGCCAGCTTCAAATGCATCTCCCAGAAGTGACTTAAGAGTTTAAGAAGTGACTTGAGAGCCAGCGTGGTGTGGTGGTTAAGAGCGGTGGACTCATAATCTGGTGAACCGGGTTTGCGTCCCCGCTCCTCCACATGCAGCTGCTGGGTGACCTCTCTTCGGGGCAGGGGGCCACCTCCAAGACCAAGGGTGGCAGCAGCAGCTGCCTGGAGGACTCCCGAGAGACAGTGTGGTGTAGTGGTTAAGAGCGGTAAACTCGTAATCTGGTGAACCGGGTTCGCTTCCCCTCTCCTCCACATGCAACTGCTGGGTGACCTTGGGCTAGTCCCACTTCTCTGAAGTCTCTCAGCCCCACTCACCTCACAGAGTGTTTGTTGTGGGGGAGGAAGGGAAAAGGAGAATGTTAGCCGCTTTGAGACTCCTTTGGGTAGTGATAAAGCGGGATATCAAATCCAAACTCTTCAAATCCAAACTCTTCTTCTGTGGATGGGGATGAGTAAGCAGAGGCAGACCTTTTTTGCTTTTTAAAAAAACTATGGTTTGCCCTACTCTATGGGCTGCATCCCATGATAGCTCTGCTAAGACTTAGGTCTATTAATTTCAATGGGCCTAACTCTGGGTAGATCTTAGTTGGATGGAGCACTTTTTTTGTTTAAAATAAACTTTATTGGATTATAAAAATATTACACAATTTGTCATTTGTCATTCTACAAAAAAAGAAAACATCATAGAAAAAAGAGAGAGAAAAGAACACAATATAGATTAACGTGCATTGATTAAATATGTGCATGAAACAATTAAACATCATACATTCTTTCACACACACCCCCAATCACCTGTTGTTCACTTCCAGCCTTTTCTTTTATTGCGGTTTCTGTAACTTTATTTCTCTGTATACCTGAGTTTGTTGATTCTCCTTCTTTGATTTGTTATTGGGCCCACTCATATATTGTTTAGCAGGTTGGCCCTTTCCACTGAATTCCCTATATAATCTTTAAATGCTTTCCAATCTTTCTCTATTTTCTGATCTGTTATTCCCCTGATTTCTCCTATCTTTCTTGCCATATTCTGGTATGATAATAATTTTATTTGCCAATCTTCCACATTTGGTACTGTTATACCCTTCCAGTTGTTTTTTTGCGATCAGGAGTCTTGCCGCCGATGGAGCACTTTGTTCTTAAGCTGTTTGCCTTCAGCTTCTCCCATTCTAAGGCTAAGGCGATAAATCAGTTTGGAGAACCACGTCCGATTTCTGGTGGGAAATCCCCTGCTGATATGGTCCTCCATACCAAAAAGAAGAAGGAGAAATATCCATGCATGAAGAAAAGTAGTATGTCAGGGAGAAGCATTCTAGAGAAGTCTAGAATATGTGCGGGGAGGTTCAATGTGTGCCATGCACTCAACCACAAAAACAAAAGAACCCAACCCGTTTGTTGTCTAAAGTGATTCAGCCCAGACACAGGTTGACAACCTCACTGAGGACTAGGCTAATGAGACTTTCTGCATGACGAGACGCCAAGCATGCCCTAACAATATTTGAGCTTCTAGCAAGGGGAAAAAAATCACAAATATGTGACGTCCCCTCCATCTGTAGTGCACAGGGCATATTTTTTTGCTGCAGGGGATAGCTTTGTTCCTTGTTCCCCTGTTATTGATTTATTTTACAGTTTTAAAATAGTCGTTCTGACTAGATGAGGGCTGCAGGAGAAAAAAAGGGGGGTGGGATGGGCACGCACAGTCTCTTCCAAGGAATTAAAGAATAAAACTAAGATATAGGGTTCATTGGACAATTTAGCATTGCAAAAAAGGAGAAAGTCTTGCTGTTTGTGGACGACGCCATAAATTCAAAGCACGAGGCTTCCTCCGAAGAAACCTGGAAACTGTAATTTATTAAGGGTGCTGGGAATTGTAGCTCTGTGAGGGGTAAACTACAATTCCCAGGATTCTTGTGGGGTGGGTAAGCCATGTCCTTAAATCTGCTTTAAATATATGGTGTGGATGTGACTATATCTCTATATATTTTATAGCGTTTGTATTTCCCTTTCCCCCTCAGCTAACAGGAAAATAACCTTGATGAGAATCTTGCTTGCCACAACTGAAATCCCCAAGGGTGACTCCCATCATCTGTTGATTAAAGCCAGTGTGGTGTAGTGGTTAAGAGCAGTAGACTCGTAATCTGGGGAACCGGGTTCGCTTCCCCGCTCCTCCACATGCAGCTGCTGGGTGACCTTGGGCTAGTCACACTTCTCTGAAGTCTCTCAGCCCCACTCACCCCACAGAGAGAGTGTTTGTTGTGGGGGAGGAAGGGAAAGGAGAATGTGAGCCGCTTTGAGACTCCTTAGGGTAGTGATAAAGCGGGATATCGAATCCAAACTCCTCTTCTTCTTCTGTGCGATTACAGGTTTGTTGATGTTACATACATCCGATGGCAAGAGAGAAGGCCCACCGCTGCTTCAAGATGCTGAGCTGGTTCCTCTTTGTCTTCATAGCCATCACAGCTCAATTAATGACTCACGTCCGGGGTCAAGGTAAACTTATCTCTAAGAAACAATTATATTTCACTAGGGCTCTCTGATGTGCAGAAAAGGGGCTCCTGTGTTACAATTCGCACTCTCTCTTTAAGCAGTGCATATGGAAACATTTAGATCATGGAAAGACAACGTGGTGCTGGCAGATGTGAACTCCAACACCCATCATCCCCTGCTGTCACAATGGCTAACGCAGTAGCCAGGGATGATGGGTTTTGTAGTCCCACAGTTTTGCAGGGACACCATGTTGGCTACCCCTGATTTAGACAAACTAGAATGTTTCGATTGGAGGAGTGGCTACTTTGAATCCCAGACAGGATGCTGTGTTTGTGTTTTTGTGCAAGTCATACTATTCGTTTTACTGTACCTCTGAGTGCATGTGGACCATTGTTCTAGGAAGCAGGTCTGGATAACAGGCTACCTTCTTCCTCTACCCTACAATAAGTTATTTTTTGCCAGTTCCATGAAACAGGTGTGGAATGTGTGCAGCCTTCGCCAGTTTAACGCGTGCCCTCCGCATTGTTCAAAGTTTCTGTTCTCTAGCACTTGCTTTCAATAACTGATCACTTCTGCTTGGTTCCATAACAGCTGGTTTTACTTTTAACAAATGTAACAATACTGCAGCCATGTTTGCCTAGGAATTGCGACCCTTTTGACAACTGGATGTGTGCAGGGGTATGTGATATAATCTCCCAGGGGGAAAGTAGTGGCACAGTGGAAGAGGAGAGGCAGAAGGGGAATACTGTATCTAAATCTCCAAACTTGGAGTCTACTCCAAGCAGGTGTTGGTGGGTACCAAACCTGAGTCCTGCAGCCGTCCAATTTTGTGCTGTTTCAGGTCTCATTTGAAGCTGTGTGCCCCACTCTCTCTTATAGTGCAAAAGACTATTCCTTTCCATTTATGAAAATAGGTAGACATAAATAACTAAGACTCTCCTGGTACTTTAGAAAATCAGGGCTGCAATCCCAACTGCATTTACCTGGTAGTAAGCTCCACTATATTCCATGTGACTTACTTCTGAGTAGAGATGGTTTGGATTGCACTCTAACAAATTTATTATGACATAATAAAGTCCAATTTATCGGATGCACAATGAGTCATCCTCAGCTGTCAGGTATATAAACACATTGGCACAAAAAGTTAAAAGCTGGAATCAAATGAAAAATGTAAAGGTAAAGGTAAAGGGACCCCTGACCATTAGGTCCAGTCGTGGATGACTCAGGGGTTGCAGCGCTCATCTCGCTTTATTGGCCGAGGGAGCCGGCATACAGCTTCTGGGTCATGTGGCCAGCATAACTAAGCCGCTTTTTGTGAAACAGAGCAGCGCACGGAAACGCCATTTACCTTCCTGCCGCAATGGTACCTATTTATCTACTTGCACTTTGACGTGCTTTCGAACTGCTAGGTGGGCAGGAGCAGGGACCGAGCAGCCGGAGCTCACCCCGTCGCGGGGATTCGAACCGCCGACCTTCTGATTGGCAAGCCACAGCGCCACCCGTTACTGTCTGTTAAATGTGTGCAGAATAAGAACATTGACACTTTACAACAGCAGGATTGGTAGACTAATACATGGTTACCCTTCTGGAAAGAGCTGGACATGCTTGTTTATAAGTGTTCCCAAGTGCTTCCTAAGTTCATAATTTATTTCTCCTAATCTATTTTACGAGTGCAAGATCTTATGCACTTTATGGTCCAGTGCTATGTATGCTTACTTGAAATTAAGTTGATTTGAATCTACTGAATTTACATCCTGTCCTTGCATTCTGAAAAAAAAATGTAAGGCAGAAAAGCAAGGTTGGCCAGGAATGGCGATGCTGGCAGCCGGAATGAGACTCTGCATTTGCTTGTCTGCACACTCTGCGATTCAGACAATATAAGGGAAAAAAGCTGTTTTAAAGGAAAACGAGGTCCTCTTCTGTAAGGGAAGCCACCAGCTTTCTGATTCACACAGTGAGCATTTCAGACCACCTTCCACGTCTGTCGTCAGGAATTATGTTTCTGGAGCACTAACAACAACAATGAAAAATGTCCAAGTTTCGATATGATCTGCATAAACCAAAAGGCCTTGAACTTGTCTCTCGCCTTCTTTTGGATGAATGCATTAATGTCGCTGCTGGCCATACGCTTGCACATTCCTGCAAAGTAGCTTAACCAGCTTGAGCTTCTGATTTTTATCAGCTAACTTCACTGATACTTAGACTGATTCTTTTTCTTCTTTTGCAAGAAGTGAGATTTTATTCCACAGGCTATAAAGGTGCTTCACAGAAATAAAGATTCCCTCTCCAGGTTGGTGGCCCTGAAGTCATTCCAATCAATATATTGTTGTGTTTGTCCAAGAGTTAGATTTTTTTTTGTTTGTTTCCAACTTTCTCTAGTTGTATGTGCTTTCTTGTGCAGGAACGATAGTCTTTGCATAACTAAGCTAAATACTTACTTTGAGGAACTGTTTTGGCCCTTATATGGTCAGCTATCGGCATGGAAATTGCCGGGTCTCGTTTCTTCTCTCTTTCCATTTGAAGAAACAAGCAAATGCTTGGTGGAGATAAACTAGTTATGTAAAGACTTTTCTGCACATTTCTTCTAGACTGTTGTGTTGTAGGTTTCCAGTATATGCACAGAAACACCTGACTGAGTTTGTCTTTCTTTTCCTATCTGTGTTGGACGAGTTCAAGGGTTCTGGAAATGTGGCTTGTTTGGTGACGGCTTATCAGTGATGTTGGTGCTCTTGTTTCTCTGATAGGAAACAGGCCGTAGCTCAGTAGCATGAAGAGTCCCTAGCATCTAGAGCAGTGGCTCCTGACCTTTGTTTTGGCCATGCCCCACCTAAGCATCTCTAAAATCCTGGTGCCCCCCCATGACATATAATTCTCATTATTAAAAAAAATAATGAACTATTCACGCGGAGGAAGCCTTTAACTTGGTCTAAACAAGTTCCCAAATTCCCCCTCTTAAAAATCAAATTGCCCCCCCCGTAGGGTGTGTGCCCCATATTGGGAACCATGGATCTAGAGTTAAAAAGATCTCCTCCAATAACAGTACACTGGTACCCCGTGTTACGTACGCGATCCATTCTGGGTCGCGCTACGTAACACGGGCGTACGTAACGCGAATGCACACACACACCCAACCCCCCCCCCGGAAGTTCGCGGGTTTTTGTGCTTTCATTACAGGGTGGGAACCGTAATGAAATAAGTTAAGGCTGCTTTGTAAAGGAGCCTAGAAAAGTTACTAGCCTGAAAACATTTTGTTAGCCTGCTGGGGGCTGTCAGATGGAGAGCTACAACCCTCCCACAGTAGCCTTTGACTTTCTATAATGGGTGAAAAGGAAGGGGACTTTCATCCTCTGGCAGTCCACCTGGTTCCTATACTGGCCACAGAGGAGGGAACAGACCACTGCATCCTTTCACACACACCCTACTCCTTCAATGGCTTAGCATCCCGTGCACCTGCATTCATTCATTCAAAGTACGGTATCTGTATCACACTTCTCAGCCAGAACATTCCAGAGCAGCTTCCTTATCAGTGAAGACAACACAGTCCTTGCCCTTGGGGTTACTATCTAAAAAGACACCGCACAAAAGGGGGGGAAAGAGATGGAGGTGGAAGAAGAGAACAAGTGAATTCAGTTCATTGTTGCCTATGACTACCAAGCATAGCTGTCAACTTTTCCCCTTTCTTGCGAGGAATCCTATTCAGAATAAAGGAATTTCCCTTTAAAAAGGGGAAAAGTTGACAGCTATGCTACCAGGCAAGTGATTAATTACAAGACTGGGTCTGACCAGCAAGTCTCTTAATTTATATCCAGACAAGTCTCCTTGCCTCTACTTAATTTGAGAGCTCTTTCTCCCCCTTTTCTATACTGCTTTACCTGGCAAACGCTACAATTGTATGCTTTTGCCATAGTCATTCTTCCTTTTCTGTGGAGGGTGAGGAAACAACCTGAAAATAAACAACAACAACAACAACAACAACAACAACAACAACAAATTATTTTATTTGTAGCCTGCCCGTTTGGCTGGGTTTCTCCAGCCACTCTGGGGGGCTTGCAGAATACAGTGGTACCTTAGGTTACAAACGCTTCGGATTACGAACGTTTCAGGTTACAGACTGCGCTAACTCAGAAATAGTACCTCGGGTTAAGAACTTTACCTCAGGATGAGTACAGAAATCGCATGGCGGCGGCAGCGGGAAGCCCCATTAGCTAAAGTGGTACCTCAGGTTAAGAACAGTTTCAGGTTAAGAACGGACCTCCGGAACGAATTAAGTTCTTAACCAGAGGTACCACTGTATATAAAACATAATAAAGCATCAAACGTTAATAACTTCCTGATATCATTTTTTTGTGCTTGCTCCAAAGGTTTATTTAGGCTGCAATTCTATTCCCACTTTACCTGTGAGTAAGCCAAAGCCCACTGAAATTTCTGCTTCTCGGTAGGCTTATGCTTAATAGCAGGAGTGAGGAACCTCCGACTGTGAGGCCATTTCTCCCAAAGTCACATCCACCTGCCAATCAACTGCTGTCACACTGATGGGTGGGTGACGTCAGCTGATGGGCACAGTTCAATTCTCCATTGGCTGAGCTGGCCAGTTACCCACAGGAAACTACTTTGTGCATCCAAAGCAACAGAGTTTAACCTCCCAGCTTCCATGGAGGGTTAAATCCTGCTCAGATCCCTGCAGAGAGCAGGATTGAAAACTCTGCTCACCAGCTGATGAACAGAGAGACTATCTCTCCCTCCCTCCCCAATGGGTCAACTTTGGCAGGTGGGTGGGACGGCCCACCTGTCAATCACCTGACCTATTTATGATGTCAGATGATCAACAGGGTGGGGGGTGGGGGGGTCTGTGCTCCCTCTTTCTTAAGAGGGACAAAGTGAATTAATTAGTCAATGTAATTTCATATATTAATGAACCTCTTTTGGTGCTAGTCGTATCTCTAGGTTCATTCTTCTCTGGTTCACCCCATCCTTGGATATCTTGAATCATCTAGTCCAAACCCCTGCAATGCAGGAAACTTTCGCAGCCCTGAGATTGAGAGTCTCACACTTTGAAAATGAATTCAGTGTTGCATTTTGTAACAGCAGTCAGCTGAGTTTTCTAAAATGTGCCAGAGAACCCCACAGTTACTTCAATATGAATCTGATACACTAAATTTTCAGGAGGTCACCAACTCATTGTTTTTATATTTCGGCTCTCCTTCCATCCCCTCACCCCTGCCCCCAAAGAGGTCCAAATTTTCAAAGAAGTGTGGAGGTGGTTGGTGTGTTTCCTCTTGGCCCAAGGATGTCTGTTGGTCGTTACAGCTGATGGATATTTGTGGGTGTGGTGAGCATCTTTTAAGCATGACCAAAATGCAAAACCATGAGCACATTCCAGAGAAGGTCAGGCATCCTTTGAATCTCACAGATACTGATGTGAATTGATTTGGACAGACCATCTTGGTCCGATTCCAGAGGCTGCCGCTACCAACCTCTGCACAACCCAAGATTCTGCAATGGCCAAATAGAGGGACCCTCCCTCTTAGCAGCAGCCACCAGTCATCAGCATGCTATATGATGATTTGTGCCACTGCTGATCACTAGAAGCATAGCATGACCCTGATCACCCGAGTGTAGCATGACCCCCCCTCTGAACTCTTGGTCACCCAAGAGAGGGTCGATCCCTCCGTCTTTGCCACTGCAGATTTGAAAGGTGGGGTTATTGGTAAGGAAGGGTCAGGTCATTGCCCAAATGAGTGCAAATTGATGGTGCTGTCAGCTCTTGTCAAGCCAGTGTGTAAGCATGGCAGCACGGTGTCCGGCCCACACTAGACTTGTGTGAATCCAATTAATGTACATATTTTTATGTAAATAGCCACAAAAAGCCTGAGCAAGCTCAGGACCACGAGCTTCCTTTGAAATGCAAATGGCAGGTCTTAAGAAGTGATCTCCACCCCTCGCCCCGGCTTGGGGGCCCCTGTTGCTATTTTGCTGTAGGATCTAATCACATTTTGTAGCAAGTTCAGGTTGTATCATTGCAATGGTGTTTTTGCAATAAGGAAAGTGACAGAAATGCACTGTTGGAAGTATCCTGAGTTGCACCCTGACACTTGTCTAACCTCCGCACAAAGAAATCATTAAAAAGTTTTGTCTCAGTTGCTTGGTGAGGTTGCCCCTGGCATCTAGTTGAGAACTCAAGTGCTATTGGTTTCGGCAGAACTAGAGGATCCATGTCTTTTTCCCTATTGTTTTTTATGGGCAGTTCCACCATTGTTCAACTAGATTCTGATTAAGCATGGATTGCTCAGGTACTCAGTCTTGTTTGTTTGTATTTAAATGCATAAGTATGGTTTGCCCAAAGGCTTGGGGCGGTGATAGTAAGACCCCTTTATTAGGGCATTTTCACCCTCATCAGCAGAATCGCATGGTGCAGCTCTTTCTAAAGTGTACCTCTCAGACTGCAGAAAAGGGATTGTATGTTTCATTGTTTGTGCATGCGTGAGAGCGAGAGAGCACCATGTCAGGGTAAAAGCAGTCCAAATACCGTATTTTTTGCTCCATAAGACGCACTTTTTTCCTCCTAAAAAGTAAGGGGAAATACCTGTGCGTCTTATGGAGCGAATGGTGGTCCCTGGAGCTGAATTGCCCAGGGGCCAAAAGCAGATTGTGCTTTTTATTTTACAAAGAGAAAAGGGAGTGTTGAAAGGACCCGCTCAGCAGCTGATCAGCAGGAGATCGGGAGAGAGATAAGAGTCCCCGGCTCCCTTTCAGCCCCGCCCTCCTTTGTTGAATGTGCTGCAGAGGGAGGTTGTTTGTTTCCCCAGGACATGTGACTGGCTGATTAGATTATCTGTCTGAAAACAGTAGAAATGGCTCCCTTTCCTTAAGATTTTTCAGAAATGTGAGTTAAACCCCATAAAAATGGGGCTTTTCCTCTTTGCTTTTCCCCCTTTGCAAAAGGAGCTTTGCTTTTCCCCCTTTGCAAAAAAAGCTGCAAAACCTTTAGCTGATCCTCAAAACAAAAACAAAAACAAAAACAAAAACCCTAGGGCTTTTCCCTTTGCAAAAAAAGCTGCAAAACGTTTAGCTGATTCTCAAAAAAGGCCTTTTGCCTTTGCAAAAACAGCAGCAAAACCTTTAGCTGATCCTCCAAAAAAACAACAACCCCAAAACCCCAGGGCTTTTCCCTTTGCAAAAAAAGCTGCAAAACTTTTAGCTGATCCTCAAAAACAAAACAAAACAAAACAAAACAAAACAGGGCTTTTAGAGGAGGAAAACCAGAAAAATATTTTTTTTTCTTGTTTCCTCCTCTAAAAATGAGGTGCGCCCTATGGTCCGGAGCGTCCTATGGAGCGAAAAATACGGTACGTCTGGAGTGGTAGAGCTGGTCTCCATATTCTGCTGGTCATGTAGCTTGGTTGTTGGGAGCATACTTAACTGAGATGTGGCAAAAGCTGGCCTATTCTCTGTAATTCCTCTCTCTGACTCCATTTATCCAGCTCATGTTGCTTGTCTCTGCTTGCCTGAATCACTCAGTTGCTGTCATGTATATTAAATTCCTTTTGAGGCTATATACAAGACCAGTCATTTCTCACAGTTGCTCAGATAAACTGGGGGAAGTGCGGCTGGGCATTAAACTGGCCTGATGTTTTAATGGTAGGATTTATGTATGTCTTGTGTGTGCATGCGCACATGCAACTTTTCTGGTTTGCTTTGGGGCTCAGCTTCATTGTTTAAAAAAGTTAACGCGTACATAAATTATGTGAAGTTGCTCTGAACTGCTGGGATGTTCAGGCACAGAGAAGGAAGGCCAAAAGGTGCCCTCATGTGAGTCTTTTGCGGCTCCTGATCAGTTCATGCTTGGATGTGCATGAACCACACACCAGAAGGAGAATCCTTTTAATGCCGTTTCAAGCACAATGGGTCCCGTTTCTTTTGCTGATGATGCAGCACCCTCACCAAGTTGAATGACTGAGATGGGAAGGAGCAATGGGACATTGCAGTGGAAAGCTTGAAGATATGGACATTGTAGGGTTTGGGCATTGGAGCTTGGAGCTTTTGTTTTGGCAAGGATGAGCGAGGCAGGCATAGGGTGAAGGTGAAATTGCTTGGAGGTTTGCCACGTTTAGCAGAGGAAGGAGTGGTACTGGGTGGAGAAGGAGAGTTGCTCCTATGGGCAATTTGCGAAGCTTGTGCCTTGCTA
The DNA here is from genome assembly GCF_009819535.1 of Lacerta agilis. Lineage (NCBI taxonomy): Eukaryota > Metazoa > Chordata > Lepidosauria > Squamata > Lacertidae > Lacerta > Lacerta agilis. The sequence goes on from NC_046318.1 coordinate 72,067,332, forward strand.
GTTATTTTGAGCTCTAAGGCAAGTCTGCACAACTTGTCTCCCCAGCCAAACCCAGCCCACCAGCTGCATATGATGGCTTTCTAGATCTCTTGACAACCTGCTGTCTCTACAGCCTCAAGCAGCACCCAACCGGAGGTGGTTAAGCTCCTGGTTTGATTGAGTGGATTGCAAATTGTGCAGGGCTGGGCTACAGGCAGATCTGTGATGCTGATATCGGGAATAGATGCATTTGTGGAGGGGTATGTGCACTGTGGAACGTCTTTTTAAAATGTTGTAATGTACAGGACCGTCTACACAGACAGGTCCAATAAATTAACTGCTATGGCTTTTCCACACCTCTCATGGGAACTCTGGCAATTTTAAATGGTCTGGAAATTCTCTGGAACAGAATTTCAGAGGACTAAAATTTGTAGGGTCCATCGGTGGGATGCCATGTCAGTTGGGCAGATTTGTGTTTATTTTGTTACAAATTATTGCTTTAGTCATTTGCAAAGTGGTTACAGAGTAGACCTCTTCTAAAACTAAGAGACATCTAGCACACTTAATTGCTGGTAGGCTCGGGAGCTCCAGCCAATCAGTGTATTCCATGTTGTTAACTTGGTCCACCCACCACCCTTTGAAAATTATGATGCTTCTATACTCAAATTTCATGCCCTCCCAAGTCTTTCACAATATGACCTTGAGCTATCTCCACTTCCCTACCCTCCAGGAGACCCCCAAAAGCTATAAAGAGCCCATTAGAATGTTCCCTGCACCACAACAGAAAAAGAACATATAATACACACCAGAATAAAGTTTGTGCATTGACTTTGCTTGCTAAACTAGGATGTTTTAACCTCTAACCCCAACGTTTCTTTGTCTTTCCCTGTGGGGACAATAGCGCTTTTTTTCATTTATTGTGTAGCTTATGTCTTTGGGAACTGATAACTCACCTTGACGTATTTCAACGTCATTTTACAAACTAATAGACGCTCATCACGGGACTTTCCTGATAACCCGCATCCTTTGTCTTGTCTGAAAATTGTGTCGTCTCTTGTTTAATTTGAATGTCTGTGTGTGCTGTAATCTTAAGTTTTAAATAAAGTGTGATAAGTCCTTCAGTGCTTATATTTTTGCTTCCCTTTCAGTGGCCCCGCCGTCGAGATTAAGATACACTGTTGTTGCTCATGACAGTGTTCAGATTTCATGGAAAGCCCCTAAAGGGCAGATTGATGGATACAGACTCCTCGTCACTCCAAATGCAGGTAAATGGGGAGGGGTGTGTGGAATGCTACCTTTCCCCTGTATTGACAGTTTTCAAGCTGAGCTCCAAAGAAACTGATGAAGGATTCATCCATTGAAGATGGGACAACAGCAGCACACCCCAGACCTTTTTCTAACAACTCCATTTATTTATTTTACAAATCACTGAGCTGAAAACCTAGGCTGGTTCTGCACTAGGACTCCTTGACATTGCTGAGGCATTGTTCTTTCATTCTAAGCCAGGGGTCAGCAACCTTTTTCAGCCATGGGCCGGTCCACTGTCCCTCAGACCATGTGGTGGTCCGGATTATATTTTTTGTGGGGAAATGAACGAATTCCTATGCCCCACAAATAACCCAGAGATGCATTTTAAATAAAAGGACACATTCTACTCATGTAAAAACACGCTGATTCCCGGACCGTCCATGGGCTGGATTGAGAAGGCGATTGGGCCGCATCCGGCCCACGGGCCTTAGGTTGTCTACCCCTGTTCTAATCTATTGTCTTTGCAGCAACAGCAGAGCTCTTCCCTCCTCCCTTCCTATCGGATGCTTTGCTCTAAGGAAAACAACAGGCATCGGAGCCCACTCTGATGGGGCTGAGGTCCCTTCGCCTTCCCCCAATAAGATATATGAAGGGGCTGGGCCCCCTCAAAGTTGATGGACATTGCCATTCAAATAGTGTGGGTGAGCCCCATCATGTAATCAATTATGCAGGGCATAATTTTGCCCTGTATTTTATTGAAGTTGACACCCCTGGTTACAGGGAAATGCTCTGAATAGTGTGGGATAACACACTGAACCCGGACTCATGGTTTAACTCTGTCCAGGCTAACCACAAGCTTTAACCATGGTTTGGCTTGGCGAGACTTGCGAACCAGGCCTACCTAGGCACCTTGTTCACTCACACAGTCTGCTTGTGCAAAGGCCTTGGAAAAGGTTATAGCTGAAGTTGGAAATACCATTATGCCATTGGCTGCAAGACTCCATTGGCTGAATACTCACAGTATTATTGTAACTGAGGGGGAAATTGCATGTTACACACATCATGCAGCCTGGATTCTTTTAAAATTCGGCAGAAATTCAGCATCATGCTGCTGTTGCTGCTGAGCTCAGAACTGCAGCCTTGAGCAAGCCCTTTAAAAAAGAGAGAGAAAAGAGTTGGCGCTTCCTTGCACACATCTGTGTGTAACTTGTAGTTTGCCCTTGAGGATAGTGTTTGCTGAAGAGATATTATTCTGGCTGTTGCTGCAGAAACTCTAGTTGTAAAGAAACCGAGAAGTTATACTTGCATCATGCAGTCATCCATGGTATATTTGGGAGAGAACAACATATATTTGGACTATTCCTCTAAACCTACTCTTTCGCCTAGTTAAACAATGTTTGAATTAGGTTAAAGGCTGTTCAGTGAGAGCATGCCTTATGTCTACAACATGCCTGTTCTGTTCTGGAGGGTTTGCTGCTTAAAACCCAGGGCCGTCTTAAATGGATCGGCCGCCGTGGCGTGACGATCCCTCGGCGCCCCCGGTGGGCCTCCTCTCCTCCCATCTCCCTCCCATGCTGGCCACTCCTCGGGAGGGGGGTGGGCGAGTGGGGGATGAGGGGCATGGCGCTGCAAGCCGGCCGCCCTCCGGAGCCCCAGCTGGAGCGCTGGGAAGGGCGCGCAAAGCCCCGCGCTGCTCCAGCGCCACGCCCCTCATCCCCCGAGGGGCGGCCAGCGTGGGAGGGAGGTGGGCGAGCAGGGGGTGAGGGGCGTGGCGCTGGAGTGGCACGGGGCTTTGTGCACCCTTCCCAGCGCTCCAGCTGGGGCTCCGGAGGGCAGCCAGCTTGCAGCTCACCCGCCGGCGCGCGAGCGCCCACCCGCCCGCCGGTGGGGGTGGGGGCAGGTTGGGGAGGGGGCGTATGCCGGCGGCCTCGCGGGGGCGCCCCTGGGGGGGGGTGGCGCCCTGGCGTGCCACGTCACCCAGCCCCTATGAAGAGACGGCCCTGTTAAAACCAAACTGTTAGGGCAAAGGGACGGTGCTTGCACTTGATGTTTTGCAAACCTGAGTGATCAGCTGATTGTCTGGGCTTGCAGAACTTGGTGCACTGAACTTTCCAGGTGCAACTGATCGGGGATGCCTCAAAGCCTTGCCTTTAACTTCCTCTCATCTGATGTCATATGATACATAAGGCATGGCCTGGCTGAGACAGCCTCATGGGCCAAATGGGGAGGTCTGACAGGCCTGACTAAGCCTGCGGGCGGGAGGGTTGCCATTGTCATGTAGCAATTCCAAGGACCAGACATATTGCAACCAACCCCGTCAATATGGTCGCAAGCTTCTTGCCATGCTAGCTTTATGAATCGATGCAAACATTTCTCACACAGTGTTCAGATTGGGACTTTGCTTCTGCTGCCTCCGAGGGTATATGGGACTTGTACAGATTTTGACCTAACTGCCAAAAAGTTTAACCTTCACCCATTTAAAAAGTAATTTTAAAAAGTTTTTGAGAGTCACTATCTGGCAACTTTAAGCTTCCCTTTCTGGAATTATGTCCATGGCTAAACTATCATTCTTTGCAATCCAAGCTACGCCAGAGTCTCTGTTCCTTTCTCTTTCATGAGACATATAGTTTCAGGAAGTCCACATTTGATAGTTACAGGTGGGTAGCCGTGTTGGTCTGCCATAGTCGAAACAAAATAGAAAATTCTTTCCAGTAGCACCTTAGAGACCAACTGAGCTCATACCAAGAACAAACTCAGTTGGTCTCTAAGGTGCTACTGAAAAGAATTTTCTATTTTGTTTCACATTTGATAGATTTGACTTTAAATGAAGCCAAATCAGATTTCTCCACCATTTCCTACTCCCTTATAAACAGACCTTGTCCATTTGCATTTGGTGATATTAGGGGTGGTGTGTTATGCCCCCTTGCTACATGCCAATATGACTCTAAAGTTCAGCAGCTATGAATTCTCAAAAATAATACACACAGGTCCCACTTTACGAATGTTCACTGTGCAAAAATTCACCCATGCAAACACAAGGAATTTGTACCCAAACCTCACTCTATGCACTGCAGAGTCTGTGGTTTGGAACACATTAGAAATTTCCCAATAGGAATCAATGGAACTCATCAACTCATTATGCGAACGGAACTCATCAACTTGCTATGCAAACACTTGTCTAATGAACAACTTCCATTGTTTTCATAAAGCAGGACCTGCACATACAGCTTCATAATGTGGGTCAAGAAATCATTCTTGAATGTTGCCTTAGGAATGTATGTTCTTGACATGCTAGTTTTCTACAAGCAGCACTTTTTATTTGGGGTTGATATCCAGCCATACAGAATCCACCCCTTGTGTTTTGTAGTGTATGCATTTCAGCTTCATGTTGTGCTTCATGTTATGGAAAGGGATTCCAGATTGCTCAAGGCTCTGTAACTTTGCTGCTTATGATTGCAAAGGATTAATGAGTAATTCCCCAATGAGGAGACAGGTAGAAACATGATTAAAAGTTGTATGTTCCAACTTATGTCTAGGAAGTATCGTATTGTGTCGAGGAATATATGAATGCATAGAGCTACTTATTTATGTATCTCCATATCCAAGCTGGAATCTAAAGAGGCTTTAATAACTACTTTAGGATTTTGGAGGGGTTTGGGTGGGGTGCGGGTAATGGAATGCAGAGTGCCTTTTTCCTTGGGAAGTTACACAAAAAAAGTTCTGGAACAAATGGGACCGTTCTGATTTGATATAAGACAGCTTTGCGTGTTTATATAGTTTAACTGTGGATTTATGTTGCCTTTACGAAATGGGAACATTGCATGCACATACAAAAATGTGGATCTCTGTGCAATTTTTGTTTTTAAATTAAAAATGCAACTCTGGTCTTTTTTTCCCCTTTTGGCAGGTGGAAAAACCAACGAGCTCACTCTTCAAAACAATGCAAACAAAGCAATTATTCAAGGCCTTATCCCCGATCAGGGTTATACGGTTCAGATTGTGGCGCTTGCTAAGGATCAGGAAAGCAAAGCGGCTCAAGGCCAGTTCCGAAGTATGTTTTCTCTCCCGTTATCTCCGTTTCTCGCAGGGCTTTGCAAGTAGCTGGTTTTCGAGATGAGCATTTGAAATGTGTTTTGCAAAGTGGAATGTGTGCTTTCTTGCCTGTCATCACACTGCAGAGTCTTGGAATCAAGGATCCAAAGTAGAAAAGAAACGCCCCCAAGGCTGGTGCAGACATGGGGAGCCAGATTCAACAAAACAGTTGTGTTAACAGGAGCCACTGCAATGAGTCCTGCTAGTGCAACTGGGGCTTACCCCCCACTTCCAACACAACCCGCAAATCAGCTTGGTGGAAGGGCAAGAGAACCTCCAGAACAGTGTGTAGCAGGAAAAGTGGAGAGTTCATTCCGTCTGGCAAGCAGAAATGCTTGTGATTATGGAATGATAGTAATAGTGTGACATTGATTTGCACCCTCTAAGCTCTTCCCTGGGCAATGCAGCCATACCTTATTTAATACTTAGAGAACTCCAGCTTCTCCAGTTCCAGCTCATAGCTCCATGCTTTGCATGTTCCAAGTTCAATCACTTACACCATAAAAAAAATGAGGATGGGGAAAGTGATAGTTTAAAATACTAACTAATAAGTGGTGGGAAAGACCCCCTGCATAAGGCTCTGGAGAACCACTGCCTTTGGGGAAGGCCCATAGCTCAACAGTAGAGCTACGTAGAGCAACATGCAGAAGGTTGCAGGTTCAATTCCCAACATCTCCAGCTAGGGCTGCCACTGTATGGGCCTCTGGAGGGCTGCTGCCAGTCAGTGTAGACCATACTAAGCTAAATGGACCAACGTTCCCAATTGGTATATGGCAGATTCTGTCTTTCTTATGTGCCAATCACAGTACAGTGGTACCTCGGTTTTCGAACGTAATTCGTTCCGGAAGACCGTTCGAGTTCTGAAACATTCAAAAACTGAAAACTCAATAGCCGACAGCTAAGGCACAGGATCTTGCACTCAGTGGAAGCCTCGTAGCATGTTTGACTTCCGAGGCATATTCAAAAACTGAAGCATTTACTTCTGGGTTTACGACGTTCGAAAACCGAAATGTTCATCAATGGAGATGTTCAAAAACCGAGGTACCACTGTACATAATACGGAGTCCTAAGGTACCTGTGTGAGTTTTCCCAACTCCAGACACCGATCTTAGAAAACTCTGAGCTGGAGCATATACTAGGGTTGCCATATTCCCAAAAGTGAAAATTCGGACAAAGTTGTTGAGCCTTTATAATTTTATTTTATTCGGTTGAAGTTGTTGAGCTTCTTCAGATTTTTAAAAGGATTTTACAACAACAACAAATCACCCCCCTTGACAATTCTGCACAAAAATACTCCTGGGCACCATTTTCTTTCCCGATTCCCGTCAGATGTAAATCAGGGTACAGGTGGGATCCAATATGTGTGGTGTGTGCATTTGCTCAGAGATTTTGGTAGCCTGTGACATCCCTGACGAGCTCACAGAGCAGGCTCTCCTTTTCTATAACCGAATGGTGTGACTTGGACGCTTATCTGATAGGCAATCCGATCTTCCCTTCCGTGTCTCTGCCTCTTGTGGGGAGTGCTCTCTCTAGCTCATTTCTGTGCCCATTGGTGGGTCAGTGGCAGTGACCACGTGTTTGCCCCTAAAATATACGAGTCTGGACCTAGAAGGAAACCCTGTGTCCATTGGCAGAGGCTTGATCATTGCTGATGAAGAGAACCTGGACCAAGCTCTCTCAGAGCCATTTCGCAACGTAACTGGCTGTATTACTTGATATAACACCCCGACGCAAGAAACTCGCCAAGCCACATGCTGCTTTAAAGTTAAAGAGCAAACTGTTGAATGGTTGATCCAGGCTCTGAGTTATTAGCTGTGGTTGTTTTCAGAGTTGCTTAATTCCACCGGAAAAGCAAGGTTGACAGTGTGATTTAGAATGCAAGGCTGACAGTATATTCCACAGCTTGGCTTTGGTCTGTTTTTATTGGCTGCAGCGAGACATCCTCATGGCAGCATAACGGCTTGTCTGAATGAGATCAGACATCTTGTGCCTCTCGGAGCCCGCCTTTTCTGTCTTAAATGTGGATGTGGTGTAAATGAGAAAGAGTTCTGTGGGCACCTTAAAGACTGACATGTTTGCCATGTCATAAGCTTTTGCAGACCTCAGTTATCCTGTGTTGCAAGTAAATATGTACACATAACAATAATAATAATTTATTATTTATACCCCACCCAACTGGCTGAGTTTCCCCAGCCACTCTGGGTGGCTCCCAATCGAGTGTTAAAAACAATACAGCATTCAGTATTAAAAACTTCCCTAAACAGGGCTGCCTTCAGATGTCTTTTAAAAATAGGATAGCTGCTTATTTCCTTGACATCTGATGGGAGGGCGTTCCACAGGGCGGGTGCCACTACCGAGAAGGCCCTCTGCCTGGTTCCCTGTAACCTCACTTCTCGCAATGAGGGAACCACCAAAAGGCCCTCGGCACTGGATCTCAGTGTCTGGGCTGAACAATGGGGGTGGAGACGCTCCTTCAGGTATACAGGACCGAGGCCATTTAGGGCTTTAAAGGTCAGCACCAACACTTTCAATTGTGCTCAGGAAACGTACTGGGAGCCAATGCAGATCTCTCAGGACCGGTGTTATGTGATCCCGGTGGCCACTCCCAGTCACCAGTCTAGCTGCCGCACTCTGGATTAGTTGTAGTTTCTGGGTCACCTTCAAAGGTAGCCCCACATAGAGCGCATTGCAGTAGTCCAAGTGGGAGATAACTAGAGCATGCACCACTCTGACGAGACAGTCCGCGGGCAGGTAGGGCCTCAGCCTGCATACCAGATGGAGCTGGTAGACAGCCACCCTGGACACAGAATTAACCTGTGCCTCCATGGACAGCTGTGAGTCCAAAATGACTCCCAGGCTGCACACCTGGTCCTTCAGGGGCACAGTTACCCCATTCAGGACCAGGTAGTCGCTCACACCCTGTCCCCCCAAAACAGTACTTCTGTCTTGTCAGGATTCAACCTCAATCTGTTAGCTGCTATCCATCCTCCAACCGCCTCCAGGCACTCACACAGGACATTCACCACCTTCACTGGTTCTGATTTAAAAGAGAGGTAGAGCTGGGTGTCATCCGCATACTGATGGACACCCAGCCCAAACCCCTTGATTATCTCTCCCAGCGGCTTCATATAGATATTAAAAAGCATAGGGAAGAGGATGGAACATGGTTGGCACTGGGAGGAGGTGGGAAACAGTGAAGTCAGAGGGAAATGAAATGCTAAAAGGTAGACACAGTGATAAGTGTCTTCTTAACAGTGGTAATTCACAAAAAATAAACACAATTGTGTTGACAACACAGGAATACCAACATCGGTAAGCCAATTAACACATGGAGCATGATGAAGAATGTATTACCTTGTGAAACGCCCCAAGATCTTTTGATGAAGTGCAGTATATAAATCTAATAAATAAAATAATTCCCCCACCAACCCTTACCCCAAGTGTAGATATACTTGAAACTCAGGATAACAGGACATACATCTGTTAGAGTAGACTGCAGTCCACAAAAACTTAATACTTTGTTAGTCTTTAAGGTGCCCTGTGACTGCTTTTGCTTCAAGAGACAAACAGCAACTCACTGAGAAATGTGGTATATAGTTAACATTTCTTAAGACCACTGAGATTCATCTTTATTTTAGCAGCTGATTCACATAAATATTATTTTTCATTTCATTTCTATACCGCTTTACATGTTTTAAGATCTAAATCTCAAAGCGGTTTACAAGGTACATTAAAACACTGAAGGAAAACAATCCACAATAAAGCAATACTGAAGAAAGTATACATTCAAAGCAACAGAGCTAACAGGAAACTAAAACACCATCTCAAAGATTTCAAAATAAAACATTACAAAGGAGGTCAGCTACAAAATTCAGATTTAAATGCAGCAAAGTTTTTTTCCTACCTTAAACATTTCAAAAGAAAACATTACTAAAGGAAGTCAAACATAAAATGCATATTTAAAGCAGCCTGAGTAACAAGAGAATAAAATAATGTGTGAACAAACTGGAGTTTTACGAACTTGTGTTTGCAAATTAAGTGTATGGCGTATATCCTCACTTTGTAACCAAGGTTTGGTTGTGATGCCTTTAAGAGCGTTTTTTCACTAGCAAGCCATAATATGTGAAAAGGCCCAAAGGAAGGATGAAAAATACAAAAGGGGAAATGTATAACTGACAGATCAGTAGCATGACTGAAAGAAGGCCATGAGCAGAACATGATTTTTTAATAAGATGCAGCCACCTCCTCCCCAACAAATGCTTTTAATAGATGGCTTTTATTAAGTCGGTTACACAATAATAACGGCATGGTCTTGCTGCAGTATAATCCGAAAGACTATATTTAGTTTTCCACATTTTAGGAAGACTGTACAAATTGGAGAGGATTCAGAGGAGACTGATGACAACGGTTTTTTTTTGTTTTTTTTTAAAGAATTCAGAGATATAAGAAGCATCTGAAAGGGTTGTTTCTAGTCTAATGAAGAACAGATAAGGGTAACATTAAAATAATCTGGCACAAACGCCAAGAACCATTTTTCTTCATTACAGTTTGGAAAAAAGACAAGACTTTCATTAGCACTGTATTCACTATTAGGCAATAGTTAAGGGGTTGGTTTAGGTTTATAAAGCCTTTTAGGGTTTAGGTACCTAAAATAATGCTCGCTACCTTTGTCCCATTGCGTTCTCTGAATATTCAAATCAGTCATGCCTTTTTGAGTTGGTTCTCTGCTCACCAGATTTGGACATTATGAACGGCTCAGAGAGAGGAATTTGTGACATCTGTCCCACAAGTCTGGGACTCCGGAAGACTCTTTTCACATGGGCTGGCCTTGGGTGCTAGAGTTAAGCTCTGTTGTATTCAATGTCTTGTGCAGATTGGGACTCAGTCGTGCATTGTGCTAAGCGAGACAAACCTTCGCTGACCTGATGCCTGCCAAATGCAAATTCTGCTCATTTTGCTGGCGAACCGTTTATTTTCATTCCTTCCTCCTTCTTCATCATCTTCTTTTTTAAAAAACTGTTTTATTCCATTTTTGCCAAAAAATTATTTGGCAGCTGCTATGGACCCAAAAGAAGCCTAAACATTTTAATATATGTAATGTACATATGTTGGCGACAACAGAATTCAAAATTAGAACATGGGAGAAATGGAATGCAAACTGCCTCATGTAGCACAACATGGTAATGTCATCTAAAGAAGCCCATTTTATCACTGGGGCGCAGGATTTGTTATGCTTAGGTGTTCCTGTTCTAACTCTCTCCACCTTTGCAGTTAAAGATATTGAGAAGAAGAAGGAGACCTCAGGAAAACCCAAGGTGAAGCCCCCCATCCCAACGAAGGATATTGAAAGTACACAACTTCCAGAAGTAGAAGGTCAGAGTTTGTGGGGAAAGCAATGTAACATGGCAATGTTTTCTAAAACAGACCACGTTGTAATATACCGTACTTTCCCGTGTATAAGACTAGGGGTTTTTTTTCTTTTAAAAGTATGCTAAAAAGTGGGGTTTGTCTTATACATGGATACATAGGGCAGGCATTTGATTGGTTGCTGCCACGGCTGACAGCGGCTATTGGGCGTGTTATTGGTGGCTGCGTCAAGGCCTGGTGTTGATTGGCTGTTGCTGCGGCGATTGGGAGGGCGATTGGCAGCTTCTGCTGGTGAGGGGACAGATGAGAGGCGGATTTGAGATGTGTGCATGATGAGCGATTTTCGGCAACCCCCCCCCCTAAAAAAGCTGAACAACTCTGGGCAATCTTCTGTAAAAAAAAGCTGAACAACTCTGTGCCATCTCCCCCATTTTCTTAAATTTTAGTCCATACATTGGGGGCATCCAATACATGGAAAAACATGGTACATTGTGAGCATTGTTGCAAGCCAACATTTCGTTTTGTTCTGTTTCAACCATTACTCACACCAGTGACTTTTTAAATACACTGTTAATTATTATAAGAGCAAAATGCTACACATCAGTAACGATAATTTATTTTGGTTCAGTTTCAGTGCTCTGCACACCTGTTAATTTAGCAGCGAATTTAGGAGTGGTGTTTGTAAAAGTAGAGCTGTGCCGCAAGTCTACATTCCAATCTGAGCATGGTCCACCAGATGTGGAGTTGGGAAGTTTTCTTCAAATTGTGGAAAGGACCAAAATCCTCCCCCATCCATAGACTTGGCCAAGCAAGGTTAGGATGTTGGGTTGTCCATTAAGATAAAGACCAACCTGAATGTGTCCTTGGAAAACAGCATGCTTAACTCCATGCCAGTCAACTCTCCCCGATACATAAGCCTTGGGCAAGCAAGCACTTTTGTTGCGAGAATGATGTCATTTTCTGATTAACAAACTAGGTTTGTGAGGGTAATGGTATCTTTGTGTGCCAGTGTAGATTACGTTTATAATGAGACATGCTTTGTGCTTAAATAGCTTCTGGGAGCAAATCAGGTATTTTTTCATGCTATTATAGAATTCAAAACACCTTTTAAAAAAAACAGCATTCCAAAGTAATTAGACCCCCATTAGCAGTAATTTGCAAAGAATAAGCACATGCAAGAGCCTAAGATTTCCAACCTCAAGACTTCTGAAATCCTCTGTCTTTTCAGGTTTGTATGCTGGTGGGGAAAATTTGTCCTTATCTCTTTTATTGCATGCTGGAGAGAGTCTGGCTTATTTTTGGGTTACCATTAAAAAATACTTTGCTTTTGAGCAGTATTGGTCATACTAAAGTGTCAAGTAAGTATCTTAAATACAGAAGGAAAACATAGAAAGATGTGTCCAGAATCCATGCCAGAGACTTACTAAGGATTCACTACCCAGAGATATGTCCATCAGCCATTATTTTAGATGGATTTAGGAAGTAATCCAAACTGAAGATCCCCAGGGAATGAGCTGATTCTGGAATAGGTTAACTGAGCTGTCTCAGCCATAGATACTGCAATTTCATGACATATCTTTAGGAACCAGGTGAAAACATTTCTCTATAACCCGGCCTTTGGCTAATTAACCAATATATGGCCTTTGTGTTTCTGGGAGGGGGGTAGTTTTTGCTTTATTATGTATCATGTGTTCTCATTTTGTATTTCTATGTTGTGAACCACCCTGTGATCTTGGGATGAAGGCCGGTATACAAATAATAACAATAATAATAATAATAATAATAATAATAATAATAATAATAATAAAAGGTTGGCTCAGCTGGAAGTAGCTCTGCTCCTGAACTGAGTTTTGAATACAGGTGAGTTACACTGGCATAATTTAGCTGAGCGTAAATCAGGCTGGCTTCCTATAGTTTGGATTGCTCCGTCAGACTAGTCCTAAGCACGCTTACTTGGGAGTAAGCTCCATTGACCCCAGTGGGATGTGCTTTCTGTGGGAATGTTAAGGGATGTGGTGGAGGATATATTGTTTAAGATATCCTGTCCCAACTTGTGTTTACAAGTTCTATAATATCTGCAGAGTTAACATTCCCTTTTTAGCACACACACAGCGGATAGCTTGCACAGACTCGCTAGAGTCATTAGAAATATTATCCTGGTGTCTTCCCCTTTTAATCCATCTTTTAATAAGACACTACACAGTCTTCAGTAAAGTATAAAACGTTTACTCACAAGAAATCATCTGTTCACACAAAGGATCCCAGAGGCAGACTTAAAAGTTACTAAACAGTATACATGTGGTGACTATCTCCTTATGGGTGAAAGTCCCCCTTTTCTTCTCTTGGCCTAGAGCCAAGGGTGCATCTTAGTAATGCTGCTGTTAAGATGGCAATGAGAGAGAGAAGACTGAAGAGACAAAATGGAGGCCCGGCCTGTGGTTCTTGAAGGAGAGGCCGCACCCATCTCAAGTTACATACAAGGAAGTTTTGTCTCAGTCCAGGAAGGCAGGAAGTTCTGGCTGGAGGACTGAGACAACCTTTATGTCTACTCTAGCAAAAGTTGTGTTTGACTGCTCCTGTCCTCTTTTCCATCCCACACTTTCAAGTATACATGCATAGCACTGCTCTCTAGGAACAGGGTGAGGGTTACACAGATTCATGGCGAATCGATCTATCAGTGGCAAAGTGAAATCTCCTTTTTAGAGAGTTAGTATCCCTTTGAATGAATACTACATGCTGGGGACAAAGAGAGGAAAGTAATCGCCTTTATTTAGTCAGTATTTGGAATGTAAAAGGTGAAAGATTTATACGATCTGAAGAGGAACCAAAGTATACACCACCCTTCAGAATGAACATAGCCCGGTCGATTTATGAACAAAAACATAAAATGCAGAATAGGTTGCGTAATAAGAGCAATGAAATTGTTCAGCCCTAGAAGGCTCAGAGGCTCTCTTTTTTTTGTAGCCGCTATTGGAAAGCTAATGATGAACGTTGACCTGGACAGGTGAGTCCAGTGCTGATGTCCTGAAAGGCAAATGGTTTCTTTACTAATGACTGGTGGGAGCTCCCTGGAAATGTAACCACGGTTTATAGAGTGTTCAATCATCAAAAGAGTCTCTGTTCTTCTGGTTTCTATCCTCAACCTTCCCTGGCCAGGCACTTAGCTTCTCTTCACGCTTCCCCAGTTTTAAGCTCAATGGCTCATTAGTCCTCTCAAGTCATTTTGCCAGGATCAGCTGCTCTCTTCAAACAAGAGTGCGATTCCTTCGGTCGCTTTCCTGAGCTTCGCCGCGTTGAAAAATCTTTTCTGTGCAAGATAAAAGGGGCAGTGGGCTCTTTCTGCTCTCACCGTTCCTGAGTACACGTGGCATGAAACTCTTAAATGCCTTTGGTGCCTCTCCAAAAAAGCCTTTTCTGTTGCCTTGTGTCTGGTTGTCTTGTCATGGTTCTCCAACTATGTTGCTCCAGTTATTTCGGTGGAACAAGACTTAACTTGGCGGACAGCTGCAGGGGCTCTGAAGCGTCAGTTTCATTTAGAAGTTGTACAAGTTCCAATTTCTTTTTGAAGACATATAAAAATGTTTATGGGGGGGGGTTGACTATCAGTGTGAGACTTAGCTATATTCTTTAGGCCAAGGAGTAATAATTCTGTTTAAAGGACTTGCCCCTGATACTACGATGCCGGCACAACATAAACTTCTCTGTATGGAAAAGAAATCAACATATGTCAGTGTATTTATGGCTGTTTCTTTTCCACACGCAAGCTGTGGAAAAAGCAGTGTGATGGAGAACAGGGATGGGGACCCTGTGGTCTTCCAGGTGTTGCTCGGCTGTTGTCGGATTTCAACGGTATCTTGAAGGCTTCAGGTTTGCCATCACTGGAACAGAGACTAAGGGCGGGCACACCCAACATTTGCAGTGTGAAAGTATTCTCACATGTTTATTCATATGTCTGGTCCATTGGTGAGTTGGGTACCTCACTTGCGTGTGAAGATAGGCTCCACCGGATTGAGTGGATGAAACTAATGGTGGGTTCAATGGTCAAGAGGGCAATTTCTGAATGTGCCCTAGAGGGAAGTGAGGGGCAGATGGGGCTTGCCCAGCTAGGAAGGGAGCCCATCTAGGAGAAGGAAAACTCTGATGCTAAACCTGCTGCTTTGATTGAATTGTGCACCTTGCCTTGAGATCATTTTTGACAGAATAATAATAATAATAATAATAATAATAATAATAATAATAATAATATATTTATATACCCTGCCCATGTGGCTTGGTTTCCCCTTCCACTCTGAGCAGCTTACAGCATATATAAAACATAGTAAAACATAAAACATTAAAAGTTATCAATACATGGCTGCCTTCAGGTGTCTTTTTTATCTCCTGACATCTGAAGGGAGGGTGTTCCACAGGGAGGGCGCCACTACCGAGAAGGCCCTCTGCCGGGTTCCCTGCAACTTTGCTTCTCGGAGTGAGGGAACCAGCAGAAGACCCTCAGAGGAGGACCTCAGTGTCCGGGCTAAGTGATGGGGGTGGAGACGCTCCTTCAGATGGTGAGTTATAAACATGTTATTAAGGTATTCATAAGTGATCTGGAATCATAGAGGAAGCCAAGTTCATAGGTTGATGACACCCAGTTTTTCAGAATGATTAAAACCTGGGTTTAAAAACAACAACTAGACAATAGCCTCCCGGATTCTCATGGAGACCTCAACACATGAGGTGGGGTGTATTAACCCTTCCCTCCCAAACAAAAAAACACTTCTACAACCATCCCCCCAACCCTTTGCACAGTTAGTTTTAGAAAAAAAGCTCCCATCTATGCCAACATGAGTTTTCGTCCCTGGGTGCTAATTACACCACGGGGAAGGGGAGAGATTTTATTGGGATTGTAGCTAGAGAGAGAGTCCCTTTGTGCAGCCATTCCAGTAACAATTGTGTGTGTGTGTGTGTGTGTGTGTGTGTGTGTGTGCAGAGATATAGCTGAATGTAGTACAGTCAAACCTTGGTTCTCGAATGGCTTGGTTGACGAACAAATTGGCTCCTGAATGCTGAAAAGTAAGTATTCCTGTTTTTGAACGTTTTTCGGAAGCTGGATGTCCGATGTGGCTTCTGCTTGAGTGCAGGAATCTCTTGCAGGCAATCAGAAGCCGTGCCTTGGTTTCCGAATTGTTTCAGGAGTCGAACAGACTTCCAGAACGGATTAAGTTCGAGAACCAAGGTTCCACTGTACATTAGGCCTAACACGTCATTTGGACTGTTGCATTTCTGAACTGCATGTAGGCTTCCAGGAAGGAGCAAGAGGGCCACTTTTTTTCGAAGCAGTATGTCGATTTTTTTAGTCTGATCTAGTCCTCCTGTGCACTTAATGCTAAGGTACCCATTGAAAGGATAGTAACTCCTCTCCTTAAAAAATTAAACTATAGCGAAACCTTTTCATCTGATTGGCAAGGATATAAGTGCCCTCAGAAAGATTACAGAATGACAGAGCTGCAAAAGACAATCTTGGTTACCGTACTTGTTGGGGTTTCCATTTAAATTAAAAGGAATTTAATCTAAGCATGCACACACAAACACGCGCATTCAGGTAATATATGCCCTAATCCCAGAGGAAAGTAAATGCTCTGATAACATTGAGAACAAAATTGACAACCCTTTCTTGATCATTAGAATAACATATATCAGTATGAGAAAATTTTGATCTAGCTGTGTGTTGTTTGGTACGCTTTTGCGGTGTGTAGTATACAGAAAATAAACCACTAACTTCGCATTGTTGTATCCTTGAGCCATTATCTCTGTATATGTACACTTTTTGTACTCTCGACTCATTCTGTTTCACAAATATGTCCCGTATGTACGTTGCAATGTGTTGCTTTTTTCCTGGCTGCACAGAGTCCCCCTAGCCAAATTTCATAAGTAAAGAAAAGAAAACGCAAGATATATCTTAAGACATCCTTCACATAGACTAAACATCTAATTTAAGTTGCCAGCTTTTAGTGGAAGGCTGGACTTGATATGTCCATTCACCCTTGTGTTTAAAGCACATGATAATACTTGTCTCCAAAGAATGTTGTCAGGCTTAATTAATTTGTTGTTTGCATGTCACAGAGTGCCCATAACTACTTCAACTGTCAGATGGATCGAGAGAAAATATGCGTGTGAAAAGTAACAGTATCAGTGAAGCAGGTTAATGCACTATTAGTATCTCTCTGTCTTGTAGACAAGTGGATATGTTATTGTAAGTTTACATTACTATTACAGCATGATAAAGTGTGAATTTTTTTCAGGCAGAAATATCTGCCGTAGTTTTGCCACCACCTGCCTGCCCTCTGGGTGCTGAACTTTGAAGGAGGAGGGAAGTAACAGCTAAGGTCAGTGCTGCCAACGGTTCTTTCTATGCCTGGGGCAGGCTCAGAACCTCCTCCTGGAATCAGGGCCACGAAAATCACACTTGGGGTGTTGTGTGTGTGTGTGTGTGTGTGTGTGTGTAATAGGCGGCAAAGGGTTAAAAGTATATAATAGGAGTTATCCTTCTGCTGACCCCTGTGAGAGTCATTAGTAAAAACTGAAGGGAGAGAAGAATGTGGACCTCGAGGAAAACTTCTGGTAAAATTCCAAGGGCTCATGGCATTCAATCTGCCTCTGCTCAGAAACGCTTCAAAAAGAAAAAAGAAAAAAAGGTTTGCTGGTGGCTGCTGTCTAATCGGCAGCTGCAGGCCAGAATTGCATGTCTCTGATTCCCCCCCCCCAATCTTTTCCCAGCCAACATTATTCAACTCTGGAAACTACATTAGCAAGCAGAATGTGCTGTGCTGTGTTAGGATGCAGGCACAAAGCCAGGGAGCATGTGCTAGTCTGTGCCGCTCTGCATGGCTGCTGCCTCCATCAAAGACCAAACCAGGTGTGATGTGAATATTCGGCAACTGTTTTTGTTTTTTGTTTTGCAAAACTGAAACTTCTTCCCTTTTTTTTTTTGCAATGATAAAAAATGCAGGAGGCAGGAAGTGACTCTGGTTCTTTTTAATTTATTTTTAATTGGTTTTACATATAATCACATTACGTGGCATCATATCCTCTTATTTTATCTCTTTGGCTCAACTGAGCCTAACGACTTCTCCCTCCCGTCTGATGGTTTACAAAAATTAAACCTTACATCTTTACATTTCACTTCGTTTCCTACCCTTGTTATATCGTTACCTAAAATATTATATTATTCAACCTGGATAGGTAGCAGTTTCATCTTACAAATCTTCAGATAACCCTGCTAGTGGTTTTAACTGCTTACAGTTGTCTTTCAAATATAATATAAATTTGTTCCAGAAGTGACTCTGGTTCAGGACTGCAGGACACGAGGAAAGGGGAGTTAATCCCCTGCCCTATCATTTTCCTACTGAAAAGCACCCACCCCTAAGGCTGCTATTTGCTTTCATTGGTAAAACTGTGATTATACCCCACTGGAGGAAAGGAACATATTTATTATTTCAGTGGGTTGGACTAGATGGCCCTTGGAGTCCCCTTCAATGCTACAATTCTACAATCCCCATCCATTTTGTACCAGTTTTCTGTGCACCTGGGGGCAGATTTCCTATCCCTCCTGATGGGATTTGTAGTCCAATACTTAGGAAATACCTGGATTAAGGTGATTAATCTTATTTCAATTTTGATCAAGTTGATATTTTTTTTTGAACTGATTCCTTTTGCAATCCTAATGTTAGAAACAAACAAAACTCTCTGTTGGATCTTTAAACCAATTCAGGATTGTCAGTTGTTGTTCAAGGGTTGTGAAAAGTTAGTGTTGGCAACATTCCGTAAGTTTACAGTCTAAACTTTGAGTTAAACATTCGCAGCAGTTTATAAGAAAACTGGGAAAGAGAAACATTAATTAAAAACAGCATCACACAAGCTGAAGCGCTTGCAAGAGGCAGTTGTGGCTTTTGTTCCAAGGAGGCTTTTGCTTTAGATTATTGCCAAAAGAGACATCTCACGTATTTAATTGAAATACAGCCCACAAAACAACAAGCTCCGATTGGAGCAGCGGGAATTTATCATGGCTCAGGGTGATCTATGGTAAAATGCAATTAGAAGGACAAAATACAACTACATTAGTTTCACTACCTAGTAAGAGGGATGGACAAATCTGGCAATTTCGGGTTTTTTCTGCTTCCCATTTTTTTCTAGTCTTCAGTTCAGTTTGCTGCGTTTCTGCATTTAAAAAAAAAATCGTTGCAAAAAATAGTATTTTAGTTCACATTTCTCCCAACATGGCCTCCCTCATCCCACTTGCCTGCTTCAGTTTCTGCCTCCGGTTCCAGACTTCTCTCTGCCACAGACTCTTCCCGCTCACCAAGCCCTGTTAACCTCTTCATCTTCCAACACCTCCTCTTCTCCCTCTGACCACTCATCGTTCTCCCACCACCACTCTGAGCCTTCTTCCCTTGGTTGTTCCCCAACTGGTCCCTCCCATGATTCCTCTACGTCCAACAAGTCCGTGACATCTTCTGATGTAGGCCAGTCATTTCTGGCTTCCTTCCTCTTCCAGTCTTGACTGACCCCCCCTCATGGAAAAGTGGTGGTGCAGCCCAGGAGCATGCAGAGGGAAATAACCCAGCTAGAAGAAGAGCTCTCCTGGATCAGACTAAATATTTGCCTAGCCGCATATGCTTTTTCCAACCAAGGCCAAGCAGCTTGCTTCTGAGAACCCCACATGGAAGCAATAGCCCTTGCCCACGGTGCCTGGAATTCAGACAAAACTTGTCTCGGTCTGGAGGATCTCTTTAGCTGTCCTGCTTCAATATTATTTTCACTTTGCAGCCAGGTGAAAATGCACCTCTTTGTCCAGGATTTTGAGCTGAGGCGAAATGCATTGAAGTTGTGTTGCACTGTGTCCTTCTTCTCCCAAGCGAATTTCATTGGCTGTTATGTGGACAGTTCAAGCACCTACCTCCTGCCCTGCCCTTCTGTATTATAAATAGATGGCCTCCTGTCCCCAACTTGAAAAGAAGAAGAAATATGAAGGGCTTTGAAGACCCAAGTTTGAGTTGGAATCCAGACTAAGAAAACCAGTTGGACGTAGAAGCTCCACAGCCTCAAAAAAATATTCAGTGGATTAATGGCCTCTTTGCTACGCTGACTGTTAACAACTGCGCATCAGTTCAGTCTATAGATATTTTTTAATTCATTTTACAAAAAATATTTGGGATTCTTTTCATCTGTCTTTAGGCGAAGCATTACCCATAAATTTCGAGGAGAGGGAAGCAACACTTTATTCTGGACTGTATACGGTAACTCCTTTTTGGAAACTGTGTTGATAGCTATTCAGCGCTTGGTACTGAATAACGGCCAATTGCAGCAATCAATGAATGATTAGTAAAACCAGACCATAAATCTTACAGTGGAACCTTCTCTTATCTACATGCCAACAAAGAGAAAACAATTATTGCCCTGGTCGTCTTTCTCTAGAAATCACATATTTAGCAAGCCGCTATCTTTGTGGAGGGTCATACCCTGACCAGAATTTAAAATATTTATTAACACACACCACAGTGCAGATGGGCATAGTATGAAGACATCATCAGGGATGGAAACTCCTGGGGTCCTCTAGATGTTGTGGGACTCCCGAGTCCCATCAACCACAGCCAGCATGGTCAATGGTCATCATGGCATTGTGGGAAAGATTATGGGAGTTATAGTTGCAACAATATCTGGAGGTTCCTTACGCTTGCATTAGAGTGTCAGGTGTAAGTGTTTGGGACCAGTGACCGAAGTAGCTGTGTTTTCTGCAGTGCTGTTTTTTTCTAGGAAGAGAGGTGCCGAAACTCACCGTGAACACCTCCCTTGTTCTCTTATAGTGGCAATGGTGCCCACCCGAAAGGTGCTGGAGCTGAGTTCCGATGGGTTCTGGCTGGGGGGAAAAAGCCCTGGTTATCTGTAGGAGAGAGAGCCAGTTTGGTGTAGTGGTTAGGAGCGGCAGACTCGTAATCTGGGGAACCGGGTTCGTGTCTTCACTCCTCCACATGCAGCTGCTGGGTGACCTTGGGCTAGTCACACTTCTCTGAAGTCTCTCAGCCCCACTCACCTCACAGAGTGTTTGTTGTGGGGGAGGAAGGGAAAGGAGAATGTTAGCCGCTTTGAGACTCCTTTGGGTAGTGAAAAGCGGGATATCAAATCCAAACTCTTCTTCTTCTTCTTCTTCTTCTTCTTAGGAGTGTCATGGACTGGTTGGGCACAGAGGAATGGTGGGAGGAACCAGTTGGGTTTCCCCCAAGGGAAGAAGGCTCAGAGTCCTGGGATTGGTGGTGGGACGATGATGAGTGGTCAGAGGGAGAATACTGGGAGAAGGAGGTGTCGGAAGCTGAAGAGATCACAGGGTTTAGTGAGCTGGGAGAGTCTGTGGCAGAGAGAAGTCCAGAATCAGAGGCAGAAGCTGAAGCAGGGGTGGAAGGAGGCCAGGAGGCAGAGATGGGTCAGGCTGGTGAAGCGTCAGGGGTGTCGTCCCCCCGCCTGCTGCAACAAGTTCCCTACCCCTTTCTTTCCCTAAACCAGAAGAGGCATGAACAGGGCAGAGGAGAAGTTAGCTTTGTGCAGGTGCAATCTCTGATTGCTTGGGGGAAAACCCTGGAGAGGAGGGGACTTAGACGACTGTGGAACCTTCAGTCTCAGCAATTGCTTCATGGGGGCAAGACCTACCTGAGATGAGTTGTTTTGCTCATTAGGCCTGACACTCCTGTGCAGATCCTGCTTTTACTAATAAAGAATTAATTTGCTGCTGGCTTGCTCCTGTCAAGGGGGTCGCAGGTTCAATCCCTGCTATCTCTTATTAGAAAGGTTTCCAGGTAGGAATGCAATAACAGGGGGCTAGTTCACTCAAGCAATCACTTGTGTCAAGGTAGAACATGCTGTAGATAGCATGCCTTGGGGTCATTTGTGCAGTATTGATACAAACCTGTTTGTGGGTCAGCTTGTGTTATTCATTTGACACATTCCGATTGAGTAGCTCCGTGTGCCAGAATTTTGTTTGTGCAAACCACCAGTTTGTGATCGCTGTACGGTACCACTTTACTGTTTGATAGTGGATTAAAAAAAAAAAGATTTTACATGACTTAAGTGGGATTGACTTTAAAACGTCAGAAAGTGCATTTTTGAGGTGTTTAAACAAATAAAAAACAAATGCTTCTGATGAAGATCTTTTCTCTGTTGTATATTGTATATAAATCTGCAGTTTTTGATTTCTCACTATTGTCATTCCATTCTAGGATCTCTCAACGCCCGATGATAAGTTCAAGTGAAATGCTAGGAGAAAATCAAATATATAAACTTAGTGGGTGTGCGGAAGTAGCAAATGTTTTATGAATAGAAGCTTTGAACAAGTTCATTGCAACTGCGAAGAATTATAGATGTTCCAGACTTCTGTGGAAGCGCAATATGATATGGGACAAAGTCACTAATGCTTGGGTGTTAATATAAATCTTGTGGGATTTAATAATGGCTTGCTTTGTTCTGATAACTTTTGAAATTAAATATTGTGAGGAACGCAGTTGTAAATTTTCTCAGCTCCTGTCATTTTGCAAAATGATTTATATCACCATGCTGAATTTATTTCTTCTGCATAATTGTAATAGCTTAACACACACCACACCAATTGTAACTATCTTAAGAAGCAGATCATTCTGAGCTAAGAATGAGTGAATTCCAAAGTTAGCCTACTTTAAAAATGTGTAATGGGAACATGAGGGATTTAATGCTTCGATCCACAGCACTCTTAAAACTGAGTAATTAGATCTAAACCATTTTGCTCCTAATTACTTGAGTTGGAATACATGGGTGGAAGCAAGTATTTTACCTGGTCCCATTTCTTACTGATGGGGTAATTCAATTTGATTGAAGTACGATTCGATGCATTTGATCTGTGGGCAATCCTATGGCAAGGTCCACTGGGATGAGCAGTTTAGGATACAGTGAGTTGCCAGCTTAGGTGGTTGATTCTCAAACTCAGCCTGCATTACCTGTTCTAACCCAGCTCAGCCAAAGATTTAATTCCCAGAGTTCCCTGGGAAGAGGGATTGACTGTTAAGTGTAGCTAACAGGTTTCTGTGGCAGAAGCCACGACTGTTTTAAGTGGCATAACACTGATCTAAATGTATCGGGTAGAATATCAGTGTTTCCCAAACTTGGGTTCCCAGCTGTTGTTGGAACACAACTCCCATCCTCCCTGGCCACGGGTCCTGCTAGCTAGGGATGATGGGAGTTGTAGTCCAACAACATCTGGAGACCCAAGTTTGAGAAACAGATGGTGCCGTAGTTAGGCCTATTCATCTTCAACTGAGCTGAAAACAACCTGTTCTCCAGCTTGGTCCGCTTATCCCATGAAAAACCATCATTTGGGTAGCAGGACCAGAGAGATCCTGCACTGAAACAAGCATGCCAATTCTGTGTGGAGCTCAGCATGAAAAATTCACTATTTGTGGGTAAACCAGTTTTACAAACCCAAATAGCCCACCTGCCTTTATATGAAGTATTGCACCAGGTTGCTGACTGGTTCTACAATGGTTTCGCTGAGACTCTTTTTCAATGCAATGGAATACACGGACCAAGCTGGAGAACAGGTTGTTACAGACAGAGCAGTAAAAATAAAGGAAGAAAATATACATGGTTTAAAAAGCTGCTTAGGATGTAAGCCTTGCTCATCAGCTCCACTCTCATCACTCTGATCCCTACTGAAATTAATATCTTTAGAATGGCGTCATGAACCTTCCTATGAGCTTCACTTGAGTCTCACAGTCGCACTTCTGGTATTTATTAATTCTTCCCTTTTCTTCCATCGCAGCATGCGTCCGCTAAAATTGTGAAAATGAGATCATGTTTACTTTTCTTGC
This sequence comes from Lacerta agilis, assembly GCF_009819535.1. Taxonomy (NCBI): domain Eukaryota; kingdom Metazoa; phylum Chordata; class Lepidosauria; order Squamata; family Lacertidae; genus Lacerta; species Lacerta agilis. The sequence continues at coordinate 72,090,887 of NC_046318.1, forward strand.
ATCAGATTATCCCTGTTGTATACCCTAACTGCAATTGCACACTTGCAAACTGATCCGGTTATTGTACTTTATTTAACCTGTTGTGTGCTGTAAGTGTCTGTAACAAAAACATTTTCATTGCAACACGTGTTTGTGTATTTGCATTAGCTTTTATGTGCTTGCATTGTTGTTATCTATCATCGTTGCTTTAAAAAAAGAAAGAAAGAAAGAGATAAATTGTGATAAAGACTGGCGGCTATTGCCTCCATTTCCAATGCCCTTCTGCACATCAGATTGCATCTACTGTTTTCAATATAATGCTGTGTTGACAATGCTGCATTTTGGAGATACTGTAAGGTGTTAATAGTTTTTATTAAGTGTCCTAGGGCTGCATATGTATTGACCTTTCAGCTGCTGTTGCTCTTATATTGCATTTGACCAACTGTGCATGTATTTCATTCTGATTTTACTTCTGTTTACTTACTTAACAGGCACCTGTCAGGTGTCCCTCTCGTCTGCTGTCCCTTTCAGATCCATCCACTCGCCTTTATTTGTTAGAAATCTTTGCATTCTCAGCTAACTTGAGGCTCAGTATTATAAACTGGGGTTTCAAGGTCATTGGGTCATACAGAAGAGCAATTCCTTTGTCACCTGCAAGGGACTTGCCCATTAATATAACAAGGCCATTAACTAGACTAACAAGAAGGCTGCTCTTGCGAAAGTGCAGCTGCTGACCCTTACAATGAATTGCTGTTGCTTTCTCCCCAACAGGTTCTTGAGAAGGTAGAGAATTTCTGCAAGCCTTCCTTGGAGTCAAGAACTCTGTTATATGTTTACAGAAGAGTGTGTGTGTGTGTGTGTGTGTGTGTGTGTGTGTGTAAAATACTTCTGTAAACATATAATAGTAAACACACACATATATATTAAATATAATATTTTAAAAAGGAGGAAGAGGGGGGAAAACTTCCATTGGGAAATTTTCATGGAGTAAATTCTTTCGTTTGCTGTTTTGTAATTGGCAGAAAACCAATTTAAATGCAAAACTCCAGCCATCGCAGACATAGTGATCTTGGTGGATGGTTCCTGGAGTATTGGCAGATTCAACTTCCGGCTTGTGCGTCTTTTCCTGGAGAATCTGGTTGCTGCCTTCAATGTTGGATCTGAAAAAACAAGAATAGGTAATATTTCAAAATGTAGTTTGTGTGTGTGGCGGGGGGGGGGGGACTCAGCCCCTTGTGACTTGAGTTGCTAGTTCTTTGCATCTGCAGGTTTGTCTGTGTTTTTGTTATTTGCATGTCATTAGCAAAAATATGGTGGCAATTCAAACTCTCACTGAAATAATGGGCGAGAACATTATACCCTCTAATCCCGCCGACTATCACCAGGGATGATGACCGCATGAAATATCTACTGGTGGATGCCAACCCCTTGGTTTCATGTGGAGTGGCCATCTACATATTACAGGCCCTGAAACTCAGGACCACCTTTTAGGCCAACTTCCCTTAGCCTTAGTCTTATGTATATTCCCAACATGGACACTGTCGTCACGCCCACTAGTGTTTTTTTATTTTATTTGTTTTAACCTGTACGATTTTACTTCCAATTGTTTTAACTGTATCTGTTGTATTCTCTGCATAATCGTGTCAGGCTACTGCCTAGTCTTTTACTATGTGCTATGGCCATAGGGCTAATGCGATAAATAAATTGATTGATTGATTATACTCGCAGGTCCCACTACCTGAATGCTCCATTATACAAAATTTCAGTTATCCGAACACAGAGAATTGTGCCCAAACCTCGCTACACGAACGAAGCCTTGCCATATACAAACCCTCTCCAAATGCGTATCGCCCAACATAATGATGGGTATTTTGTTAGTATTGTAAGCAAACCTTATGGGATGGTGTGCATTCCTTTCTTTCCCCAGGCCTCGCACAATACAGCGGCGACCCACGGATAGAATGGCACCTGAATGCCTATAGCACAAAAGACGCTGTCTTGGATGCAGTGCGTAACCTACCCTACAAGGGTGGGAACACCTTAACAGGTACAAGGGTGGGAACACCTTAACAGGTAACATGGTTTTATGCACTTCAATAATGTGCAGAGCTCCCCGGTTATCCTTTTGATCTGTTATCCTATTCATTCTTTTGCATGAGGAGTAAAAATGGGTCTGTGTTATTGCTGTAGTTTGGTTATAAGGTCAGTGAAAGGCGGGTTGTTGTTTTTTGTCGGCAGTATGTGCAGGAATTCATGCGCCGAACTCTAAATCATTCTACATGGTGCCATTAGGTTAATAATAATAATAATAATAATAATAATAATAATAATAATAACTACACTACATTGAAAGAGATAGGGAAGGAAAACATCAACCCAGCTATTCAAGCTGATGCAAATCAGTTATACTATTTCAATTTTGAAGGGTGCATCTTACGAAATGTTGGTCCCTGCTTAATTTACTGCATTGATGTGTTATTTATTTTAGCCGGCAGCATCGTGTTGGGAGCTGCACAGGACATGCTGGTTAAAAGGCCCCTTTCCTGTAGGCTTGCATACGACACAGTGCCCCGTGTTCACCTCTAAGGAGGGGGTTGGAAGCATCTGATTTCTTGTTTAAATTAACCACAGTTCGTCATTGCATCCGAACCACTGTGGTTAGCTCAAACGATGGCTTAAACCAGGGACGGGCAGCTTGTGACCCTCAGCTTAAAGTTCAACAGCCCTCTTTTGATGAGACGATCGGTTCTAACCTCTGACATCCCCTGCAGCCCACTGAACTGGAAGCAAGCAAAGGAGAACAGGGTTGGCATCACCCACTTTGGGCTCTTTCTCACAAACCACCAACATGCAGCCCCTGATAGGCTACATTCAAGGGAATGCAACCCTCGAGAGAAAATGTTGCACACCCACACGTGCGGTTTAAACAAACCACAGTTCCCTGCTCAAAACTTACAAACTGTGGTTAGTTTAAACAAGGGACTTAGATGGTTCCGTTCCCCCAATCTGCTAAGTGCCAGAGGAATAGACGAGAATATTGTGTTTGAGATTCTTGCATAGTCTTAACCATGGTTTAGCTGCTAAACTTTAGCATTATGCCCAGACTAATGCTGCAGGAGATTTGGAGCATCAGGTTGCATCCCAGATTGGTTTGGTTTGGCTCAGGCTGACTGCAGCCCATCTAAAAGGATACTGAGTAATACCTGTTAGCTTTAGAATCTTAGTAAGTTGAAAGAGGAGACTTAAAGGATTTCCCTTGAGTAAGTGCAATCCATGATTCAGCCCTGAACAGGATCCAGTCTTTCCCATGAGTAATGAATAATCACAATACTAGGCTTAAGAGTCTCAGACCTTCAATTAGTCATATGGAATCCCAGCTTCACACTCCCACTGACATAACATACCAAAGGTTCCCCTGCCCCCGGGGGCAGCATTTGGATACATATTCCTCTAATTATCCCAGATCCTTGATTTAATTTAATTTTTCACTCTTCAACATCCCTGTTGTCTTTGGGAAGGTTGCTGAGGAGTTAGTAGTAGAGCATGTGCTTTACATGCTAATCAGTCTCTGTATTGGATCTGAAATTGTTTTAATACAATTCAGTTTGTTTTAATTGTGTTATATATGCCATTGTGTGAACTGTTTTTTATGCTGTATGTGAGAGAGAGGGGGGGAGTGAATGAGAGAGATTGCTTACTGATGCGTCATAGGAAACAATTCATAAATGAAATCAATAAATCAGTAATAATAAGAATGCATGCATATGGTCCCAGCATCTCCAAGTGAGACTTGGAAAGCTCCTGCCTGAAACTCTGAGTCACTACTGGTCAGTGCAGAAGACAATATTGAGCTAGATGGAACAATGATCATCCGCTTCATTTGTCTTTAACAGCAGATGGGTGCATATAAAAATATATCTGTGCCCAGCTATTCCTCCAAGCACCTCCTTCTTCTTTGGTGATCACTCGTAGCCGAGTAAGATTGTCTTCCATGAACACGGTTTTAATAGTGAGTCCATAAGTGACTGTGGAGGCTAATTCTGGATCCACACGTCCCTCCACAGTGGGGACATGGGTTTCCAGGCGGGAGTTGATCACAGTGAGGGTTTGCCAAGCGTGCCTTCCTCTTAGCACATTTCTCCCTTTTGTCCTGAGTTTGAGCGTCTTCAAAGCCCATGACACCTTTGGTAAAGGCTGTTCTCCAACTGGGAAGTAATAGTGCCACTGTATTCCGCTCTGGTCAGACCTCACCTGGAATACTGTGTCCAGTTCTGGGCACCACAGTTCAAGAAGGATACTGACAAGCTGGAACGTGTCCAGAGGAGGGCAACCAAAATGGTCAAAGGCCTGGAAACGATGCCTTATGAGGAACGGCTTAGGGAGCTGGGTATGTTTAGCCTGGAGAAGAGAAGGTTAAGGGGTGATATGATAGCCATGTTCAAATATATCAAAGGATGTCATATAGAGGAGGGTGAAAGGTTGTTTTCTGCTGCTCCAGAGAAGCGGACACGGGGCAATGGATTCAAACTACAAGAAAGAAGATTCCACCTAAACATTAGGAAGAACTTCCTGACAGTAAGAGCTGTCCGACAGTGGAATTTGCTGCCAAGGAGTGTGGTGGAGTCTCCTTGTTTGGAGGTCTTTAAGCGGAGGCTTGACAGCCATCTGTCAGGAATGCTTTGATGGTGTTTCCTGCTTGGCAGGGGGTTGGACTGGATGGCCCTTATGGTCTCTTCCAACTCTATGATTCTATGATTCTATGAAGCGCTTGCAAGCCAATGTTTCCCAGTTGTCGGTGTTTATACTGCATTTTTTAAAGATTTGCCTTGAGAGCGTCTTTGAACCTCTTTTGTTGACCATCAGCATTACGCTTTCCATTTTTAAGTTCGCAATAGAGTAGTTGCTTTGGAAGACGATAACCAGGCACCCGCACGACATAGTGCAGATGCCTCCAAGCATAACCCACCATACACCCCTTATCCTTATAACTGTGAGGTAAGTTACACTGAGAAGTAGCTGCTGGTCATTCTGGCTGAGCATGAAGTTGTACTTGGACCTTCACATTGGAAATATTCAATGTTCTTTCTTTCAACAATCCAATAACTGGCTGTGGCTGATAGGAGCTGAAGTCCTGTAACATCTTCCAACCCCTGCCATAGAGGGAGGGCACCATCTTTTCCAGCATCTCATTTAAACACAGTGACAATCCCAGCTATATCAATTAACCATTAGCTCCCACTGTGGAAACATGAGCCAGGTATTCTGGGCTATTTGCTATCAATCCATGTAACAACCAGCTTTTAACTCTCTATATATGGTCAATTCGGGTAAAACTTTCCTCTCTCTTTTTTTCCACACAGGCCTTGCCTTAACTTTTATTTTGGAAAACAGCTTTAAGCCTGAAGCAGGTGCAAGACCCGGGGTCCCCAAAATCGGTATATTGATCACTGATGGGAAATCCCAAGATGATGTCATCCCGCCTGCCAAAAACCTGAAAGACGCCGGCATTGAATTGTTTGCTATTGGTGTGTATTCTTGTCTTGTTGATTAGCTGTGGAAAGTGTTTTCTCTCATTGGAACAGGCTAAAGACCCATCCTGTTCAGTATTCTGTTCTCACAGTGGGAATTTTGGGCGATGGCTGGGAATCCAGAGTGTCAATGTGAGAACTCTCACTGAATCGAGGCTTGCAACTTGTGGCATTTCTTCCAATGCTAGGTGTAAAGAATGCCGACGAAAATGAACTGAAGGAAATCGCCTCTGAACCAGACAGCACTCATGTCTACAATGTTGCCGACTTTAGCTTCATGAACTCCATTGTGGAAGGTCTTACCAAGACTGTGTGCTCGAGAGTTGAAGAACAGGAAAAGGAGATCAAAGGTAAATGAGGAAACTTACGACAGAGCACAACGAGTAGCCCGTGTTCCATTTCATGCGGTTAAAATGGTTGTTTTTCATTGCCTAAAACTTAGGAACTTTGGTAGCCACTCTGGGGGCTCCGACAGATTTGGTCACGTCCGAGGTGACAGCCAGAGGGTTCCGTGTGAGTTGGACTCATGCGCCAGGCAAAGTGGAGAAATACAGAGTTGTCTACTACCCCACAAGAGGAGGACAGCCAGAGGAGGTAATGGTGCAATGAATGCTCATGCACTTAATCATCTGAATGTGTGTGTGTGTGTGTGTGTGTGTGTGTGTGTGTGAGAGAGAGAGAGAGAGAGAGAGAGAGAGAGAGATGGAATTTGCCACCTTAGAAAATCCTAACAATAGCCTTGATGAAGTTGGCCAAGACATCCTTCTGTGTCAGCCTTTCTCAACCTTGGGTCCCCAAATGTTGGACTACAACTCCCATCATCCCTGACCACTAGTCTTGCTAGCTAGGGTTGATGAGAGTTGTAGGCCAAAAACATCTGGGGACCCAAGGTTGAGAACTACTATTCTATGTAATCAAACATCCTGTGGCCACTCAAGGTGTCTGCAGGAAGCCTACAAGCAGGCTCAATTTATCTGCTTTTGGCCTAATCAATCTGTTAGACTTCATGGCTTTTTTGGGGTGAGACTTTGGCACCTAAAACAGCTGCCATGCTCTCGCATGAGAAAACAGGATGCCCCCTTTTTCTGGGACACTTGTGGGTTATGGGATGCCTCTATTTTGGGCAGGGCATGAGTAGAGGACTCTTTGGGGGAAAGGTGGAAATCTTTAGTGACTGCTAATCAACTGGCATAGGGACATGGGTGGCGCTGTGGGTTAAACCACAGAGCCTAGGGCTTGCCGATCAGAAGGTCGGCGGTTCGAATCCCTGCAACGGGGTGAGCTCCCATTGCCCAGTCCCTGCTCCTGCCAACCTAGCAGTTCGAAAGCACGTCAAAGTGCAAGTAAATAATGACCGCTCCCCACATCAAATGGGGGGCAACGTTTGTGTGGTTGCGCGCAGCCCCCTGAATTCCTGGGCAACACCTGGTAGTTCAGCTGGCTGTGCCCTCCCCCAGAAGGGATACCTTGGGTCTCCGCTTCCCCCAGTTAACCGTCCAATCCCACCTGGGGGAGGCGTTGCCAAGGGATTGGCTGCATTTCCATGCACTGCTCTGGTTTCGCCAGAAGCGGCTTAGTCATGCTGGCCACATGACCCGGAAACTGTACGCCAGCTCCCTCGGCCTATAGAGCGAGATGAGTGCCACAACCCCAGAGTCGTCTGCGACTGGACCTAATGGTCAGGGGTCCCTTTACCTTTACCCTTTAATCAACTGGCATTCTCCTTCTTTCACCTGTCATTTCTCTTTCTCCTGGACTCGCGTTAAGGCTCATTTCCAAGCAAAGGAGAAAAGCCTGATTTGGTATGATTTTTTTTGGGGGGGGGGGAAGCTTGATTTGATTTGGTCTGTCTCATCCTACAGGTGGTTGTGCATGGCAGCGCTTCAACGGCAGTGCTGAAAAACCTGATGTCTCTAACCGAATACCAGATAGCTGTTTTCGCCATATACATTACTTCTGCCAGCGAGGGCCTCCGGGGTACTGAAACTACGCGTAAGTAATGGAACAGAACAAAGAGTCGGTGCATATCTGTTCCTGAGCTGTGTCGAAGCGCTGGATTCTTTCGGCCTTAACCAGGCATTCTAAACCTTTGATGTGATGAGACAGAACACTGGCAATTCACTAGCTGTGCCTGCCTCCCGCCCCCCTTCCCCCATTGCCCTCCCGAATACCCTCCACAAGTTAGAGGCAAACATCTGCAGTGGAAAGCCTGCTCTGCTTGGAAAATCCAGGTTATGGGATGCATGTAGAGATAGCTTCCATGGGTTTCAAAACAGGCTCCCCACTTCAAAAGATCTCCCTCCAGCTGGTGGAGGGTGATAGGAATGTATTTGGTTGATGGAGATAGTACCTTGGTTCTCATTCTCTCTCTCTTTCATTCATTGCATGAGGGATTTAGAACACCTGAACAGGGTTTCTGCAATGCTTCCAGTACATTTGGTAACGCCAGGTTTAAGAGCATGAGAAGAACCTGCTGGATCAGGCCAGTGGCCCATCTAGTGCAGCATCCTGTTCTCCCGGTGGCCAACCAGACGCCTTATGGGAAGCCAGCATAGGTTAAAACCTGTGTCTGATACCGCATCAGATTTGAAAGTTTGCTTCTTTCCATGTCTTTTGGGCTGCTGCTGCTGCTGTTTCCTTCCTCCTGTCATTCTCCTTTGGATAAGTTTACCTGTGAAGGTGCCCCCCTCTCCCATGGTCAGGCTACATAATGCTGCTTTTAAAATGTGAAATCTGAACAGGCGATGGGTGCTCTCTCAAGAAAAGTTATCGGCGGGGATTCAGAGGCAATCCTGTCATGTCAGAGCAAATACTTTACTTTCTTAATGAGGCAGCAAAGCCCATTCATTGGGATCCGACCACCTTCCTTTCAAATAGAGTGGTACTTGCATGAGATAGACCCCTCTGGGAATAACCTAAAAGCTTCTGCATCAGGAAAATTGTTAGCATATGAACTGTTTTGTCTGGCATAGTAACTTCTTTGTTTTCAGGTGAAGTCTGTTTCATTTAAGAGCCACCCCTTGCAAAAAAGTGCTTGTAAAATTAACCACAATTAACCTTGCTGTCAAAAGAACCCCAAGCTTGTAGCTCTGGACTCAGTTTGACTTTTCACCATGCTTAAAGTGTTTCTTGTTCCAGTTGGCTTGCGATGAGAATGTTGAATCCACATTAACCAAAACCCACATTTCCATTACGAGTTCCTACCCTCTGGTTTCTGCGCTAAGAACAAGAGGCCAGAATCGACCACGAAGCCTCACTTGACCAGCCTAGGCCTATGCCAAGTCCCATACAGTTCAGTAGGACTTACTCCTAAGTAAATATGCACTGGATTGCAGCCTCTGTGTGCTTTCGCTCAAGAAAAGCACACCTGTCCTTGGGTTTCAGCTTTTATCTTGTTGCTTGTTGCTGACTAGTGAGATTAATCCTCCAGACACAAACCAGCAGGCCTCCTGATAAGAGCTTCCTTCTCTGCCGATTGATTCTAGGTTGTGTGAGTAAGGGAATGGAAGGTCTGCTTCCATACCTGGCGCCAATCCTCAGCTATCACCCAGGAAGGAGTAATTATGTGGTGCTTGTGCCTAGCATGGTATTTCTAGAAGTGTGTGTGCTCTCAGCATTCCAAGCAGCATGCAGAAGACTCTTTTATTTATGCTTAAGCACCATATCTTTAGGGATGCCACAGATGCTTTTAAGAGGTTTGCGTCTTGACATGCTCTTATCTACGAACCCAGTTTTATATTTCTTCGGTTTCTTTTCTTTTTTTTGGAAAAAGCAGTTTTGACGAATACCGCTGCTTTATGGGGGCAGCTGGATGCGAGAGATTCTACACTTGGGCAAAAAAAAATGAAAGGCACAAATACAGGATGGGTGACACCTGGCTTGAGAGCAGTACATGTGAAAAGGATCTTGGAGTCTTGGTAGACCACAAACTTGACATGAGTCAACAGTGTGATGCAGCAGCTAAAAAAGCCAATGCAATTCTGGGCTGCATCAATAGGAGTATAGCGTCTAGATCAAGGGAGGTAATAGTACCACTATATTCTGCTCTGGTCAGACCTCACCTGGAATACTGTGTCCAGTTCTGGGCACCACAGTTCAAGAAGGATACTGACAAGCTGGAACGTGTCCAGAAGAGGGCAACCAAAATGGTCCAAGGCCTGGAAACGATGCCTTATGAGGAACGGCTTAGGGAGCTGGGTATGTTTAGCCTGGAGAAGAGAAGGTTAAGGGGTGATATGATAGCCATGTTCAAATATATAAAAGGATGTCATATAGAGGAGGGCAAAAGGTTGTTTTCTGCTGCTCCAGAGAAGCGGACACGGGGCAATGGATTCAAACTACAAGAAAGAAGATTCCACCTAAACATTAGGAAGAACTTCCTGACAGTGAGAGCTGTTCGGCAGTGGAATTTGCTACCAAGGAGTGTGGTGGAGTCTCCTTCTTTGGAGGTCTTTAAGCAGAGGCTTGACAGCCATCTGTCAGGAATGCTTTGATGGTGTTTCCTGCTTGGCAGGGGGTTGGACTGGGTGGCCCTTGTGGTCTCTTCCAACTCTATGATTCTATGATTCTCTGCATCTTGCTGCTTCCTCGGTGCAAACCTCAAAAGAATCTGCCTACAAATGAAGGCCTGTGTCTCCTGTGACTGGCAGAAGCTCTGGGGCCCATCATCTGCTAGCCAAACCTTTAATGGGAAATGCCATTCAATGACATTTCAGGAGTGAGCCTGAAAAGAAGGTGGTCTACCTCTGAGCGTATACTCTGCCCTCACAGGGACGCGGTGGCGCTGTGGTCTAAACCACTGAGCCTCTTGGGCTTACCAATCGTAATGTCGGCGGTTCAAATCCTTGTGATGAGGGTGAGCTCCCGTTGCTCTGTCCCAGCTCCTGCCAACCTAGCAGTTTGAAAGCATGCCAGTGAGAGTAGATAAATAGGTGCTGCTGTGGCAGGAAAGTAAATGGCGTTTCTGTGTGCTCTGGCTTCCGTCATGGTGTCCCATTGTGCCAGAAGCAGTTTAGTCATGCTGGCCACATGACCCAGAAAGCTGTCTGTGGAGAAACACCAATTCCCTTGGCCTGAAAGCAGAGATGAGCGCCGCACCCCATTTGTCATTAATCGTGTCTGACTCTTCGTGACCCCATGGGCCAGAGCACGCCAGGCACTCCTGTCTTCCATTGCCTCCCGCAGTTTGGTCAAACTCATGCTAGTAGAAACAAAATAGAAAATTCTTTCCAGTAGCACCTTAGAGACCAACTGAGTTTGTTCTTGGTATGAGCTTTCGTGTGCATGCACACTTCTTCAGATACACTGAAACAGAAGTCACCAGATCCTTAAATATAGTGAGGGAGTGGGGAGGGGTATTACTCAGAAGGGTGGTGGGAATGGGTGATCAGCTGATAGGTGTGGAAAACCTGTTGACGACTCTTAACGGCTGCAATTAGTCTTGCAGGGAAAGGCAAGGGGTGAGATGGCTAAAGATAGCTTTGTTAAGTGTAATGAGATAAGAATCCAATGTCTTTGTTCAGACCAGGTTTCTCCATGGTTCTAAGTTTGGTGATTAGTTGCAATTCAGCCACTTCTCTTTCCTTTCTATTTCTGAAATTTCTTTGTATTAAGACAGCTACTTTGAGATCTTTTACAGCTGATCACCCATTCCCACCACCCTCTGAGTAATACCCCTCCCCACTCCCTCACTATATTTAAGGATCTGGTGACTTCTGTTTCAGTGTATCTGAAGAAGTGTGCATGCACACGAAAGCTCATACCAAGAACAAACTCAGTTGGTCTCTAAGGTGCTACTGGAAAGAATTTTCTATTTTGTTTCGACTATGGCAGACCAGCACGGCTACCCACCTGTAACTCATGCTAGTAGCTTCGAGAACACTGTCCAACCATCTCGTCCTCTGTTGTCTCCTTCTCCTTGTGCCCTCCATCTTTCCCAACATCAGGGTCTTATCCAGGGAGTCTTCTCTTCTGATGAGGTGGCCAAAGTATTGGAGCCTCAGCTTCAGGATCTGTCCTTCCAGTGAGCACTCAGGGATGATTTCTTTAAGGATGGATACATACGATGCACCCCATAGTCAAATTCAATTAGACTTAACCATCCAGGGGTCCTTTACTTTTTTTAGCTATACCTCACTCAGTTGCATCTCTCAATCCAATCACACCTGAAGCAGTGACACAACAGAAATGCCTCCCACCGAGGGAGGAGCAGTGAATCATACAGAGACACTGCGGGCAACATCTGTGCAGGTGGATTATTTGGGTTGTCATTTATCACAGCATGCTGGCAGGTCACGCCGCACTCATGTGCCCCAACACTGGAAATTATTGCACTAGGGCATCAATGCTATGTATGCTTCTTTGGGAATGGGCTCGATTGTTCCCAGTGGGACTTACTCCTGAGTTGACATACATTGGATTGCACTGCATAAGAATTAAGTTACGTATAGGCCAGGATGTGATCCATCCCAGTCAGGATTTGGTTAATGAGTAACTCCATGGTAATATTGCCGCATACTGACGCAGTAACATCACATCCCATAGCACCTGGCGCACTTTCAAAGTCACTTTTCAAGTTCTGACTAAGCCCAGCCCTATACATTTTTCAGAACTGATCGCACAACTGCCCAAGGCTGAATGTCTCCAAGTACCGTTTTAACAAATCTTTGCTTGAGTGTCATAAAGCAATACTCTTGAAATGTGCAAATAATTAATCACTGCATTTCATATATATATATATATATATATATATATATATATATATATATATATATATATATATATATGCTGCCTTTGGGAGTTTGCGGGGGGAAATATAGTTTACATATTTGACCTCGTTGGAAGATGGTGACAGATTTAAACAAACAGCAAATATGAAAACCCACACATTTGTGTGTAGGTTGCAGGAAATGAAATCTTGACTGAACAGCGCGGCCAGCTGTGGAGATAAATTAATTCATGCCATGAGCGTTAGAGACATGGAAAATATTAAAGATAAGTGCATGCTTGGTGTTGTTGGTGGGGTGTTCAGACCAGGGATGGAAAAACTCTGACCCTCTAGATATTGCTGGACTCCGAATCTCATCAGTTCTGACCATTGGCTGTGCTGGCTGAGGCTATTGAGACTTGGAAGTCCAAGAACATCTGGAGAGCCACAGGTTCCCTGCCCTTGTGTAGAGAGAAGTGGTCAATAATAACTTCATGGGAGACCCTCCAGAGCACCTGAAGCAAATATGACCTTGGGATGGGGTATGTGCGTGAAATTGGATTTAGTTGGCATTTAAATGAGAATATATGAGATTCACACTTTCCAAAGCAATATGAAGCATCCATCCTTCAAAATCTGCACTTGTGAGTTGAGGACCCACCACCCGCATAGAGTTAAATAAGACACAAGGACACATTATTTTAGGTTAATAGGCAAAGTAAGGCCACAACTTTATTGGTCCCATGCATATAGTAGCAGCACAAAAGAAATAAGCTATTTTGTGCCTCATTCATCTTAAAGTCCTTGCATCAATAATTTGCTGCAGCTCGTCCTGGTCAGCAGTGTTCAAACAAAGTTGGTTGTTCATTCCTGACAAAGAAAGCATTGAATTTAGAGAATAATTTTTATTTCAGCTGCTCTCCTCTAAGTAACTGTATATTGTTTCCCACCCCCTGCAGTCGCCTTGCCAATGGCATCAGATCTGGAGCTGTATGACGTGTCTCACAGCAGCATGAGAGTAAAATGGAACAGGGTAGCCGGTGCGACCGGCTATATGATTCTGTACGCTCCTCTAACGGATGGGCTGGCTGCAGATGAAAAGGAGGTGAGCTTGGCATCAACCAGAAGAGATGTTCGTGGAATATGAATGTTCGTGGAATAAGGTCATGGGTTCGAGTTCCACGTTGGGCAAAAGATTCCTACATTGCAGGGGGTTGGATTAGATGACCATTGCGGGCCCTTCCAACTCTATGATTCTAAGAACATGATGAATCTTCTCATCAAAGTGTGTGCTTATTTTCTTGAAAAGTTTAACTGCCTCCCCAGAACACTTTATTAGGACTTACATGTTCTTCTAAAAGCAGGATGTGTAGACAGGTAAAACTCCTCTCCTCCCAGCTTGCTGTGCTCACAATTAGCACTGAGAACCACCCCCCCCACACACACCTGTAATTAATTAATTAATCAATTAAAGAAAAACCGAAGAGGTAGCTGCCTTCTATGCACTAAACATGTTGTTTGGCCCTTGGTAATTTCTAAGATTTAGTCAGAATTAGAGACAGAGGAGAGTATTGATTCATTACCCATTTAAAGCCACCCCCCCCCAAATAATTTGCACTTTCTGAAACTACATGTGAACCGAAGCACAGCTATCCCTTGAAATTCACACACATCTGAATTTTGCGGTGCAGTTTTCCAGCCGAACAGTGCTTACAAAAAAACAACAACAATGTATATATTAGTGGAAAGTGTACATAAAAATAAAGAATTTATGGAAAATAGCAAACTGAAATGCATCGAATCAGGGTAAATTATTTGCAGAAATGTTTCACATTAGCCAAGGCAGCATATAAAATGTATTCATTAGGATAAAACTGCATTGAAATGCTGATGGATTTTCATTAGGATTTTTTTTTAAAAGGGGTGGGAAAATCACAAATAGCTGCAAAATGTAAAGAGTTGAATTTAAGATCAGCAGAATGAGAAACTGCGAGGACTGAAATCTACAGATCCTTCCCTCCATTGTCAGAACCAGCATGCATTTTCTTGACTTGGTGAACAAAACCTGCCCCTTTGCTCAGTTTGTGTGTTTGAAATGGCATTTATTCCCATTCAGAGAAGGAGACATAACAGCATGCAAAGGCATGCAAGGCTCTAAGGGTGTAGAGAGCTCACATAGACTTGTGCTTTGTTCTTTCCATGATCTGTAGCTATGGGCATGTACCCCCTTTCAATGAAAACTTGCTGAAATCAGCAAGCTCGAGAACCTCACCCTATAGGCAGTGATTTTCAACAAATAAGTCAGTCTTTATTATTACTACTACTACACCCAGTGAAGAAGCTCAAGGGGACAGAAAGACTCACTTCAAATTGCAAACTGCGTTAGCGGTAACTAAACCTCGCCCTATGGAAATAATTCTTAAATACACTAATCATAGCTGCCATCTCCATAGCCATCTTATTCCAGCTGCCATTTTGAGGTGTGTTTTCTTTTATTGTTGCAACAACAACCGCAGTCTCACAAGAGGAACCTTGAGGCCTTTTGTGCAGAGGAGGGGTCTCCTTCTCCTCCTCCTCTCACCTGTATGCTGGGTGGTTGTTTCTAGTCCTTAAAACGAACCATTGCCCTGTGTCTCTGTGGGCAGTACAACATGTACCTGGTTCTGACTCAAGACCAGATCCCAAATGGTACTCCCACCTCTGGATAAAGCCAACACTTTCAGAAGTCTCGTTGTACCATTAAGACACCGGTTACCACCTTCCCCTGTCTCTTTCTCCATCTTCGTACTGCTCCCTGAGGCAGATTTCCTCACCCTCATGCATCGCAAGGCTGGCCTTGTATGTTCTTCCTCAATTTCATATATTCAAACCTCAGTTGCTGCTCCTCCTCCTCTGCAAAACTGTATCAGGAGGCAGCGATTTATAAGGGGAAGTGGCAGAAAAAGGGGTGTTTAACATTTCCCCCATAACGCACCTCGGCCCATTTGCGATTTTTCTCCCAAGAGTTTTGGATCCGTGTTTCCACGCCCTCCTTACTTGGCTTTGCAGAGGAGAATTTCAAGCACCCAAAATTGACTAAATAAATAAGGGCTCTCCCCTCCCCAGTCGCAGAGGAAGAGGAGTGTTGGGGGAGCGCACCGCCCCCGGCAATGTGATCCCGGTGGGGTGCCATCACAGCTGCCCCCTGCCCGCGCTGGGCGCATTGCCCCTGTGGGCTGCGCCCGAGCGCGGCCCCTGCCCGCTCTCTGCCCCCTGGTGCCGGAGCATGAAGCTCCGCCACTGCCCCTCCCCTTGAGGAATAAGGCCTTTCCTCCCCCCTTTTTATGCTGCTTCATTGGTTTATATATGATGAACCTTCGCTTTGTTTCATCCGCAGATGAAAATTGGAGAAAGCTCGACAGACATTGAACTGGAGGGTCTTCTGCCCAACACAGAATACACAGTCACAGTTTACGCAATGTTTGGAGAGGAAGCCAGCGACCCGCTTACAGGACAAGAAACAACATGTAGGTGATTCAGTGCTCCAGGAGCAAAACTCTAGGAGAGATTCGCGTGTTTGAAAATGAATTTCTGTCATTAAACTCTGGTGGAGAGTATTCAGTCCCACAGGCGTTGTTTAGGGAAGGCAGGTGGGCACCATCTATGAATATCCCCCAGAACCACCAAAATGATGGTTATGATGGAGTAGAACAAAGTAACCACAATGCATTGCTTCTTTTTGTTTGTATTTAGGTTTAAGATGGGGACGCAGGTGGCACTGTGGGTTAAACCACAGAGCCTAGGGCTTGCCGATCAGAAGGTCGGCGGTTCAAATCCCTGCGACGGGGTGAGCTCCTTTTGCTCAGTCCCTGCTCCTGCCAACCTAGCAGTTCGAAAGCACGTCAAAGTGCAAGTAAATAAATAGGTACCGCTCCGGCGGGAAGGTCAACGGCGTTTCAGTGCGCTGCTCTGGTTTGCCAGAGGCGGCTTAGTCATGCTGGCCACATGACCCGGAAGCTGTACGCTGGCTCCCTCGGCCTATAGAGCGAGTTGAGCGCCGCAACACCAGAGTCATCCGCGACTGGACCTAATGGTCAGGGGTCCCTTTAACCTTTACCTTTACCTTAGTTTTAAGATATTGAAGAGCATTTTCCTGCTAATTTTACTCTCCATGAAAATATTTTTTTGCCCCCCATGCTGGAACACAGACTCTGCCTTGTGCTGAGTCACATCCTTGGTCCATCTAACTCCGTATTCTCTGGACTGATTGGCAGCCGTTCTCCAGAAGGTAGCACCCCTCCCCATTCCTTATAAAGAATCCGATTGGGCTAGCAGTTCTTACACCACTGCACCTGAAACAAACATGACAGTCTGGAGTGGCTAGGCAGGCTGGGTCCCATACATTGCTCTCTCGTCCATCACATGGTCAGGAATGGTCAGGAATGGTCAGGGGCCTTTAAAGTGATTGCTTCTTCCTCCGAGCATCTGCTGCCTGAGGCAGTCATTTCAATTTGCCTAATGATAGGGGTTAGCCCTGGCTAGACCACTCAGGCCCCCGATCCCCATCATGTGCTCTTTCAATTCATGGGGAAGGTTCATGTGAAACTCCTTATGTCCTTGTTATTACACGTGTGTAATAACATATAAGGCACAGTTCCAGCGGAAATATCTCATGTGCTGTCTCTTTGATTTCATGCCAATCCAATGTTTTCATTTTCGCATGGCTTGTGCTGAACGTTTCCCTAGAAAATTGTGTCTTAAGCCAGAAGTTCCTCAGCTGGCACGTTTTTCTGTTGTGTTATGAAAGGATCCAGACTTTTCCCTTCAAAACAGCTTATGCTGGTAAACATGTAGTCATGAAATCAGAGAGCGAGTTGCATGCAACGTTACAAATGTGTGCAAGGAAAAGAAGTTTAAAAATGTAAACAATACAGCCTTGTGAGACTGTGGTTTTTCCCCCCGAGGGGGTAATACAGTGGCGCTGTGGGTTAAACCACAGAGCCCAGGGCTTGCCGATCAGAAGGTCGGCGGTTCGAATCCCTGCGACGGGGAGAAAAAAAGCATGCAACTTGGACATTTTGACAGTCCGAAAACATTCCCAGGGGCTGATTACATACCAGCTGTTGGAATGATTGCTGACTTCCATTGAAGTCATTGGGACTCATTCAGCTTGAATTCAAGCATGTGGAGTTCATGTTTTCTTTTCAATGTGTTTTTTCTTTCTACATGTTTAAGATAATAATAATAATAATAATAATAATAATAATAATAATAATAATAATAAATTTATTTATACCCCGCCCTTCCCCGCCAAACCGGGCTCAGGGCGACTAACACCAATAAAATCACAACAAAAAACATAATCGAAAATTCTTTCTACCAACACGGCTACCCACCTGTAACAAAAAACATAAAACAGTTCATGAAAATACAGATTAAAATGCAATTTAAAATTTAATCTAGACCAGTGTTTCCCAACCTTGGGCCTCCAGCTGTTTTTGGACTACAGTTCCCATCATCCCTGACCACTGGTCTTACTAGCTAGGGATCATGGGAGTTGTAGTCCAAAAACAGCTGGAGGCCCAAGGTTGGGAAACACTGATCTAGACTGCAGCCTCATTTTTAAGTAGCCCACCAACCACACCAAAAGAATGAAACATCAGGGTTAAACTTAAACCAACCCAAAGGCTAACCCAAAGATATATACCGTATTTTTCTGTGTATAAGACTAGGTTCCCCCCCCCCCAAAAAAAATATAATGTCAAAAATTAGGGGGCATCTTATACATGGATAGTGCCAAGGGTGGACTGGCGATTGGTTGTTAACACAAAAATAGGGGGCGTCTTGTAGATGGAAGAATACGGTAGTTTTTTTATTTTTAAAAAAAGTTTTGTAATTTGAACTTCCCTCCACCTTTTGCAGTACCTTTAAGCCCACCACAGAACTTGATGTTTTCAAATGTGGGACACAATTCAGCAAAGGTAACATGGGATCCTGCTTCTAAAAAGGTGAAAGGCTATCGGATTATGTATGTCAAAACGGATGGAACAGAAACCAATGAGGTAAGCAGATTTTTAGAAACAGGTGTTTTGGTTTTTTTAAAGGAGCAAATGTATTATGAAATACCTATATCCTGTTTGCAATCTGCCAGTTACTGATGTCGTAATTAGATCTAGTACTTCTCTTTTGGGTAAGAACCACTTCAGAGACCTACAGAAAGCTCCATGCCTAGAGGGATGCCAAGGAATTTCAAGATAACCTTCTAGAAACTCAGAAGACGCCATGAAATATTTAAATAAATGAATTTAAACAGCACAAAGCCACAAAAGGGGGCAAAAATGGCTCGGAAAGAGCAGGAAAATGGCTAGCAATCTCAGGAGTATTTTTAACTGCAATCCCATGATCCTTTGCACTGACCTTTGAGGACTGTGAAGAGTTAGAATTTGAGAAGGGAGGTTTGGAGGGACCAATTGGATGGTGTTCACCAGCTTCTTAGAACGTTCCCCCCAATGCGATTTTACATATATATGAAAAAACAAAATCAAAAGTTCTTTCCAGTAGCACCTTAGAGACCAACTGAGTTTGTTCTTGGTATGAGCTTTCGTGTGCATGCACACGAAAGCTCATACCAAGAACAAACTCAGTTGGTCTCTAAGGTGCTACTGGAAAGAACTTTTGATTTTGTTTTGACTATGGCAGACCAACACGGCTACCCACCTGTAACTTACATATATATGTGATGCCCAGGAACATAACCCCCACCTAAGTGGGGAGACACCTGCATTTTTGTTTGATAAATGTGTTTCAGGGCTTTGAAAAACGTGCATGTCATAACCTGGATTCTACCCCTGCTCCCTGAGTCCATCTTTATTTTCTGTTAGCGTTGATGCCAGATTTTCCTCTTCCTTGCTACCAGCCCTGTGGGTGGAAGGTTGGACGGACCTTTCCAAAGGCGGTTAAGGAGCAACTGCATGGCTCTTGAAACAGAAACACCATTTTGTGGTTTGTTTGTTTTAAAAACACATGTCGTACAGGTGCTCTGCTTCCTCCCTTCCTTCCAAGCCCTGGTGGTCCATTTCAGCAGCAGGATCTGGTATTTTATGAGAGGGGTATAGCATCCCCTTTCCCTCCCTCGTCTCTTCCCTGTAGCTGAAGCGGGGGCAAGGAAGCAATCCGTTTCTTGCTATAACACGAAACTTTTGCCAAACCACTGAAGGGTACATTCTGGCATCTAGAAGGCTTTCTTCAGCTGTTAGGAAACTCACACAGCTCAATACAAGCCCGTCTTTTGCATTCTGATGTAGATGGTGCAAGCCAGCTGAGTTCTGCCTTGGGACTTTCCACATGGTTTCTGATTGACGGGGCTCCTTTTATTTTTCAGGAAGAGGTTGGCCGCGTTTCAACGCACATTCTGCAGAGCCTGACATCCCTCACTGAGTATACTGTTGCTATTTTCTCCCTCTATGACGAAGGGCAGTCTGAGGCACTCACTGGCAGCTTCACCACGAGTAAGTCTGGCTGCGTTTCTGAAAGCTATCCAAGCACAACCGTAATATTCCTTTGCTTTTCCGGAAAGTAAAGTAATTGCAACAGTCTCGCACTGCAATTAAAAAAAAAATTAAGAAAAAAGGAACGTAATAACCCCTCGACTTTTCATTCACTTGACAGTTTAGAAACTTGAAATTAAAAGAAATGCAAATAGGCATTTTTGTCCGATATCTTCTAAAGGTGGCTACAGAAAGAAAGAGAGGCATTTAAATATTGGATAGCTGGAGGCGAGTTGGGTTTTGCCAGTTTGCTGAATAAATTATGTAGATGAAGTAAACTCCTCAGAATTCCTTTCAGAAAATGTTTCTTTCCAGCATTCAGTTGCATTGGGGTGTTCTGAACCGCAAAAAACACCCACAATTCTGTCAAATTTGAACCTCTTAAGGCTAAGCAATCCCCTGTGCCAAAGAAGTGAAATGAAAATCACTCCATGGGATTCTGTCCTCCTCTCCTTGGTTGCTCTAGTTTTTGGAAATGGAACAAATGCACCCCAATTAATTCTACCACGTTTATAGGGTGCCTTGGAGTGCTTTCATAATGCTTCCTCTTCAGTCCTCTCAGTAATCCTTATAACAAGTCTTCTTTCTGGTGTGATGCTATCTTGCAGAAAAAGTCCCATCTCCCCAGTATCTGGAAATACATGAAGTATCCACAGATAGCTTCAGAGTCAACTGGAAGCTGCCATCCTCAGATGTTGCTCTTCTTCGACTGGCATGGATTCCACTGGGTGGGGAAGAAGCTGAAGAGGTGACTATTCTTACCTCTCGTATGGTATCCTGTATATTAACAGCAAGCTCATGCTCCAAGCACAGTCGTACCTTGTTTTTCGGTCAGCCTAGTTCTCGAAAGTTTTGGCTCCCAAACGATTGAAACCCAGAAGTGACTGTTCCGGTTTTCGAACGTTCTTTTGGAAGCCGGACGTCCGATGGGGCTTCCACGGCTTCCGATTGGCTGCAGGAGCTTCCTGCAGCCAATCGGAAGCCGTGCTTTGGTTTTCGAACATTTTGGAAGTCGAACGGATTTCTGCAACAGATTCTGTTTGACTTCCAAGGTACAACTGTACTGGTCCTTTCTCTTTTGGCCAAACCAACAACATCCATGCACAAGAGAGAACTATAAGCAGGCTCGGGGAAAACTCGGGATTTGCAGAAGTACAAAAAAACCCTTTAATATTAATATTTAATGTTAAATTATTATTTCTACCCCGACCATCTGGCTGGGTTTCCCCAGCCACTCTGGGCAGCTTTCATTAAAAACAGAATAAAACTTCAAACATTAAAAACTTCCCTAAACAGGGCTGCCTTCAGATGTCTTCTAAAAGTCGGATAGTTGTTTATTTCCTTGACATCTGATGGGAGGGCGCCACTACCGAGAAGGCCCTCTGCCTGGTTCCCTGTAACCTCACATCTCACAATGAGGGAGCCACCAGAAGACCCTTGGAGCTGGACCTCAGTGTCCGGGCTGAACGATGGGGGTGGAGCTGCTCCTTCAGGTATACTGGGCTGATGCCATTTAAGGCTTTAAAGATCAGCACCAGTACTTTGAATTGTGCCCAGAAACATACTGGGAACCAATGATGAGGGGAGGGGGGGAAAGAGCAACTGCATGGAGGGGACAAACCCAAAAAGAGCTCGGTGAGGGCTGAGCATATTCAGTGGCCTTGGAATTCAGACTTTTTAAGGAGTGGGAGTGGGGATGGAATACCTGGAGGAGGGAGGAGGCGATGAAATGGAACGGAGTATTCTGGAAATGGGCATGACTGGCTGGCTGGAGCAATCCACACCGCAACATGTTATTGCAGGTCCCAGAATTGTATGTAGGAGTAACAAATCCACTGAGCAGCTGGGATGGGTGATATGTCTTTCTGCCTGCTGTTCTGTCTCCTTCAGATCGTCCTCAGCGGAGAGGTGGACACGTACGAGATCGAAGGCCTGCTGCCAAGTACAGAGTATGAGGTGTCCTTGGTGGCCATCTTTGATGACGAAAGCGAAAGTGACGTCATTGCTGTCCTTGGGACCACACGTACGACAGGAAAAACACTGCAACCTTCTCTTCCAACCCACCCCCAGGGGCTTAATTTCTCAAAAGGGAGATGGCATAGCTCTAGTCTGTGTGGGAACACTGCCCCGTGAGCTGCAAAAACACAGTTCCACAATTCCCTGATACACGGGGTGGTGGGTGGGTGGGGGTGACTCTTTGCAGTCACTTGGCACCTTCTCGGGGGCATTTCCCTCTTTCTCCACTTAGGGAAGTTCCGTAGCTCAGTGGTAGAGCATCTGATTTACACACAGAAGGTCCCAGGTTCAATCCTCAGCATCTCCAGGCAAGGCTGGGAGACAATACTGAGCAAGAGGGATCAGTGGTCTGACTCGGTATAAAGGCAGCTTCCTATGTTTCTATGCATTCCAAGATAAGCTTGGGCATTCAAAACTGACCTCTGGTATGCCAGGATATAGGGACGCGGGTGGCGCTGTGGTCTAAACCACTGAGCCTAAACCATTGAGTCGAGCAGAAGGTCAGCAGTTCGAATCCTGCGACAGGGTGAGCTCCCATTGCTCGGTCCCAGGCGGCGCGAGAACATTCATGTCATAGGTGCCACTGACCCTGCTGCCACATAGCAGCTCAATATGATACGCTTAGATGACTTCAGCGGCGGGTGCCTGGCGCCCCTCAGAATTCGGTGCCCGGGTGCCCCGCACCCCTTGCACCCACGGGTAAAGATGACCCTGGTTGAATTCACTAAAATGTTCCCATATTTCCACAGCCAGTAGATAAATGTATGCGAATGGCATGAAGATGCAATTGCCAAAATGATGTTTCGTATGAAAGGTTCCATATCGTGTTGTTTTTTTTCAGTTGAAGTAACAACTACTGAAATGACCACCATCACCACGACTAGTACCACAACTTTCCGGCCTACAACAGCAGGTACAAATTATGTTTTTATTTAGAAGATGAAAAATATCTTAAATATTTGTACAGCCCATTTTTGTCCTCAATATTATTGGGCCTATTTGTTTTTTGGCAAAAGTGGAAAAAAGGAAAGGAAATGGAAAAGAAAGTATGCCAATATGCTTCAAACAGATTTTCAGAATGTGAATTTTCCTCACATATCCCCGCCTCTAACTTAAAATTCTCTTCAGAGGCCCTGCAAATGAAGTGTGGCTGATGGCTCTTAGGGGGAAAGTCTTATCGGTGGTGGCACCCCAGTTATGGAAAAGTCTCCTCAGAGAGGCTCACCTGGTCCATTCTTTATGGATTTTTTTTTTGGCCCCAGGTGATTACCTCATTATCCACTTAGATTTTTAGAACCTGTGATCTTAAAACCTGAACCTGTACCCTGCCGGTTATATGGAAATGTTTGCACTGCAATGGTTTTATAATGTTTGGGTGTAGAGGTCCTCAAGCCCACCCCCAAATAATTTTGGCCACAACTTTTTTTATTAAATTACAACATGTGAGTGGTTGCTTAGGCATTGGTTTGACTATAAGTCCCATCCAGGGGACAGGCTGACTTCCATCCGCCTGGTGGAAGACAGCAAAGGGGAAAACACATTGAGGAGAGGATTGGGGTCGGGGTGGCCAGGACCCTCCCTCTCCCCTAATGTTCCCAGGGGCTCTTGCGTGGCCCTAACCCATGACCAAGGGACGGACAAGCATGGAGAGCCCCTGGATTCCTTTAATGGAATTCCCTGCGCAGCAGCAGCATTGGAGGGGCAGGCACGGCCAACCACTTCCCCTCCACCAACCAATTGAATAACCAATGCCTAACCGCCAACCTTACAAGTTGTGACTAATTGCTACGCAGTAGGCAAAACCCAATGGCCACAGCCAATCAGCCAATTGGGAAAATTCCTACCAGGCCCCTGCCACAAAGCAGACGACCCCATGACAGGCATAGCAAGGTCAAAGCGCACACCTACAAAATGAGGGGGGGACGGGTGGGAGATCCGGTGCACGCAGCAAAGAGGGGCTGGTGCTGCGAGCACCCAGAATATATAACCCCTGAACTGTCTATCAAAGTTTGCAACATACAATTCTCCCCAACAACCCCAAAAACCCCTGTCAGCATCCTGGCTGGCTAATTAAGTCCCACCCCACAACTCCAGCAGGGTGTCTTGCTAGGCCCCAACCGCAACACGTGCTCTCTAGGAAGGAGAACACACTTTCTTAATTATTGCATTTTACTGTTGTGTCTTCGTGAGCTAGACAGCTATGGTATTGTGCGGCCCCCAAACTCTCTGTGATATTAATAAAATCCAGTTTTTAAAAAAAGATTTTGAAAACAAACACGTTTGATATCATTTCAGTCTTTCGAACAGGAATAAGAAATCTCGTCATAGACGACGAAACTACCTCAAGCTTGAGAGTCAAATGGGACATCTCGGACTACAACGTTCGTCAGTTCAGGGTGACGTACCTCACCGCTGACGGTGATCGGGGTGAGGAAGCGGTAAGAACGGTTGGTATGACTTTTCTGTATGGCTCAGCTTGGAGTCTTGGTTTCCATAACAAGGAGGCAAATGACTTCTCCTACAACGGCTAAATGCTAGCAGACGCCCTGAGATATATCTCACACATAATTATGCTTGTGTGGCTTGTGAGTTTATAGATACTTACATGCTTACAATGTCATCAGCGCATGTATTATTTTGCAGTTTCAGCAGCAAAAAGTTGGCAGGATAACAAGGGACGAAGGAGAACAAGTACAGTAAAATTTGGGCCTTGCATGCACTATGCACTCAAAGCAGTGTAAAAGGTAAAGGTAAAGGATCCCTGTCATTTAGGTCAAGTAGTGAACGACTCTGGGGTTGTGGCACTCATCTTGCTTTACTGGCCGAGGGAGCCGACGTTTGTCCGCACACAGTTTTTCCGGGTCATGTGGCCAACATGACTAAGCCGCTTCTGGTGAACCAGAGCTGTGCACGGAAACACCGTTTACCTTCCCGCTGGAGTGGTACCTATTTATCTACTTGCACTTTGACATACTTTCATACTGCTACCGGTAGGTTGGCAGGAGCTGAGACCGAGCAACGGGAGCTCACCCCGTCGCGGGGATTCAAACCACCGACCTTCCGATCAGTTTAGACCACAGCGCCTCCCGCATCCCTCCTCAAATGCCACTTTAAACGGTCATGGTTTCCCCCAAAGAATCTTGGGAACTGTAGTTTGTTAAAGGTGTTGAGAGCTACTCCCTACTCACCGCCACAGACCTGCAGTTCTCGGAGTGGTTGAGCAACAGATCCCTCTTCCCAGGGAAGTCCAAGGTCTCCTAACAACTCTCACCACCCTTAAGTAATTCCAGTTCCCAGGATTCTTTCGGAGGTTGCCATGACTGTTCCAAGTGGTATGATTCTGCTTTAAATGCAGATTGCAGATGGGGGTCTCTGTTGCAATTGGGCTATTGATTAATGGGTGAAGCCAAAGTTCTCATGGAAAGGTGGGTTTTTAAGAAGCGATTTGAGTGAAGAGAACAAGTACAGGATCAGGGAGTGAGTTCCAGGCCCAGAGGATCGCAAGGGAGATCTCTAGAATTCCTTACATTACCTACCTGTAAGGCTGATGATATCTTTTTATCCCCCCCCCCCCCCGGGAACAAATGGTTTATTCTGTCATGTGAGTACAGCTCAGTTGGCAGAGTATTAGATTCTTAATCTCAGGGTCGTTGGTTGGAGCCCCACATCAGGCAAAAGATTCCTGCATTGCAGGGGGTTGGACTAAATGACCCTCGTGCTCCCTTCCAACTCTACAATTCCAACCGTGAAATGTGAGTTTTTTCCTCTCCCACCTTGACTCACCATGCAATTTGATCTCTCTGCTGTGTTTGCTAGCCTGTCGTGCTCTGATGAGGTTCTCGTCAGACATTTGCAGCTATAAAGGATTATTCGCTGCTGCGCACGTGGAATAGTGCTTCATGTTTCTTCTTGCAGTCTGCCGTCTTAATCAGATCTCTATTTTGTGGGAAGCTCTTGTTAATAAAAATGTCAAAAGGGGGGTGTTAATTGATGATCTCTCCCTTTTTGTTTCAGTTTCTTCTAGGTTTTATGAGGCTTTGCTAGAAAGCGTTTAAAAAAATAAAATAAAATAAAAAGCAGTCTGTCAAATCAATGTGTGCTCCTCCCCAGGCTGTAAAAAAAAAGTGTGCAAACTTCCAAAATCTTTTTTTTTAGAAGTGTGTAAACAATGGTATATTGTATAATTACCAGCATTTAATCATGCAAGACCCCAGCTGCAGTCTGAAGTGGTACAGTCCTGGGCTTGATTTAGCATCTAAGTGAGCTGGCTGTGGAGTGGGGTTGAAGAACCGGTATCCTGCCAGTTGTTGTTGGATTATAGTTCTCACCATGCCTGACCATTGGCTGCTCTTGCTGGGCTGGTGGGAGATCAGAGTTCAACAAGATCTGGAGATCCAAGGTCGCCCTGCCTGCAGTAGAGAATCTTCGGCCCAGCTTTTTTAAACAGTAGAAATGCGTTGTTCAAGGATCATAGAATCATAGAGTTGGAAGAGACCACAAGGGCCATCCAGTCCAACCCCCTGCCAAGCAGGAAACACCATCAAAGCACCATCAAAGGATGACAACGGTTGCCATTTTTGTAAAGCTGAAATTTCTATTTGTTCCTGTCACGTGTGGCTTCAGACCAATGTGCGCTCTGTGTTTGGTTCTAGAATGTACTGCTGCTCTCCAGATGTGCGATGTGGCCAGTTGCGCCAAGCCTCTGTGGCTTTTGCTGTGGTTTTGCTGCACGATGCCAAGCCTTTTCATGAATGACATGAACCAAAAATCAGTTCCATAAAGTCGCGAAGGCTGGAGCTTTGTTTTCTTCTCTTTGACTGTCGCACATGATATCACTTAGCGCTCTTGCAACCTTTTAAAGCAGCCACTTGGTTTTCTTAACTCCCCGAGTCCTACCTTCAGCAAACAATTCCATGTCGTCTTGAAGGCTAATAAAACCCAGTGAGCGTCTGCCATGGAATCTCTTGCATGTTGCAAAGGATTCTGGGCCATGTTCTAGACGAGTGCACACTCTGTTGACACAGGATGCTGGCAGTGCCTGTTCAGCCTCACTGTCACCCCTGCATGAAACAGAGAATAGGCCCCCAAAATGCATTGAAGCACTCCCCTTTGTCTGCCTAATACAGTGGTACCTCTAGTTACAAACTTAATTCGTGAAAGCACGCCTCTAGTTAAGAACAGTTTCAGGTTAAGAACGGACCTCCGGAACGAATTAAGTTCGTAACTAGAGGTACCACCACTACTGGGAAAACCATGGCTTTAACTATACATACCTTTAACTATACTTAAGGCTCGACTTACTTTTAAAAAAAATGAAAGCTCAGAGTCTGGGGAACCTTCTCGGAGGCACCACTGGATGTTACTATCTACATTGTGCATGCATTCGTGCATGATAATCTTGCATGTGCTGCAGTTAAATTCAGAAGTCATGGCCTGCATCTGTTTCTAAAGAGATGGGTGTTTGACAAACCCACACAGCACCGGCATTTTCACGTTGGAGAGTGTATATATGGCCAGGGCCGGCGCGTCCATTTAGGCGAACTAGGCAATCACCTAGGGTGCCAAAATGGAGGGGGCGCTGGCCAGGCTTGGGCGGGGGTGTGGGACGGGCTAGCAGCAGCTTCTCTGCTGTAGCGGAGAGGTGCTGCTTGCCTCTCCACCCCCCCACCTCCCGCTAAAGCAGGCTTTGGCGGGGGGCGCCAGAAGATTGGACTCGCCTAGGGCGCCAGAAGCCTTAGCACCAGTCCTGTACATGGGTTTTCTTTTGCTAGAACCTAGTCCACCGGTGCAGAGGAGGTTTAATCACCTAAAGTTGTCCTGTGCCTCGAGAAGCTCTGAAACAGATGCGAAATACAGAAGTTAATCATAGCTCTTTTTGTTTTGTTTTCCCTGACTAGGTAATGGTCCCTGCAAGGCAAAACAGTTTGCTTCTTCAGCCTTTGCTCTCAGACACTGAATATAAAGTTATGGTTACCCCCATCTATTCTGACGGGGAAGGTGTCAGTCTGTCAGCTCCGGGGAAAACTTGTGAGTACAAAGGTTTATCTTCCTGCAAAAGTTGAAATATCAGCAACTGTCCCTTTTTAAGCAAGTGCTGCATCTCCAGGATGTACTGAGAACCATTTCATTTGTAATATGTTTTCATTTTGCAGTGCCTCTGTTTGCACCTCAAAATCTCAGGGTCTCTGACGAATGGTACAACCGATTGCGGATTAGCTGGGATGCCCCTCCATCTCCCACAATGGGATACAGGATTGTATATAAACCTGTGAACAGTGAGTGTCTAAAATGGTTGCTTTAGTTTATTTAAATGTGTGGTAAATAAGAATTGCCTTTAAGAAACTAGCAGGGTTTATGTGTGTGTGTGTTTTGTAAACTGGAATAAAGTTGGTTAGAAAAATATTTCATTTTAAGAATGAGCATGATTTTATGTGATCAGAAGCTAGTACAGTGGTACCTCGGAGCAGCCCTGTTTACGAACTATTCGGTATACGAAGTAGTGTCCCAGTTTGCGAATTTTACCTCGGTCTACGAATGGAAGCCAAACGGTGGAAGGGCACCGACAGCAGGAGGCCTCATTAGGGAAACGCATCTCGGTTTAAGAACAGACTTCCGGAACAGATTAAGTTCGTAAACCGAGGCACCACTGTAATGAAATTTCGCGGTATCTTCAAGCTGTGTTTCCCTACCTAAGTCATTTATATTCCTCTCGCTTCCTGCAGTCCCTGGACCAGCCCTAGAGACGTTTGTGGGAGATGATATCAGCACGATACTCATTTTGAATTTGCTCAGTGGAACTGAATACAGCGTTAAAGTATTTGCTTCCTACTCAACGGGATTCAGCGATGCTTTAGCTGTCGTAGCCAAAACATGTAAGAACCCTCAACTTCTTGTTATCCAATTTCTAATCTCCATGGGCCATATTTCATTGGTAACCTTAGCCTTCAACAGAATATCAAATTCCAACCACTAAAGGAAATGTTTTTGCTTGCTCTTCAGCATGAAGTTCTTACTTCAAGTTTAAGGTACATAAAAGTAAAACGTACAGAACAATATTAATAACAAACAAGACAGACAAGTGTGAGAAAACCCAAATTTTAAATCAGCCACAAGTAGGTTCTGCATCTAAAGAAATGACAAATGTGTTTTTTTATCCCTGTACTCCATTTCAGTGTACTTGGGAGTGACAAATCTGAGTGCTTATCAAGTCCGCATGACAAGTATCTGTGCTCAGTGGCAACTTCATAGACATGCAACAGCATACAGGGCTGTGATCGAATCACCTCTTGGTAAGTCATAAGGGCATAGCATCAGTATGATGCCAAAACATCTGTCAACTACTAAGATACTATGTTGCCTGATTCATGATTAATACCCACTTACCATATTATAGTGAGACTTAAACAAAGATTAACTCTCATGAAAATGACCCACCTTGCACGGAACGTGAGGATTCCCGGAGAAAAGATAATGAAGAATGTACTCCTCCCCCAGTCCTCCTTGGTTATAGCTTTTGGTTTGTCTGGAATCAAACAAACCATAGTCCCAGGTTCAGATGAAATGTTAAGTCAAACCATGGCCTAGCTCACAGCAGTACGGCAGCAGTAGAACTGGAGAACGAGAAAAGCAGTTGCGTTCTCTCTAGGAGCATGCGGGCTTGCACATTCTTGCTAAGCCATAGTTTGGTTTAGCATTACCAGCTAATAGAATCCAGCCCAAAGTGATGGTGATGGTGGTGATGATTTGCTGTGCTTCACTTCATTGTGTTACCTTTATTTTAGACCAACGTCCTAATCTTTAAATAGCTCCATTTCTAATTCCAGATGGGACACAGGGGGAAGTATTACTTGGTGGAGGAACTCCTAGGCATTGCTTCTTTGAACTCGTTCCTGGTACAGAATACAAAATCAGTATCCATACGCAGCTTCAAGAAATAGAGGGACCTGCTGTTAGCATAATGGAGACCACTTGTAAGTATACATACCATCAGAATTTGGTTCATTTTGCTGTCATAGACACGAAGACCTCCTTCACACCTGATTTCCTAAACTTGGCACCATTATCTGATACAATTGCATCAGGGACTCCATGGCTGGAGTCATGAGCCTCAGGACCTGAGGATAGAGTCTAGCTTAATAGGCTAACTTCTTCAGACACAGAAGGATGCATCACTGACTTCTGTGATTGGCAGGCCATATGTAGCCTCTGGATTGGCTAGGCCTGGTATAGGCACTAGGAACTGGGCTTTTTGACTTTTGCCTAGTCGGCATAGCAGGGTCTTTTACCAGTTGCACCCCAAGCCTTTAGTTCCAACACCGGACATCAGAAACTGCCTTTTACCAGGACAGTCCATCCATCCATCCATCTGGCTGAGTGTTCTCTACAGTGACTGGCAGAAGCTGTCCATGGTTTCAGATGGGGGACATGCTTTTCCTACCTAGGGACTGGACCTTGGGCCACTGCACATGCAAAGCAGATGTTCTACTACAGCCTTTCTCAACCTTGGGTCCATATGTGTTGTTGGACTACATCTTTGACCACGGGTCCTGCAAGCTATGGGTGATGGGGGTTGTAGTCCAACCACATCTGGGGACCCAAGGTTGAGAAAGGCTGCTCTACTATATTGAGCTATGGTATTTCACCATGTCAGGGGGATTCCAGATCACAGGGATTCTGGACTGGAGGAAAAATGCTTCAGTACAGCCCTGGCCTGGCTTTGAGACAAAGAAGACAGATGTGTGTTTGGGTCGAATGTTATGCATATCTAATATTGATTAAATCCCCCCTCCAAACTCCCATTTCCTACCCTCTGCCTTAGGGGTGTGCATTGATTGTTGGGGGTAAGTATCAAACTGCTCTCACCTTACTTCATAATCTTAAACTTGACTCAAATACCTGTGTGGTGCTAAAGACGGCACCAACCCTGCAATATGAACCAGAAGGAGCACCGCAAGTTCTATTTCGTCAGTGAAATTATATGCATTTAGACTTTGCCATTGGAGATGGACTATGGGGTCTTCCAGATTTCAGGCAAATCTTTGCAACCTTGAGGGCTGGCAACTCCTTTTTGAAACAGATGAAAGCTGAGATTCCCAGAAAGCCAAATTCTGGGCTCAGTACAATATGCTTTTGTGAGCTTTTGAATATATAACAAAATATTCACATTTTCTGCATTCTCCCAATATCTTTGGGAGAATAATGCTTTCAAAATTGACTTGCTTACACAGTCAAGCTTCTTCTTACTGTTCTTTTTTCTCCTTCTAGTGCCATTCCCAACCCAACCACCACCAACTCCTTCAACCACCACTCCACAACCTACAATTCCTCCTGCAAAGGAAGGTAAGCTCTTTCTGTAGCAGAGTAACAGGCGTGAACGATGCAATTATTATCTTAAGGATTATTCTATTTTGAAAGCTGTTTTGTTTGTTTTTTATTCTCCAGGGTAGAGCTCATAGTTACTCAGTGAGATCCTAACATTTATTGGGTTCCATAGTCAGGTTTACACATGTCAAGGAGGAGAGGCATCACTTTAGAATGGGAAACCTGCTATCTTTTTTTATTCCAAAGTACTTTGTATGTCTTTAGTTTGCAAAGCTGCGAAGGCTGACCTTGTCTTTTTGGTGGATGGCTCATGGAGCATCGGAGATGACAATTTCAACAAAATAATCGGCTTCCTGTACAGCACTGTGGGAGCTCTTGATAAGATTGGCCCTGATGGAACTCAGGTGAGTGAGTGGATGTGAGAAAGAATTAACAGGAATCAAAATGTGAGCAGACATTTAATTAAAAGGAGGCTTGGAATGGTATGAATCAAAATACGATATTACGGCGAATGCTTTTGAAAAGCATGTGGTGGGATCTTTCTTTAGATCTGTAAATATTTATATTCCAGAGTGTCGTTAATTCCTGTACAGAGACTCACTGTGTTACTGAAATGGTCCTAACACCTCAATTCCAAACACACCCACCTATAAGTTTATGACATAGGTTATTTTTTTTGCATAGCACACTTCCGAGCAAGTCTGCTGAAATTTGAAGGCTTGCTGTGGTCTTCAAAGTGGGCCACACAAGCTGACTTCAACACGAATGGGAGATGGCAGGTGTTCACATAGCTCCTGCTGGGAGGACCAAGCCCCTTTCTCTACACAGAATTTGGTGAGACGTGTTGATGAGCAAAGTATCATAGAGAGCAGCTGTAAGCTATACTGGCCACCTCTGTTCAAGGGAGGAGGGTTCAGTGTAAACGCCCATTCAGTTTATCTCCCACTTGCCACTGTTTCTTTTTTTTAAATAAAAATTTATTGGTGTTTCCACATAAAGATAACAAATAGCAAACAACAGATAAAAACATTCAATCAACATATAAAACAAATACAATAAACAATACTAATAACAATAAAATAAAAACTAAAAACTAATACATACCTGAACAACACAGAAACACAGGAATCTATTAATTAATTTCTTATTTTGAATCTTATTTAGGGGGACTTCCCCCGTTCTCTCTTCTGCGTTCAATTTCTAATCTACTTTAGTAACTTTGTAACTAATTTAACAATCATTCACCATACTTAATCTTCAAATAAACATCTTATACAACTTATATCATTCAACTTATTATTATCACATAAAATCATATTTCAAATCTTAACTTTTTATAACCTTTTTTCTCTTAACTTAGTAGAACTATTGCTATTATTACTTCTAATTCCTACCTTAATAATATTATAATCAAAACATTATCATAAAAAAACCTAAATATTTCTTCCCTTCTCCAAATCGCTTGTTTCCCTCTGACGTAGGAGTACCTTGGTTAGCCGTCCTGATAACTCATAAGTTCCCTTACCCCACCCCCCTCCTCACCATCCTCCCTCCTCCTTGCCACTGTTTCATTCTTCTTTGACTACATGGTGGTCTTTAGAAAGGTGGACACATGAGAAAAGAGGAGTCTGGTGTCCGTGTTTCTCGTGACCCAGGCAGGAAGTGAGCAGTTTGGGTTTGCCACTTTATCCTTCTTGCATCTGATGCAAGTTATGGAGATCTTGAGGGCAGCAGTGCAGTACAGGGGAATGCATCTCCTGGGATTTTGCAGACCAAGAATAGTTATGTCATCAGCCCAGAGTACCAGGGTTATTGATATGCCCTCCTTCCTTTGGCACTGATAATGAGACTTTCAAGTTTGTTTGTGATAGATTAGCACAGAAAGAACAAGAGAAATAGTCAAGCAGAGGCTGGTTACTTCTTTCTTTTTCTTTGATGGGCTACCTGCTACATGCCAGCAGTTGAAAGGGTAACACTTCTTTGCAAATTCAAAGCTAAAGGTTGCATTTCAACTAGCTGAAGATGTGTTATTAAAGCTCGATGTGTTCTACAAGCTGAACTTATGCAGTCAGATGTAAACACCACTAAGGGCAGTGGAGCTTACTGGCAGGAAACTATGTCTAAGTGTAAGGAGTTTCAGTGGTTGCTCATGAGAAATCAGCCAAACGCAGAACTTCTAAACACTAAGTTCTTTATTGTGCAGATATTTACAGTGGTGCTAAAATAAAGATGTCCAGCTCATCCCTCTGCAGAGTCCGGGAATGTCTGTTTCCGGTTCTTTGCCCAACATAAAAGGCGCGAGATCCTGAACCCCCGCCTCCCCCCTCTACGTCCTTCCTCCCTGCTAAAACGGGGTGATGGAAAGGGTCCTTCTCCCCCTCTTCCCGCTTGGCGCAGAGGCTCTCCATCCCTGCCACAGCCCCTGCGCTTACTTCCTGCCTCCATCTCCCCCTCCCCACTGGAAGAGTGATCGCTTCCTCCACTGGGGGAAGATGATGAGCTGCTCAGTGGAGACGGGGGTTCCCGATACTGAAAAAGCCCTGGGCCCGCTTCCAGCTTCGGCGAGGGCGGTTTCCTGACACCAAGTTTGAAGTTATGCTGATCCAAATATCTTTGGTATTATATATTACTGATCTTTTATGTTTGTGTAATAATGGATCTACACAACTGCCTGCATTTTGGGACTCTCCTTGGAGGTGTTGGTGTGGTGGCTCTCATGATGAGCCTCCTAAACTTCATAATTTACCACGACCTGAGGTGTGTCAGTGTGTCTGAGAGAGAGTAGATCCTGACCCGCTCTCACTTGTCCCTTCTGTGTTTGCCATAAATGTGTGAGGTCTCTTTTCTATGCAGAAGAAGTGGTATCTGAAGAAGTGTGCATGCACATGAAAGCTTATACCAAGAACAAACTTAGTTGGTCTCTAACCTGCTACCGGACAATTTTTTTATTTTATTTTTTTATTTTTCTATGCAGGTGGCCATTGCTCAGTTCAGTGATGATCCCAGGACAGAATTTAAACTGAATGCCTACCGAACGAAAGAAACACTTCTGGAGGCCATCCAGCAAATAGCATACAAGGGAGGAAATACCAAAACAGGTGAGCTAGATTGCCAGGTAGATTTTGTCATTGCTGATTTCAACAAAGGGCGTCGTCGGGCGCCATGTTTTTTAGTGGAGAAAGTTGAGGTAGAAATTAAATAAATACACTTCTGCATACTGTTTATGTTACTCTCTTTTTCTTTTTCTTCTTCTTCTTTTACAGGCAAGGCAATTAAACATGCTCAACAGGCCTTATTTACTATTGATTCGGGGACCAGAAAGGGGATCCCAAAGGTTTTGGTAGTGATCACAGATGGGCGATCACAGGATGATGTGAACAAAGTCGCCAGAGAGATGCAGCTAGATGGTAAGAGCATAGGAACGTAAGGAAAGCTCACCTGAATCAGACCAAACTCCCCAAGCTGGACATGAATGAAATAGGCTTCTGTTGCCCACCTTCCCTCTGATATTGGTGGTAAATGGCCATTCTCTTAAGAATTACCTGTTCCAACTTAACTGTCTCAGGAGGCCTTTCATTAAATACAAAATTTAAAAGCAAGTTGTGAAGTAGTGCTCCATGTGATTGGTTTGCTTGATGTATGTTTTAAAAGGAAGTAATTTGCAAGGCACATTGTGTTGATATATGCAGACTCTTAAACCATCCATTAACCACTTTTATAGGTGTTCTCATAAAAGTCAGGTAAAGGTAAAGGGACCCCTGACTGTTAGGTCCAGTTGCGGACGACTCTGGGGTTGCGGTGCTCATCTCGCTTTATTGGCCGAGGGAGCCGGCGTACAGCTTCTGGGCATGACTAAGCCGCTTCTGGCAAACCAGAGCAGCACACGAAAATGCCATTTACCTTCCTGCTGGAGCGGTACCTATTTATTTACTTGCATTTTGACGTGCTTTTGAACTGCTAGGTGGGCAGGAGCAGGGACCGAGCAATGGGAGCTCACCCCATCACGGGGATTCGAACCACCGACCTTTTGATCAGCAAGCCCTAGGCTCTGTGGTTTAGACCACAGCGCCACCCGCATCAGGTAGAGAGAGTCAAATGAGCTTTCTTACCATATTTGTATCAGTGATTTTTGCTAGTGTGGGATAAAATGCAGAATATACTGCAGTTATTGCAGTCTCAGGTCTCTTTCTCTTTTCTGATGCAGAAGTTTCTGTGTCTGGGGCATCCACCAATCTAAAAATAAAATAAAATTGTGTGTTCAGTGCACCAACGGCTCAAGCCCCTGGTCTGTTGCATTGTGTTGGCACAATGGTCAAGACACCCTAACTTGCAGGATCGGTGTGTTGGCAAAGCAAGCGTTAGAATTAGGTCATACGTTATTGAAAGAAAAAAGGGAAATTAATCTGTGTGCTTCTTTGTCTGTTGGACACACTACGCAGTTTCTGTTCCTAAAATAAACTTGGCTGGTTGAAGGGAGAGAATTCCTTTTTCTTGGCTGGCTAAAGGGAGAGTCCTTTTATGAAAGTGCTGAAAGAGTAATCTGGTGATGTTTATTGGGGTGGAGAAGTGAATTTGTGCCTTCTGGTGCGCGATGGAGAAAACTGGTTTTATTTTTCCGTACTGCATTTAGTTAAAAGATTAGCAAGAGGAACGGTTGTTGGATCTGAGGCTTTTTTAAAAAAAAATATATATTGTGTTTTTCTCCCTCCAACCTAGGGTTCAGTATATTTGCCATTGGAGTAGCAGATGCTGATTATTCAGAACTGGTTAACATTGGCAGCAAGCCTAGTGACAGGCATGT
This sequence comes from Lacerta agilis, assembly GCF_009819535.1. NCBI lineage: Eukaryota > Metazoa > Chordata > Lepidosauria > Squamata > Lacertidae > Lacerta > Lacerta agilis. The sequence continues at coordinate 72,126,764 of NC_046318.1, forward strand.
CTTCTTTGTGGACGACTTCGATGCCTTTAAGAAGATTGAAGATGAACTGATCACTTTTGTCTGTGAGACAGCATCAGCAAGTTAGTGATTAAAACTTCATTTTTATCTGCTTCTGTTTGTTGCCCAAACAGTGTAAAAAAATGCTTTGCTAACTATGGTAGTTTATAACAAAATAAAATAAAAAATTCCTTCCAGTAGCACCTTAGAGACCAACTAAGTTTGTTCTTGGTATGAGCTTTCGTGTGCATGCACACTTCTTCAGATACACACTTCTTCAGATATATTCTGTGTATCTGAAGAAGTGTGCATGCACACGAAAG